>NC_134397.1:326280-652560 GCF_050003625.1 Haematobia irritans
TCAATATAGTTCGAAAATAGTTCTCATATGTTCATCTGGTACCTCGCTTTATTTTGGTCAAAATTCGCTGTTTATGAATCCTGGAGCCCCCTAAACTAAACTTTAATTTTTATTGACAGTCGCAGTATGTGACGCATATAAGAACAAAAGTTTTTTAAATACCCCATACTTTTTTACACAGTTTTCTTAGGAGAATGTTTTTTGCATTCTTATAACCACTATCTACGCAGAAAAAAAGTGTCTCGTAAATTGAGCAGATTTTTACAATAATTTATTACAAGAATTTTAGTTCATTTTTCGTATCTTCAACGAAAATTAACTACTCGAAAGGAAATTTGAAGTAGCAATCGTTTAGTTCATGGCCTACAAAATACGATCGAAATTTCCTTAAAAATTTTCTTAACTGGTAGCTAAAAATTCTTTCGTCATATTATAAAACTACTTGTGAAATGTAAAGTACTTTCTAAAAAATACTCGGAGGTGCAATTTACTATACGATTTTTTTACGAAAATTGAACTTGAAAGCGGATAGCAATTTCTTTCTGGCAATTCCTATAGTTAATAGTAGTTGGTAAAATATTTCTCAACGAAATATTTTTAGTTCATATGTAATTAAATTTATAGACATTTTCGTCAAAATGGGTAGATAACATTTCATGAAGTTTTTGTTAATTTTAACTTAAAAGTTTCTTCGTTTTTAGACTGATATGTATTTACGAGTATTGTTGTTAGAGTAAATTGTGGACAAATGCCTTGAACTAATGCATATTACAGAGATCTTTCTCGGCAAAGTGGTATGTTATTAATGTAAAGAAGATGTTACTTGAACTTTGTTTGAGAGTGAGAGCATGCATTGAGAGCAATGCAATAACTAGAAATCGTAGCGAGTGCTGGGGATGTTGTCTATATCTGAGCGTGGGGTTGTTTTTATTTTTGTTCTTTCAGTGGTTTGTGTGTGTGTGTTTGTTATTCGCGGATGGTTAATTTGTCTGGATGATGTGTTGTTTTCAATGAAGGCACATGTGTTTTTTGTTGTTGTAGGGCTATTTTGGTTTTGTATTGTTTTGTTTGGCATGCTTCAGTTGTTGTATAGTTGGCGTTGGCGTGGGCTGTTGCATCCTTTTAGCAGGTATGTAACAATGGAATATAAAGGTATGAAATATTTTGGTTTTTTTGAGACATATATTGGTGTTTGTTTATTAAACCTTTTAAATGAAAGTTATTAATATTTTAGCGATAAGATGTACGATGGTCGATGGTGATGATCGGTAGCTTAGAAAAAAGTTATTAAGAATGTTCAATATTTAGGAAAAATGCTGAAATGGAAAGTATAATGAAATTGTTTTGGAAATATGTATCTAATTTAATTTTTATTATTCAATATAAAAAATAAATATACAATTTCAGAGTAACCCCAGATGAATTTGGAAAATTGTTACACCTCATCGTATATTTTAATCATAAATTGGTAAGTATGATTTTTAAAACGTGGTTATGTGTATTATTATTTGTTAATTATTTTTTTGGAAGCCAGTGTAATGTTTTTCTTTGTTGAAAAAAATATATTTAATTTCAGAGCAACATTCTGACAAAATCTTATATTTCTTCTCACCGTATAATTTAATAGAGAATTGGTAAGTTTTCTTTTAAAAATTGGCTTTCTTTTAACTAGAATATTTACGTTTTTATGACCTTTTCATAATCAAAATTACAGGTTTTAAATACCTTTTTATACCCTTCACCACTACTGTGGTACAGGGTATAATAAGTTTGTGCATTTGTATGTAACACCAAGAAGGAGTAATCATAGACCAACCTTTTAATATACGGATCGGCTTAGAATTAAATTCTGAGTCGATATAGCGATGTCCGTCTGTCTGTCTGTTGATGTATTTTTGTGTGCCAAGTACAGCTCGCAGTTTTAGTCCGATTGTCCTAAAATTTGGTATAGGGTCCTGTTTCGGATCAAAGACGATCCCTATTGATTTTGGAAAAAATCGGTTCAGATTTAGATATAGCTGCCATATATATTTTTCACCGTTCTGATCATAATTGGCGTGTATATCAACCGATCTTCCTCAAATTCCGAACATCCGAATATTTTGTGAGTCTCGAAAAACTTGCAAAATATCAACCAAATCGGTTCAGATTTAGATATAGCTCCCATATATATATTTTACCCGATTTACACTCATATGACCACAGAGCCCAAAGTTTACTACCGATTTTCGTTAAATTTTGCACAGAGTGTAGAATTTATATTCTCCCAAGGCTTGGTAAATTTGATTGAAATCGGTTCAGATTTAGATATAGCTCCCATATATACCTTTCGTCCGATTTGCACTTATATGGCCTCAAAAGCCATAGTTTTGTCCTGACTTACTTCAAATTTTGCTCAAGGAGTATGTTTAATAGCATAGGTAAGTGTACCAAATTTGATTGAAATCGGTTCAGATTTAGATATAGCTCCCGATTTACACTTATATGGCCCCAAAAGCGAGAGTTTTGCCGTGATATGCTTGAAATTTTGCACAAGGGTTAAGTTTAATTATACTGTTAGGTGCGACAAATTTTGTTAAAATCTGTTCAAAGTTACATATAGCTTCCATACATATCTTTCTGCCGATCTTCACTCCTATGGCCCCATAGGCCAATCAGTTATCAGTCTATCAAATTCTGTCCAGATCGAGTGATATTTAAATGTATGTATTTGGAACAAACCTTTATATGTTATATAGCCCCCAACACATTTGACGGATGTGATATGGTATCGAAAATTTCGATCTACAAAGTGGTGCAGGGTATAATATAGTCGGCCCCGCCCTACTTTCGACTTTCCTTACTTATTTAGTATTTGTTTAATCAAAAATTTTGGAAACCAATTTAATATTTATAATAATATAAATATAATAATATTTAATTTCAGAATAACCCTTTTACAATTTTGAAAAATTTTTATTACTCCTTTGCTTACACAGAAAAAAAAGTGTCTTGTAAATTTAAGGACCATTGTAACTTTCACATAGTTCAACAAATTTACTGTAATATAGTTCATTTTTCGTAACCACAACGAAAATTAACTTAGCTAAAGGAAAACTTATAAAAATTCAGTAAATGTTTTTTAGTTCACTAACTAAGAAATGGGAAGGATTTTTCCTTAAATAAATTTCCAACACAGAAGTTAATGCATCGTTGATTCTATTATAAAAATACACGGACAATATAAAAATCTTACTACGAAATGTGGACAATTTACTAAGAAAAATTTTTGTATGGAAAAAAATTTTTGTAGTAAAAATTAACTTAACGACATTACCGATTCGTACAATGGCTAACTACAGATTATTTCCCTTTTTATTATAAGTTGGAGTGTTTTTCCTCACATTGAACATTTTAGATAAAGTAGAATAAAAAGTAGTTAATATAATCCTTGACGGGTGTATATAATTTTTTAGAGATTCCTCATAGATTTGGTATATATTTTACCTTAACTTATAGATAGAATTCCAACTAATCAATAAACGTGCTACTGCAAAATGTGCGTGCATCATGTGAGGGAGTTTTTAGAGACATTTTGTGTATATCTCGTATGATTGTTTGTGTTTGTTATTGCGTCATTTATGCTGTTGTTGGTTGTTTTGATTCTAGAGACAATGGAATGTTCCTTGTGTGTTGTTTGTATCTTTTGTGGTGAGAGTTGTTTTCTTGCAATAGCGAGATCAGAAAGGGATCGTGTGTGTGTGTGGAGTTGTTTTTCTTTACGGTATGTATCCTTTATGACTATTTGTGTCTTTGAGTTTTATTGCTGCATTCAGTTCTGTTGATGCATTTATGAAGTGCACACGTGGATTTAATTTTGCAAAATTGTACGTGCGGTATTGGTGTTTATTAATGAAAATATATTTTAGAAACTGAGAAGTGAATGATGTGATGTTAGAGTAATCAAAAACGCTTTTTATCGATAAAAAACAAATAACAGATTAAGGAACTGTATATTTCTGTTAATAGTTTAAAATTAGTACGGATTTTTAATTGATTTACATAAAAATATACACATGAGTGGTAATAGGATGATTTATATTCTACATCTGGATCACAGGTTGGAGATGTAACAATTGTTTTTGAATCTATATTTTTTATGTTACAGCAATTCCTACAGGTGAGTACTAAGTTCGAGTTTAGCCGCTAAAATTAAAAAAAAAATCACTAAGAAAAGTATAAAACTGTACGTCTTCGATACAAATTTACATAAAACTTGATGGAGAATAGCCCAAACCAAGTTTTTTATAAAGATAATTTTTATACCCTCCATCATAGGATGGGGGTATATTAACTTTGTCATTCCGTTTGTAACACATCGAAATATTGCTCTAAGACCCCATAAAGTATATATATTCTGGGTCGTGGTGAAATTCTGAGTCGATCTAAGCATGTCCGTCCGTCCGTCCGTCCGTCTGTTGAAATCACGCTAACTTCCGAACGAAACAAGCTATCGACTTGAAACTTGGCACAAGTAGTTGTTATCGATGTAGGTCGGATGGTATTGAAAATGGGCCATATCGGTCCACTTTTACGTATAGCCCCCATATAAAGGGACCCTCAGATTTGGCTTGTGGAGCCTCTAACAGAAGCATATTTCATCCGATCCGGCTGAAATTTGGTACATGGTGTTGGTATAAGGTCTCTAACAACCATGCAAAAATGGGTCCACATCGGTCCATAATTATATATAGCCTCCATATAAACCGATCCCCAGATTTGGCTTGCGGAGCCTAAAACAGAAGCAAATTTCATCCGATCCGACTGAAATTTTGTACATGGTATATGGTCCCTAACAACCATGCAAAAATTGGTCCACATCGGTCCATAATTATATATAGCCCCCATATAAACCGATCCCCAGATTTGGCTTGCGGAGCCTCAAAGAGAAGCAAATTTCATCCGATCCGGCTGAAATTTGGTACATGATGTTGGTATATGGTCTCTAACAACCATACAAAAATTGGTCCACATCGGTTCATAATTATATATAGCCCCCATATAAACCGATCCCCAGATTTGGCTTGCGAAGTCTCCAAGAGAAGCAAATTTCATCCAATCCGGTTGTAATTTGGAACATGGTGTTAGTATATGATCTTTAACAACCGTGCCAGAATTGGTCCATATCGGTCCATAATTATATATAGCCCCCATATGAAACATTCTCCAGATTTGGCCTCCGGAGCCTCTTGGAGGAGCAAAATTCATCCGATCCGGTTCAAATTAGGAACGTGGTGTTAGTATATGGTCGCTAACAACCATACCAAAATTGGTCCAATAACACAAAAATTGGTCCATATCGGTTCATAATCATGGTTGCCACTAGAGCCAAAAATAATCTACCAAAATTTTATTTCTATAGAAAATTTTGTCAAAATTTTATTTCTATAGAAAATTTTGTCAAAATTTTATTTCTATAGAAAATTTTGTCAAAATTTTATTTCTAGAGAAAATTTTGTTAAAATTTTATTCGGTTCATAATAAAATTTTCATCATTTTCAAAATTTTATTTCTATAGAAAATTTTGTCAAAATTTTATTTCTATAGAAAATTTTGTTGAAATTTTATTCGGTTCATAATCATGGTCGAGCCACAAATAATATACCAAGATTTTATTTCTATAGAAACTTTTGTCAAAAGTTTATTTCTATAGAAAATTTTGTTAAAATTTTATTTCTGTAGAAATTTTTGTCAAAATTGTCTTTCTATAGAATATTTTGTCAACATTTTTATTTCTATAGAAAATTTTGGGAAAATTTTATTTCTATAGAAAATTTGTTAAAATTTTATTTCTGTAGAAAATTTTGTCAAAATTTTATGTCTACTTTGTCAAACTGAATTATATACGTATTGGATCGATATTTTTTGATTTAATATATACCACGTATGGACTTACATACAATTTAGAAGATGGTGTTAGGAGGTTTTAAGATACCTTGCCATCGGCAAGCGTTACCGCAACGTAAGTAATTCAATTGTGGATGGCAGTGTTTAGAAGAAGTTTCTACGCAATCCATGATGGAGGGTACATAAGCTTCGGCCTGGCCGAACTTACGGCCGTATATACTTGTTTGATTTAATATATACCACGTATGGACTTACATACAATTTAGAAGATGGTGTTAGGAGGTTTTAAGATACCTTGCCATCGGCAAGCATTACCGCAACTTAAGTAATTCAATTGTGGATGGCAGTGTTTAGAAGAAGTTTCTACGCAATCCATGATGGAGGGTACATAAGCTTCGGCCTGGCCGAACTTACGGCCGTATATACTTGTTTTATAATGGATTATTAAAGAAAACTTATCATGAAAATTTCGATTTTAGCCGCTAAACTCGAAATTAATATCCACCTTAAATATTAAATGCTATACTGAAAAGTGGAAATTATGTCTAATTTTATAATATTTTTTATTTCAAATATATTCTGAGAATAATTTCAATAACGCCCCATTAGTCCATGGATGTGATTCTAATAATGTACCTACTGGATGGATTTTTCAATGTGGTAAGTTTTTCTATAAACGGTATTTTGTCCGTTTTTAATAAAACCAAAATTTCAATTTATTAAAAATAATTATTTTTATTTGCAGGTAGACAGGCCTTGTAATGGTAATTTTTTCGAGTATTCTTACTGTTTAATGCTAACTAAGCTGACATCTTTATTGGCTCTAGAAAATACTCTTGAAGGCCGTAAGTTAAAAATATGAACAATAGAATTCGATAATATTTTTCTTATATTTTGTATAACTTTGCAATTTCAGATGCTTATAAGACAAATCCGCCCAACAAAAGTTAGCCAAAATCGATGAAATTGGACAACAATTCAATGAAAATAGCAACTTATGCCGCATATATCTTTCATATGGATAGAAAACATGGACATTTAAATTAATTAGTTAGTCCTAATAACATTGAATATTACTCTTTTGAATAAGCAATTACTAACTACCGACAAGTAACTGCATCCAACGTACGAATAAAAATATTTCCTTTATTGTATATCATAAGCCATAGTTTTGTGTAATATAATAATAATTTTTTGAAATAAAATGCTGGTGGTTATAGAAAATTGACTTGTTTTGTACGAAAAATTTCTTAGTTGTATACAGGCTTGTTGTACCTTTCATTCCTCAATTTCTCTACTTTTTGGAAAATTATACCGACAAACAGCTTATTTCAAACCAATTTCTTAATACAAGTTTCCCAAAAAATTGTTCATTTTTCCGGATAGCAGGAATATTTTGAATTAGTTTAACTATATTCTTCCCGCAGCATAGTAATAATGAACTAAAATACGATGCAATACATGAACTAATTTATAAGAAAATCATGAACTTATCTAGATGAAAAAAATCTTTGGCGCCAAATCATGGTCATTCTTACTATGGGTTAGTTCATTTTTCATAAAAAATAGTAAACTTTTTTTTCGGTGTATAATTTGATAGTGAATTGGTAAGGTTTCTTTAACTTTCTTTTAACCAGAATATTATTATTTCTTTAATTAGATTTTTTGGAAACCAATTTAATGCAATAAATAAATATTTAATTTCAAAGTAATCCAAAACGAATTTGGACAACTTTTTATATTTCCCCTCAGAGTACAATTTAATAGAGAATTGGTAAGTTCTATATTAAAACTTTGGCTTTTTTAACTAAAATATTTATTTTATTATGTCCTTCAGATCAATAACAACACAGTTTTGTAAGTCAATATAGCTTACTTCATTATTTCTCTAATTATTTCTCTAATTGTTTCAGGTACAAATTTTATGAGATACGTTTACCTAAGAAAAATTGAATTTCTTACACCATTTTATAAAATGCCGCCTCATATAAAGAATTTAAAAATTATATTTTATTACATGGTGTTAATTTTTAACAATTTTCATTACTTATTCCATTTTTTCAGCAAGATATCTGAAAAATGTACTAATGATGAATACAAACTAAGGATAAGTCAAAATGTCCAAACAGCGAGTTAAAATAAACTACTTTCTTGTTCCACGTGGCCGTAATTTTTATTCACAAAAACCATTGTATTAAGAACTTTCTTCATAAGTTTTTATAATGAAGTACGTTTGCTTAAAGAAATTTTACTTTCAATGTATGAAGATTTTCATAATCGTATAGCGGTTTGTTTTTCCTTTAATTATTTAATTTCTCTGTATTTTGGAAAGATTTATTTAAAAATAGTTTATTCGTCGACATTTTAAAGAGAATGTTAACGAAATTATATTATCGGGTTTCCCAAAAAAGTCAAGTTAACCAAATGAATACAGGTTTTTTAACTTGGTAGGTGTATATGTATCGTATGGTGGTGTAAAATTGAAATAAAATACAATGCCATAGATGAACTAAAATTTAAGAGAAATTTAAACTTGATAAGCAGAAAAAAATCTTAAGGGCTTAATCATGGTCAATATTACTACAGTTTAGTTCATTTTGCAATGGAAAAGGGTTCACTATTTTTTCAGTGTACTGTAGTTATATTGTGTGTAAATGAGAATAGGGTAAATGAATTACTGACATTCTTTTGAATTGTATTTTTTTCAAAAAATTCCCATAACACTAGTTTACACTGAAAATGTACACTTGATTAGAGTCGAATTTATGTATTTTGATCTGCTGAATTCAAAAAAAAATTTTAAAATTTTTATGGAACAGTTTTTGAGATATCCCGTTATTTTTAGTTTTTCGCTCTTTTTTCACTAAACAAATTATATCTCAAGTTAGAATGATAAAAATACATAAGAAAAGATGCCTCTCATCAAGTATCCATGAATTTTTTTTTGTAAACTAGTGTAATTAATGAAATATTTTACCGATTCTCAAAAGACACTTCTATTTTTTTGCATCATCCCTAAGATATATTTTATAGCAAAAATATTATTTTAAACATTTTTTATTATTTTTTAATTCAAATAAACAAAAAGTGGAAAATGGTAACCTAGGTTTTAACGGTGGTACTCCTTTAATGAATGACGTTTAATAATAATATACGTTCTCGCTTGTTTCCATTTATTGAAAGGGAAGTTGATTGCTCCGGAAGTGAAAGCAATCGGAAACCCGTTGAATTGAGCTGTGGTCGAGTTACTGAAATATTTTGTCATTTAAAATTAATCCAATACTCATTTAACTCAAGCTAAGTGTCCTTTAGTATTGAACCACAGACACACTCGTTACGCAATAATTTTACCTCATCACGATATCGCTTGACTGCTTTCGGCATATGCGTAGAATTTATATGCGACGAATGCCCACAGGATAAAATCGCATGAATGCCATCACCATACAATAGAAGAAATTTTCCAAACAAGCAGTCAAGCAGTAATTTACACCATCTGTAATTTATTATAATTTACTTTAGGGCTTTTGTAAAAGATTTTCCACAAGCTTAACTGATATGAAATACTTATTTGTATTAGGTGGATTCGATTAAACAGAAAATACATGCTAGGAACACAATATTTTTTGCATTTCATCATATTTTTGTTTTTAATTAAAATTGCTTCTTTCACATAAATGAAAATATCAATCAACAACGTTTTGTTATTTTGAATGTGTGAATTTTGTGATTTTTATTGCGTATAGAATCCCACAGGAAATATTTTTGATGAATCGAATTTGCAATAAAAAACGGAATGAAATAACCGCAATGTACTTCCAACAAAAAAATAAAACCTTGTGGTTTTTTATAACTCGACACTTCCTTTATTGATAGTCATTTTGTCGCTTTATGAAATATTTCTAAACATTCCACATACAAAGAAAATTTAATTAAAATTTATCCGATGACATTTTTTTTAATTTTCAGTCAATTATTATTCTATAAAAGACAAAGAAGATTAAGAAACTTGCTCAATAGAGTCATTGAAAAGAAAACGCCAGATACAAATCTATACACGCCTGACTGTACATGTTTCAGTTCGGGCGAATGAACCTTTCCACAGCCTTTAGTATAGATCTGGCTGGGATATATAACTCAATTATGGGTCCTTTATGCTGACTTCTTATTGGAAAAACATCTAGGAATTGTCGTCTTACAAATTGAATCATCTTTAGTCCCATTGTGCATCATCTCTTCATATAGCTCCAAGTCCCTTAATCTTATTTTTATGTCGTTTTGTTACTGCAGTGATGCAACAAACGAAATTTATTTTTAGAAGCTATTGCTCAATTTACCTTAGTGGTGACAATCGAACAATGCTTCTCTTTATTCAGTCAACAGCAACTTGCGTGTTAGAGAAACTGGTTTCAAGGAGACAACAACAATTTTTTTTTTTGATAAAACGAAACATTTTCACAAGGCAATTATCGTTTATACATTTTGTTATAATAATTAAACTTCCCGTTATTATTACGAATCTCTTTCATTGCTTCAATTTGTATGACACATTTCGACACCAACCTTTCTCTTTTGGTGTAGGAAGTACGTTTCTGATAGATTTGTAACTGTTACCACAGTTGGAAGAAAACTCCCGCATGATATTACAATACACACCAAGTACAACATCAAATTTGTTTCACTCAAATATTCTAATTTTTATTAACCGAAGCATGTCCAATTCATCACAACATTTTACTTAAGCTTCTTTCCATAGACACATTTGTTGATGTTGGCGTCATATTCAGACTGCTGGGGACAGGATCCGTGAACAGGACGATCAGCTACGCACTTCTTTGCCGAGTTCAAAGCGAAATTGGAGGGACACTGTTGACCAGCAACTACAGCCAACAAGGCAAAGACGACAGCCACAAACCAGGCGAAATTCATGTTGATTAGCTTTAAAATGGGACAAGAGATCTAAGGTTAGTCACAGACAATAAATATTCACTGCAACGGAGCTCACTCACTATGTTTGTTTAATAGTTTTGCTACTTTCGAATTTCGGAGACCGACTAAGCGCTTGAAGGTCTTGTCGACAATTTTAAACACTCGTGCTACAGTTTCGATTTCTAAACTTCCATCTTAGATCAGAATTATCACCATTGCGACAATATGACCCTTTTTGACATCGAGCAACACATATAGAGACAATTGTTTAAAGCGTACACACACACATTGAAATTGAAGCGTATGCCTACTTGTGTTATTCAAGTAAATGAGATTCAATGAATGAGATTGGCCTCATTTCGATAGAACTGCTTGCTTCTAATCCGACGATTACGCTATCAATATTTGTTATTCTATGGAAAAAGTTCAGCTTGTGTTTTCAGCAAACACAAATTAAATAATCAGAAGTTATTTTTAAACATGCTTTTCATTATGGAAGTGGTGAAGAGCAATAAGAAAACATTGAAAACGCATGATTAGGGGCTGAACTTTACTTATCTTAAACATGACACAGCATTCAAGGGTCCCATCATATTAACATATTGTTCATGGGTAACCACTCAACAACTGTCTTACACACTACAAAATATGGAATCCAAATGAAACTATTTAAACATATTCAATTAATCATAGAAATTAGTTATATTGAAATGAATTCAATTACAAAATATTTTGTGCAATTAATGTGCTGATTGAAGACAGCATGTGAATGAATGTATTGAAAGTACACTTCAAAACTTAGGGCGATGCAGGATAGTATATTTTTGTATACATTCCACCTCAATATATCCTATCAATTACTAACCACTACTCTCTAAGCTACTAAAATGTACCAAAAAAAGTCACTCTAATGCTAAATTTAACGTATCTTTTTGTTTTTAATCCAATTTAATTTTTTTACTTTTGAAATTGTAATATTTTGAAAATTTGAAATTTTCCAAAGTCCAATGCAATAGTGCACTTAAAAAGCCCCATTCGTAATTATAATTGTAATTTCGTAAATAATAGTTAAGAAACATACCAGGTTATTAATTTTGTTTTTTCTTGGTACAAATTGGTTCAAGTTACGCACAACATTTTTTTTCTATATTTTACATAACATCTTTTTATTTTTTATTTTTGCTTTAAAAAAAAAACATTTTTACACAAACCCCACTATGATGGACTTGCCAACGAGTCCCATAATCATTTACCCTAAATTGACATGCCATAAAACATAAAAAGATTGATTATTAAATTAAATAGGATTTTTATTTATCAACATTGTCTTATTTTAACTCGATCTGTGAAGAATATGAAACAAAAATAGTTACACGGATTCTAATCACGACAAATGAGGAAGAAACACCATTTTGTAGAAAACTTTTACATTGGGAAGCTAAAGTTGCTGGAGTTTTTTTTTGTCAAAAATAATATTTTGCTCTAGGAGGTGGTCATACTTCTTCTCTTATATTTATAGAAAAAATGGTTCCAATCCTGCTTATTACTTTAATGGTCAAACCGGTAACCCAAACCCATTTGTATACCATAAATGCTGGAAAAGACGAATTTAGAATTGAACTGACAAACGAACTTTGTAAACTTTTTAATCAGATTCCAAATTATTAATAATTCTCACATCACATGGTGAAATTTTCAAATCCTGCACAAACCGTTTTCTCCGTTTCTAATTATATCAACAATTTAGCTGAAGGACTACAAACGAAATGGATGCAATATGGAAGAAATGAAATGCATTCTTCTTGTCATACAATTTGTTTTAGCAAATCCAATTTTAAAGCACAAATTTTGTTGCATTTAATTTTCTATTTTGAACTGCATGCGATAGCTGTAGCAGCACTGGTAACATGGTAAGACCATTGCAAGGTCAATTTGATATCAATGACAAATGGCAAAAACTAAAAAGTATCCCTTGGGCATATTAGAAAAATTTCTCTATGGACTATCGTGTCGAAGAGACGTGTTGGGCAAACCTTCTTATCTTTGAACCCAATATTGTTGACGATGCCAAAGCAGTGCAATTGCTACTTTAGAGAATATAAAAAGGGAGCAAACAATTCCCTTTCCCGATGTGCTTTATGGCAACCGCAAATGTTATGTGAATAAGTTAATATTTTATTTGACCAAACTTCTGTAAACTACAAAGTTGTATAAAATGAAACAAAAAACGAGGCGTTGGCATGGATGGGTACCGATGGCCACTATACTGCACCCCTTTATGTTTTCACCCTCTCATAGTGAGGCAGATAAATCATGGATTCATGCTGCTTGCCAGCTTCACGGTTTGTGTTTTGTTTCAACTCCCCTCTACAGAAATAATTAAAAAGTTTCGTAAACGACGTTCCCCCACACAATGGGCAAGGGGAGGACTCAAGCGAATTTATCTACAGCATATCTGTAAGTAGAGCCAAAAGGATTTGAGGGGAATGAAAAGTCCTTGACTGCAAACTTTTTGAGATCACATAGACTAATGCAGTTGCAACAAATACAATAGAAATTATTCTGCAGACACTTCTATGCTGAAAGCGGACTGGAGTACAGCTCGAAACTGGGGATTGTAATAAGAAGCAAAAGGTCTACTTTTTCATTTTTTCAAAGTTTTTAAAATTGACTCTGTAACTCTCGACTTGCGATTTGTTAAAATTAAGAAAATAATCGAATATCTGGAATTAAATAGACTTTAAAAAATAAGTTTCGCTGTTTTCATCCCTATCCAAGATTCGTACACGACGTTCCCCCACACAAGGGGCAAGGAGTGAAGAGGACTCTAGCGAATTTATCTACAGCTATCAGTAAATAGAGCCAAAAGGATTTGCGGAGAATGAAAAGTCCTTGACTGCAAACTTTTTGAGATCACATAGACTAATGCAGTTGCAACAAATACAATAGAAATTATTCTGCAGACACTTCTATGCTGAAAGCGGACTGGAAACTAGGGATTGTAATAAGAAACAAAAAGTCTACTTTTTCATTTTTTCAAAGTTTTTAAATTGACTCTGTAACTGTAGACTTGCAATTTGTTAAAATTAAGAAAATAATCGAATTTGTCGAATTACATAGACTTTAAAAAAACATGTTTCGCTATTTGCATCCCTATCCAAACCATGGAGTTTTCTCCGCACCAAATACTGAACGAGATGTTCCCGATAGAGGGGTGAAGAGCGAGCAACCATTGTAAATTGCAAATCTTTAGCGGGTAGAAGCAACTGCATTCGCATTTTGTATCACTTGTATCACCTTAGTTTCTTAAGTGTTTTGTAGGTCAAATTTTAACTTTGAATTTCTTAACTTATATTGCATTCTTGTTGGAGAGTATGGGGATTGGTCAGCCAAAAAAGCTGAACAATTAAATTGAACTCATGAGTTATTTCACGAATAGAGGCACGGCAATATCAAAAGTCACGTTAAAAGTCGTCCAAGTGCATATCGACATTAGAATTTCATCTAAATTGGCATAATATTATTTACAAGTATCATTTAATTTAACCGTAGAAAGCTTAACCTACTGAAAGCCACGGATACGTATACGTATGTTTAGCTTAGGTCAGGTTAGGTTATGTGGCAGCCCGATGTATCAGGCTCACTTAGACTATTCAGTCCATTGCGATACCACAGTGGTGAACTTCTCTCTTATTTAGTTTAGCTTAAACATATATATGTGGGACGTACAATAGTTTGTCATCATGTGGGCAAAATTTGTGGATATTTGTTTTAAACTTTTGTATACACCGATTCTATATACAAATCCTTATCATTTAAACACGTTTCTTTCTAAACTTTTATTTATTGTGTAACAAAAACTCGCATTTTCGATACTCATTTTCATGAGGGGGAGCGAAAAAGCTGTCTAGGGTTAAGACTCTTTTTTAGTCAACATTGCCATGCGGTGTACCAAAGAATGAAAACGAATACTCAATAGAGAGTATATCCCGATTTGTTCTCATATTGGGATATAAAGTTTGGGCGCAATCATAGATTAAAGATGGTTCAAAAATTGCAACAAAATGCAATTTTGTGCGGATTTGATTTCCAATAAGCGCCAAATTGCCTTTTTAATTCCTTTAAAAAAAAATGCACCAATTTGGTGCTTTCTGGCGTTTTAATTTAGTGCTTTTGGTGCTTTTTTCAAAAACTTTTCATACAACACTTCAGATTAGACTGTCAAAAGCTTAAGAAACTCAACTATATTGCCAAATGTAGAATTTGATTGTTATGAAGGTGGTATTGATGCTTTCTTTAATCACACTGTTAGATAAATATGTTTTTCATATGTTCCGATATAAACAAAATGTGTTTCGAGCACAATTTTTAAACACAATATATTTAAGTGCAAACATGTAATGTTCCTAAACTAACACTAAATGTTTGGGGCACATATGTTAATATGTTAGAATATATTATTTTATTCAGAGAGCGACAGAGAGAGAGAGAGAGTATAGAGAAAGAAATAGAGATGGAAACCGGGAGGATTTACGAAAGATATCAACATAACACAGCGAGAGCATCAAAAGAGAGCAATTTCTGTGAAACCACTTGTATGTTTTTTCGGAAAACTGTGTTATGATAAGGCCAAAAATTTGATATGCTTAAGTCTAAATATTATTTAATATGAATATTAGAATGAGTATTCGGAGTAAAGAAAATAGACATTCGGAACCAAGATAATAGACATTTGAAAAAAAGCATGTGTTTTCGCCTTGAGAGCAGCATTTTATGTATGTGTGGACCAAAGACAATACACCTAAGGAAGATGCGAAATTGGCATGCGTCACACCAAATGTTGAATTGACGGTGTTAGCACGTATGGCTTGTAATTTTTTTTTTGTTTTTATTTTTTAAATGAAAAACTTATGGTGTTTTCTTTTCTTGTAAAAAATGCACACTTTTTTTGCATTTTGCCCGGAAAATGTACTCTTTAGATTCTTATCTAAAAAAACAGGCAAAAGTGCGAAAAGGCTTCGAATTCTGTTGTGAAAATAGCGCCACCATTAGAGGCAAATTACGGGCATTTTCAGCACTGCCAACAAACGAGAGTGCTGCGATTGCCCTGTTTCCTTCTTTGAATTCTTTTCTGCCCGCTGAAATGATAGCATTTTTTAGGTTGCTGGTAACATTTTAAAAATGCGCATTCTGTACAGACAAAATGAAGGCAAAGCACTTTTTTCAGAAAAGAAAACACCATTAATTTTCTTAATGAAACAATGTTAAATTTTAGGCAACAACAAAAAAATTACATTTTCCCCTTTATGGACATTTATTTCCTGCACTTATTTGTCTATGTCAATACTTGTCGTATACGCGTTTGGTTCGATAAACGAAAATTATGAAACTAACACCGTAAATGGTTTGATGTGCTCAGTAGCCAATTTCCCATCATCCATAGGTGTATTGTCTTTGATGTGGACATGTGTTTTGTTTATCATTTTGGCATTATGGGCAAAATTTTTTCTTGGTTCGTTAAAAGAAATCGGAACGTACGAGGAGTAAGTCAAAATATTCAGGCAAAAGAAATTAAAAAACGGTGGAAAATACACAAAAATTACAAAGGGATCTTCATCATCTTCAAAAATTACGAAAGGGCACTATACTCTTTTTAGAGTTGGGACAGTAAAATGAAAAAAGGAGGAAATAGTGAAAAATTAAACAGTAACACGTATAAAAACAAAGTTTAGTTACTCTTTATTAATAAGTAGTCCAAGAGGAGTTGACGGACACCTTCAAATATAAAAGCGGGCATCAAGTTCGAGTTTTGCAGCTAAAACAATTGAAAAAGATTATTTTCTTTAAAATGAATTATTAAAGAAAAGGTAAAAGGGGTAATTTAGAGCGATAATGCCATCTTAATACTGGCCTTAAAGGTAAAAATGAAATTAAGTACAAAACACGATAAGTTTAAAATGCATTTAAAATGGCGTTAAATGCTAGTAAAGAACTGTTCACGTCTAAATAAACTTTTATACCAAAAACCGTTTTTTGTTACAAAATTGTTATTTTTGCAATAAAAAAAAATAATATTTTATCCTAAAGCTCAGTCAATTTCCTTTATATCAAGCACTGTTTCTGACTGTAAATCTTTAATAACCCACATTTCGAAGTTTCATTATAAAAATTTAATACAATATAAATATAAATGTGTAAATTAAAAAAAAATTGGTTCGATCGGAGTAGGGTTGAACCCACGACCCTTTGCATGCAAGGAAGATATGCTAACCACTCCTCCACGTGGCCAACAAATATATGTTTCTGTTAAATAATGTTATGTTTGCATGGACTCGTGGGAGATGCAAACTATGGTGACTATAAGAGCTACGTATCCCAGTGGATAGTGTGTTGGCTTACACACTGTATGGTCCTCGGTTCGATTCTCCGTCCAGGTGAAAGGTACAATTTAGAAAATTCATAGAATTGAATAATTTCTTCAACATGATTTGTATTGCAGAAAAAGGTGCCAAGAACTAAAAAATTTCGTGGAAGTAAAAATTATGTGAGGCAATGAGCACAATCTTCTTTGTGGAAAATTCTTCCAAGTATATAATCTTTTTGGGCTCAAAATGCTTCCAACCATATAATACGTTCACATAAAACAAACGTATTAATGTTTCGACAGTATTCAATAATATATGTGCTTCCTGCAAAATATGTTTGGAACATATGTTAGAGAAGCGATTTTTTTTTTTTTTTGAGGGTGTAGATAAATTCATTTTCTCCAATGAAAAACATATTTTGAAATTACTGATCAAAATGAATTGAATGGAAGTAAAATAAGCATTAACGTTTATAAAGCTGTACACTTGGATAGATACAATTAAAAATGCTTCAAATCCGTACTCAAAAGTTCTAAAATACATTTTTGGAAGTTTTGTTTCTTTTTGTTTTTTGTTTTTTTTTTTTTTTTTTTTTTGTTTTTGGTAGTACATTGAGTAGTTGGAGTAGTTTTTATGGTGAGAACTGGTATGTTAGAATTTAAAACATATGTTTGCGAACGGTAGACGTCAATGAATATTTTTGTATAAGTAATAGATACGCCTGGGTGTGTGAAGAAATACACATTTTATTTTATTTTCCTACCAAAAAAACAGCTTACGGTTGCTGTTGTATTTCTAGTAAATAACGAAAATTGATGTACTCATCAACATTATTTCCACATAAGTACAGCACTTAAATGATCTAACAACCATAAGTGTCTCAAATAACCAGAAATGCAGTTTGGTATTTTAAAAGCTATGAACTGAAAGAAAAAAACTTACATGTAAAGTACCAATTCGATTTAAAGAATTACATAGAAAACACTAATTATTAAACTAATTATAAAAAATATACCCATGTTTGTCATGGGTATATTTTTGTAACACTGTTATATAGGAATAAAGTAAAACACAAAACTACAAAAATATCGTCCGTGGAAAATTACCGTAACACACAAAACCAACTAAAGGATACAAGCATAAAAAATTAATAGATAGTTTCAATTTTGTGTTTGGTAAGGAGAGGAATGGACATGTCGACGGCAACGGTAACTCTCAGTGTATGTGTGTTTTTTTTTATCGGAAGATAACATAAAGTTAAACTCTTCTTTTCTCACCCGCAGTTTTGGTTTTGTTTTTGTTCCAGGAATGATAAATGATGTTGACGAAAAAGTACTAAAAATGTATTAAAAATTTACTTTTCGAAGCTAAAAGGTGCTAAAATTACATAATATCCAATTTAAAGGCTATTGTAAAAGCATACGTATATTTAAATCTAGACCGATTTGGACAACTTTTTTTAGTTTTTCTAAAAAAAATCTTATTTTGCAAAATTTTATTTCTGCAGAAAATGTTGTCAACATATTATTACTATAAAAAAATGTGTCAAAATTTTATTTCTATAGAAAATGTTGTCAAAATTGTATTCCCATAGAAAATTTTGTCAAAATATTATTTTTATAGGAAATTTTGTCAAAATTTTATTTCTAAGAAAATTTTGACAAAATTTTATTTCTACAGAAAATTTAGACAAATTGAATTTCTATAGAAAAATTTGTCAAATGTTTTTATCAATAGAACATTTATGAAGAAGTACCTGTTTGCAAAATCCAACAAACAAATAATATTCCTCTCAAAAATGTTGAGATCCTGTAATAAAAACTAAAATAACCTCATTTGGAAATAAAGGGTGATTCTTTTGAGGTTAGGATTTTCATGCATTAGTATTTGACAGATCACGTGGGATTTCAGTAGGGCTGTCACTCGGGATAAATCCCGTCCCGAAATCCCGGGATTTTCGGGACGGGATTTATCCCGAATCCCGGGATTTTTTATTTTGAATCCCGGGATTTTTCGGGATCCCTAAAAAATAATACCAATGTGATAAAATTGTGGTTTTTTAAGATTGTTTATTAATAAATTGAAGTCTTCACTCAGTGTAAACGGCCCTTAGATTTCATAACCGACAAATTGAGTTAATAAACATCTTGAGTAAGAATTTATTATACATGAGGTATACTAAAGAGCACAATTTCATCAAAAATCGAAATAAACGAGAAGGACCTTTGAATAATGAGTTCATGTGAAATGGAATTCGTGCCACATAAAATAAAAAGCAATGATAAAAGGTCCGTCGAAAATATGACAAGATCGCGATTATCTGACAAAAATTTGGATGCTGCGATATTTTTACTTAAATCGAAGTACAAAAGGATTATCACAAGTATACGAAAATACGCCTAATCTAACCTAATCCTTAAAATGTTTGCTGAGTAAGATTGCGATAAGAAATGGCTTTTTTCATTTATTTTTTTTTTTCGCTAAGTATGATAGCAATTTAAAATTGCTTTTAAATTTACTCTTATGTTCTTTTGTTGTTAATAAAATTGAATTAATTAAATAAATTGGTTTAATGTACAATAATTTTTTGGCGCTGTAAATTGTAATTAATTAAAATATTTAAAGAATCCCGAAAATTTCGGGATCCCGAAAAAAATCTCGAAAAATCCCGGGATCCCGGGATTCAATATTTTGATATCCCGAATCCCGGGATTTTTAAAAATCGATCCCGAACGACAGCCCTAGATTTCAGACATGGTGTCAAAGAGAAAGATGCTCAGTATGCTTTGACATTTCATCATGAATAGACTTACGATCTGCCACAACGTCGAATTTTCAGTGAATGGGCCCTAGAAAAGTTGGCAGAAAATCCGCTTTTTTATCGACAAATTTTGTTCAGCGATGAGGCTCATTTCTGGTTGAATGGCTACGTAAATAAGCAAAATTGCCGCATTTGGAGTGAAGAGCAACCAGAAGCCGTTCAAGAACTGCCCATGCATCCCGAAAAATGCACTGTTTGGTGTGGTTTGTACGCTGGTGGAATCATTGGACCGTATTTTTTCAAAGATGCTGTTGGACCCAACGTTACGGTGAATGGCGATCGCTATCGTTCGATGCTAACAAACTTTTTGTTGCCAAAAATGGAAGAACTGAACTTGGTTGACATGTGGTTTCAACAAGATGGCGCTACATGCCACACAGCTCGCGATTCTATGGCCATTTTGAGGGAAAACTTCGGAGAACAATTCATCTCAAGAAATGGACCGGTAAGTTGGCCACCAAGATCATGCGATTTGACGCCTTTAGACTATTTTTTGTGGGGCTACGTCAAGTCTAAAGTCTACAGAAATAAGCCAGCAACTATTCCAGCTTTGGAAGACAACATTTCCGAAGAAATTCGGGCTATTCCGGCCGAAATGCTCGAAAAAGTTGCCCAAAATTGGACTTTCCGAATGGACCACCTAAGACGCAGCCGCGGTCAACATTTAAATGAAATTATCTTCAAAAAGTAAATGTCATGGACCAATCTAACGTTTCAAATAAAGAACCGATGAGATTTTGCAAATTTTATGCGTTTTTTTAAAAAAAAAGTTATCAAGCTCTTAACAAATCACCCTTTATGTTTATTTCTTCAATGTCCGCTTTTTATAATTTTTGGAGTTGAGTTAATATCTGAAAATAGTACCAACTGGCTCGCGGTCGTGCGACGGTGCTTTTGGCAGTCGAAATGTATCAAAAAAGCACAAAAGTGTCAACTTTATCACCCTGTTTTGGTCCCCTTTAATAACCCCAACACCATTGTAGATTTATTTTGCCGCTCTTCCATTGTCAACGATGTTGATGCTCTGTAAATCCTCTGCTTTATTCACCACTATGTTCTCTCACATTTGTTTGTGGTGAACACTGTTAAGTGAATTGAGTTGAACGGTAGACCACAAGCAGTGTTCCCAGGTGATTTTTGAATCTTCCCCCCAAATCTTAAGAAAAAACCCTAAATTGGTCTAGACTTTTTTCACAAACCACCAAAAATTTAAGAATGTAAAAAGTACAAAATGGGTTCCCAAATTTCGTGAAAAACTCCTTTAGTGACACACTTTAAAATTTAATTTTAATAAAAGAATATAATAATATGTCTATCAATATGTTTATCAAACAAAAAAATAAAAAAATAATTTACTGTATAATTCTTTTAAATCAAATTAATTTAAAAATAGGTTTATAAAGTAGAAAAAATAAACAAAAGATCTGTAAACAAAGACATTTTTCCCCACAAAGAGGCTAAAATTTACAATCGTCTGCCGTTCCAGTGTACAAATTGTAGGTGTATAGTTATGAGACCCATAATTAAATGAAATTTTAATTCTTAAAATGCTTTTGGCTGCTAAGTTAAAATACGATTTCTTAATTTGCTTTTAACGGTGTCAAATATTAAAAATGTTCTTTCAACAGAAGTAATTGAAAAGGATAATTAAAATAATGCTAATGAATACTTGCTGATATTTAGGAACTTCGGTTGACTTCCTGCATCTTGTTTCTCCAAATTCATGACAGAATTTTTCCAAATTTGGTTGAGAATTGCTCTTTATAAGGTCTAAGATATTTTTTACCCTCCAAAAATCCCCCCAAATAAATGTTACCCCTAAAAATCCACCTAAACGTGAAAACCCCCCTAAATTCGGGGGGAAAACCCCTAACATGGCAACACTGATCACAAGCAATGTATACTCAAGCTTGTGTGTGTGAAGAAATGCACACCTTATTTTATTTTCCTACCACAAGACAACTTGTGGTTGATGTTGTATTCCTAGTAAATAACGCAAAATTTCGTACTCACTAAAATTACTTACACAAAAGTACAGCACGTAAGTGATCTAACAGCTATGTATTGGACAAATTTCTCCAATAACAACAAATTTATGTAATCATTTTAAAAACTTTAAACAGTAAACAAACTTACATGTAAAGCACCAATTGGATTCATACACGTTATTTGGCGAGTATGTTTGTCATGGGTATAGTTTTTTAACACTGTTATATAGTCCACATAAGAAATAAAATACACACACACAGCACTACAAAAATTGCAAATTTTCATAACACACAACACGAACTGCACGATACGAGCATAAAAACCGAACTGTTAGTTTAGTTTTGGATGATAATAAAATAACCTGTTAAGTAAGGAGAGGAAGCGGATATTCAACGCTCCCTCAATGTTTGTTTTCTTTTTTTATCGAAAGAGAATAAAAAGTTGAGCTCTACTTTTCTCATTCGCATTTTTGGGGTTTTTTCTCTTTTATAATGCACATCAAATTCGAAGACGGTTAATTTTTATTTTATTACATTTTTAACTATATTCACAAAGTATAACAAATTTTAAGACCAGTGCCGCCAATTTTGCTGATTTATCGGCGTTTTCACGAATTTCTCTCAAACAAAAGAAAAATGTATATTTTCCGATTTTTGACTCTAAAATGACGATATGAGCTCCATTAAAAACTTTTTACTGGAAATCGTTCGTATACACCGAAAATCCAACAAAGAGAGAGAGGAGAGAGATTATATTTCACAGTTGCCACATAGAGAAATTGCAAGTTTTTGCTAGAAATTTCTTCCCAGTGAAAACTTGCAAAACGTAGCCTGCTGGTCGGGTGGGGCAGACTACATCATACCCTAAACTAACCTGTTGAATAAAGCCGGGAATATACAGAGCGTCAAGCAGCTATTCTGAAACTCCGTTGAATATAGAAGACCGCCAACAAAATCTATAATGCTAGTGAGAAAACTAGAACGTTCATCTCTTGTTCTCTTACAAATATAAGCTGAGAATCTTCCGGCTCCCTTTGATTGAATTTACATACGTGTAGATCCGCTTTCCATCTATAACTAACAGTTTTTTCATAATAACAAGCAAAGAAATACAAATTTCTGGAGCGAACATGATCTTCCCGCCTGAAGCCTTTCTAAAAAATGTTTTTTGTTTGTATAATTTCGAAAGAGCTATTTTTGCTGGGCTTATAAATAATAATTGTTTACAAGAAAGAACGCATATAACAAACAAAATTGTGATTTTCTCCGACTTTCTTTTCAAAACAAGCCTTAACCAAATTAATGACATACTTTGTTTGAGATTTGAGATTTATTTTGAGAACATAAAGAACAAATTGGCCAACATCCCAGCAAGAATGTTCTTTTTGGATCCGGAAGTGGTGCAAAATTGGCGCAGAAGCGATGAATTTAACATGGGCTTGACATAGGACGGATATCTACCATTTAAACAGCTGTTACACAGAATTTCTATCACTTCTTATGGTGTGATCCGAAATCAGTGTTTTGGATGTGAATTAAAAACTTTTGTGATATTTTTACAATTATTTTTTTTTTTTAATTTGTAATGCATTGAACAAATTGAAATGCATCGCTACTCAATACGAGGGCAGTTCGGAAATTTCTTTGCCTAGCACAAAAAGCGCGGTATAAACAGAAAAAAAGTTAAGTGTTTTTGAAACTTCCATCTCTGTTATGAACACATGTTAAATTTTGTTTCGATCTGGCAACTGCTTCATATAGAAACAAGTGGTCAAAACGGACGCATCCGCAATTTTCTTACAATGGAAAAATTAGAAATGCGTGCTGTCATTAAATATTTACATACAAAAAGTTTATCGGGACAAGAAATTCATAATGATATGGTGAATGTATTAGATGAAAGTGCTCCTTCATATGCAACAGTAAAAAATTGGGTTGCTGAATTTAAACGTGAATTTAACATGAACACATGTTAAATTTTGTTTCGATCTGGCAACTCCTTCATATAGAAACAAGTGTTCAAAACAGACGCATCCGCAATTTTTTTACAATGGAAATATTAGAAAATTGGCGCAGAAGCGATGAATTTAACATGGGCTTGACATAGGACGGATATCTACCATTTAAACAGCTGTTACACAGAATTTCTATCACTTCTTATGGTGTGATCCGAAATCAGTGTTTTGGATGTGAATTAAAAACTTTTGTGATATTTTTACAATTATTTTTTTTTTTTTAATTTGTAATGCATTGAACAAATTGAAATGCATCGCTACTCAATACGAGGGCAGTTCGGAAATTTCTTTGCCTAGCACAAAAAGCGCGGTATAAACAGAAAAAAAGTTAAGTGTTTTTGAAACTTCCATCTCTGTTATGAACACATGTTAAATTTTGTTTCGATCTGGCAACTGCTTCATATAGAAACAAGTGGTCAAAACGGACGCATCCGCAATTTTTTTACAATGGAAAAATTAGAAATGCGTGCTGTCATTAAATATTTACATACAAAAAGTTTATCGGGACAAGAAATTCATAATGATATGGTGAATGTATTAGATGAAAGTGCTCCTTCATATGCAACAGTAAAAAATTGGGTTGCTGAATTTAAACGTGAATTTAACATGAACACATGTTAAATTTTGTTTCGATCTGGCAACTCCTTCATATAGAAACAAGTGTTCAAAACAGACGCATCCGCAATTTTTTTACAATGGAAATATTAGAAATGCGTGCTGTCATTAAATATTTACATAAAAAAGATTTATCGGGACAAGAAATTCATAATGATATGGTGAATGTGTTAGGTGAAAGTGCTCCTTCATATGCAACAGTAAAAAATTGGGTTACTGAATTTAAACGTGGTCGACGAATAAAAGTACGTGAAATTGCTAATATCATGGGCAGCTCAAATGATCGAGTCCGTTTAATTTAGCATGAAGAACTACAGATGAAAAAGCTTTCTGCAAGATGGGTGCCGCATTTGTCGATCAAAACCGCATAAGAATGAACATTTCTCAAGCTCGTTTTAAGAGAAATAAAATGGATTTTAAGCGTCGTTTCATAACTGTTGATGAGACATGGATCCACCACTATACTTCAGAGACAAAAGAACAATCCAAACAATGGACTGAAGCTGGAGGAAGTGCCCCAAAGAAGGCAAAAACAATTCAATAAAATAATGTTTCGTCAAGACAACGCACCAGCGCACAAGAGTGTTTTAACAATGGCTAAAATCAACGAATTAAAGTACGAGTTATTCTCCTGATTTAGCTCCCAGTGACTTTTACTTGTTCCCAAATCTAAAAAAAAAATCCTTGCTGGCAAGCGTTTTACCTCAAATGAGGATGCAATTACAGTTGTAAACCACTATTTTGAAGACCTTGAGGAAAACTATTTTAATCAAGGGATAGAATTGCTAGAAAAGCGTTGGACTAAGTGTATTGAAGTTTCAGGAGATTATATTGAAAAATAAAAATATTTTTGAAAAACTAACTATTCTCTTTCATTGATAAGCTAAGAAGTTTCCGAACCGCCCTCGTAATTTCTCAAACAATTTTCGATGCGAGTCAAATTAAAAATTAAAGCCCTAAAATTACCCTGTTTTGCCTTTTACTTTTCTTTAATAATTCATTTTAAAGAAAATAAACTGTTTGCAATTGTTTTAGCTGCAAAACTCAAACTTAATGCCCGCTTTTATATTTGAAGGTGTCCGTCAACTCCTCTTGGACTACTTATTAATAAAGAGAAACTAAACTTTGTTTTTATACGTGTTACTGTTTAATTTTTCACTGTTTCCTCCTTTTTTTCATTTTACTGTCCCAACTCTAAAAAGAGTATAGTGCCCTTTCGTTATTTTTATGGAGATCACTTTTTTTATATAGTTTCCACGGTTTTTTTTTTTAATTTCCTTTGCTTGAATATTTTGACTTACTCCTCGTACGTTCCGATTTCTTTTAACGAACAAAGAAAAAAATTGTGCACATAATGCCAAAATGATATACAACGCACATGTCCACACATACATAAAATGCTGCTCTCAAGGCGAAAACACATGCTGTTTTTTTTCAAATGTCTATTCTCTTGGTTCCGAATGCCTATTCTCTTTACTCCGAATACTCATTCTAATATTCATATTAAATAATATTTAGACTTAAGCATATCAAATGTTTGGCCTTATCATAACACAGTTTTCCGAAACAACATACAAGCGGTTTCACAGAAATTGCTCTCTTTTGCTTCTCTCGCTGAGTTATGTTGATATCTTTCGTCAACCCCCCGGTTTCCATCTCTATTTCTTTCTATATACTCTCTCTCTGTCGCTCTCTGAATAAAATATCACAATACTCGAAATTTGTAAATTTATATATGTTTACATTCACACATATTATTTTTAGGGAACATTCATGCCCCAAACATAATATGTTCTAACATACTAACATATGTGTCCCAAACATTTAGTGTTAGTTTAGGAACATTAAATGTTTGCACTTAAATATATTGTGTTTAAAAATTGTGCCCGAAACACATTTTGTATATATCGGAACACATGAAAAACATATTTTTCTAACAGTGTATAATTCGATTTCATTCCAGTTGGTGTCATAAAACTGCATTAATTAATATGCGGGCAATTTGAAATTTGGAACGTGCTGGACCGCGTGTTAGAATAGTATTCAAAAAATATCCATTTTAAAACTAATAATAGGATGTAAATTAAACTGACGATGTGATTTTCATCCAGAAGTTGTTGAAATGGAATAATATCAAGTTTTTAACAAATTTCATTGGTTGCACTTTGAAATGTTTCTGGAAACTTTTTCTTGTCGATAAACCACTCATCCAAAGATTCTAGTTTTCTCAAAGAGTCAAAGAGATTTAAGTTTAGTTACTTCTCTAAAGTGTTGACTTAATTATTCATATTGACTTACCAATTATTATAAACTATCTGAAGCAGTTCCAGCTAACTGTCCAACATTTCTTCATCACTCAGCTTTTTAATGTTTTCAAGAACGTAAAATCCATAATTTTAGTTTTCGGCAAAGATATATACATTTAGTGACTTCCGTAAAGTCTTAGTTCATTTTTTTTTCACTTACCTATTATTATAAACTATTTGGTTTAAATTCAGTTATTTGTCTAAAATTTTCCAATTTTTTATTTTTTCCAATTGACCACGAACTTAGTTGCACAAAGAAGTATTGAAAACCACATGGTTTTCAATACTTCATCCGTTGCATTTCAGTGTAGTGTTTTGTCAAAGTTTTCTCATATTATCTTCAACACCTTTTCAAAGATTTCGTCAACATTTTGGCAAATTGGAAGTAATGCGCAAACAATTTGAAGATGTATTGAAGTTGAGCTGTTTCAAGTCAAGTTGAATTTATGCTGAAAATTATATTTACCCTCAAACTGAAAAGTTGTTGCATTTGAAAAACGCTCATCCTGTGTATATTGAGAATTATTATTGATAGGACATAATCCACCGCTGAAAAACATTTTAGTGTTTGTATTGCTGCATGTTGTAATGGTTCGTTGACGTCTGTCAATTGTTTGTTTCTAGTGCTGCAAACCAAAGACGTTCATTTTAAAGATAATGCAAATTCATTTTTCCAGTAGGGATATTTTTGGCCACACAGATGTCGCTCACAATTGAATGAACCAGGTTTATTTCGTTCCAATATATACAATTGAGTGAAATATTAATGAAGGGTTGTATTCTTGATTTTCGACAACTAGTTGAACAAATATGTAGGAAATATGTCCGTGCAACCTGGTTGTATAGCATTGTTGAAACGTAACGCATATTTTTTCAAGTTGTATTGACTTTTTCGTAACGTATATCACAATGATACATAAATAAATTTAAATGATTGTGAAAAAAACTAAATTTGTATATAATTAAAAAATACTTTTAAATGTGAATTTATTTCAAATAAATTCTACAGGTGTACAACTTTGAATAGGAAACTATATTTTTACACGGATGTTTGGCTATAAACATTATATGTTTGGAAAACAAATTTTTAAACACAATATTTTTGAGTGCAAGCATATAATGTTCATAAACTAGCATAACATGTTTGGGACATATATGTTAATATGTTAGAACATATTATGTTTGGGACATAAAATGTTTGTAAATATAATATGCTTGGAAGCAAACATATATTAATTTAGAAATAGCCTATAAACATATATGTGTTTAGTAGCTTGGAGCGCTATTTAACAGGGAGCGATATTGAATTAAGTTGGTGGTTGTTGCTTGTTATTACAAAATTAACATTTTATTTTTCCTTGGGCAATTGATCAGCTACTTCTTTGATCCTTACAAACTGTGTGGTCCGCTGTTCGAATCCCCGTCCGGCAAAAGGTAAAATTAAAATAAAAAAAAATCATAAAATTGAATAATTTCTTCTACAATGTTTGTATTACAGAAAAAGGTGCTAAGAACTAAAAAATCTCGTGGAAGTGAGAAAGATGTGGGGGAATATACAATTAGGCAGAAACAAAATTTTGAGCATTCAGGTCGAAAACCTATGTTGTTAGCACCTATATTACCTGTTTATTTTCATAATTCATTATGATTGTAAATATATAAATAAATAAATAAAATTTTGAGCACAATATTGTTTGGGAGAATTTTTAAGCATATAATATTTTTGGGTGCAAAATGCTTCCAAACATATTATATGTTCAACATATTATATGTGCTTCCAAACATATTATTATATTGTTTTTTGGAAGACAACATTATTGAATTTGGATGCAAAAATACAAAATGTTTGGAACTTAGACTACCCAAACATATATTGTTTAGACCAATATGCTTTCAAACATATTATATATTGGAAGAGATCAAACATATAAATGTTTGGGCAATACCCAAAAATGTATATGCTTGAAGCAAAATACGTTTGGGAGTATATGTTACAGAAGCGATTTTTTGTGAGGGTGTAGTTTTTGTAAGAATGCCCATTTACTAGCGACGTACCGTAGTGGTCTTAAGAAAGCTATATGAAATTGGACTTTAATTTATTTTGTCATATTTTTTTTCTTCAGTCAGTTGGACTAAGTGTTCGTTAAGTATGATAGCAGTTGTTATTGGTTTTTAATTAATTTTTGTGATCGTTTATTTTTTTGTTAATAAAATTGAATTAAACTATATTAGTTTAATGTAAAATTTTTGTCGTGTTGCCCATTGTACGTAAAGAAAGGAAATTATTTCAAACAAGAAAAAAATCAATATCAAGAAATAAGAATTAGAGCAGAGTTATAAAAAAGAACCGCAAGTTTTATTTTCCTTATACAAGGCACAATACTTATCAAAGCTGGTGATCTGTCTGCTTCGGTGTCCAAAAAAAAAGAAGAATTTAAAAAATGCTGAAGTAATCTCAAGAAGCCTAATGTTTCTATGCTAGATTCAAAGTATTATTACAGTGAGAGTCAACAAAAAATAAAAATTATCCAGCATATCAACTCATATAACACATTTATCCCCTCACTCACCATCGGTACCATAGAAGCTATTTGTTTTTTAAATTGTATAATAGTTTTTAATAAAGCTATACCGAGAGAGTAAAGTTGTAAATGTACTATATGCAAAAACTAGCAACAATATAGTATGCAAAAGCTTTGTCTGTACTGTTAACTCTCAGAGAGCACATGATAATGACAACACTAGTGATATCAGAAATATTTATATGAGAAACAAATGATTGCAAAAAGCTAAGTTTGTATTTTGAAACGATCAAAGGTAAGAATAAAGGAAATTATGTTAGTTATGTGCAAACAGACAGATTTACACTCATGTTGAATATTGTAGCATAATTAGGTAATTTTGAATTAAATAAACAACTTAAAAAATAAGTTTTGTAAATAAAAACAAATTATTAGAAAATTAAAAATGTTGCAGTAATTATAAAGAGGAATATGTTGGTTTTTTCACCAACACCCATATAAAAAATCAAGTCCATTTCACGCCGATTTACTTGAAATTGTGCACAGAGAATGCTATACATGTCTAATTTGATTGAAATTTGTTCAGATTTAGATATAGCTGTCATATATATTTATTTATTTTATTTATTCAGTCATCAATACAATGGAAGCCAACAAAGGCCTATTATACATGTGTTGTAGAAAGAAATCTATATGTAGAATACATGAAAAGCTTAAAAACTAAAGTATTTCATAATTTTTATAATTTGGATGGCTCCCTGAACCGATTTTTTTTGAAAATCAATAGTGACTGTCTTTGAGCCAAAGTAAAACTATGTGCCAAATTTGTGGACGATCAGACATATACTGCGAGAGGTACTTTTTTTTATTTATTACTACAATTTTACATGGGTTTCACAATAATACATGAAGACAGACAGATGGACATCGCTACATCGACTTAGAATTTAATTCTAATACGATCGGTTCACTAAACAATGGGTCTGACTTTTCCTTCTTGCCGTTACATACAAATGCAAAAAATTTTGGCAGGGAAAAGGAGGCTATATCAAGAAATCGACTATGAACCATATTTCCACATATCTCTTTGTAGTCCACCATAACGATTGTCTATTCTACATTAGCAACATTATTCCATAAGTGCGGAAACCCAGCTTTGGACTAAAACAATAATTTGACTTATATTTTCATAGGCTTCAATTTTTACGATGTTTTTATTTCCACACCCAGAAAATCTAAATAAATAACCAGATGATGGCATTTGAATTACTAGAATTGCCATTTTGTAAATGAAGATACATCTATATATCACGATGCCATTTATTTATTTAGTTTTGCTTCTTCCTCTCACACATTTTTCTCAGACACTCATTTTTCAATTGTCGCAGCAATATCCAGATTTTTCCACCCGGATGGTGCCTCTTCCAGAAGAGCTTTGTTTGCGATACTATCGAGTTCCTATAGGAAATATCATTGATTAGCATGAAGTTGTAAAGAAGGACTACATACATTAGATGATTTTACCGACTTTTTTTCAACGGCGAATGACAATGTAATGCATTGCATTGAACATGATTCCAATTTACGCCAGCCTCAATAACTTAAGCATGAGGAGGATAAACCTTATTGGAAGACATTTAAGGATCACCACGACTTGTACATATTATTCTGGGTTTTAGGACAACTCAAGTTTAGCCTTATGTCTAACCAAATAGATGAATTAATATGAAAATAAAAGAAATAATCGAAATAAAGAGAATAATCGCACAATCAGTGTAAAGGAAGGTGCCCTTTACACTGATTGTGCGATTATTCTCTACGGTCGGATAAACCCTGCGACACAACACGTTGCGGCGACAAATCCGATTGTATAAAGTCGTGTTCGGCTGTCGCGGGGACGTGTTGGCATAAAATCAAAACAACTTTAATTTTTTCTGGTTGGGTGGTACAAATCATTGAGTGTAAGGGGATGTTCGACAAACATTATCAAAGACAAATTTATTTTTACATTAAAAACAGGCATTTCTGCAATGAAATTAATGATGGATCGCCAATTCTGGTTGAAAATTAAAGAAATATATAAATCTAAACAAGTATTGTGGCAAAAACGTGGAAAAATTCCACTTCCAATCAATGGGAAACCAGGCGACAAGTATTTTAAATTCATCAAGTAATTTGTAATATATTAAATGTGGATTACTTCAGGAATCATTGTTTTGACAAATATACCAGGATTTTTTTTATTATTTTCTTCCATTTTTTCAGTAAAAAATGGTTTCACCCATAAATCTTCGTACAACTTCATTGTTTGTTTATGCTTCTTCTTATTTTTTCATGTTGTCATCACATTTGTTCGTGCAGTGTAAGGGCAAAACTTGAACGAACACACAACGAATAGACGAACCTCTGTCGGAGTGTTTATCCGACCGTCTAAGGTCCGCTTAAGCGTCAGTTTGATTGGCTAAGGAAACAAACAAAAAACTAAGCATTATGTGTGCGAAAAGGAGATGGTTGATATTTTTTCAAATTCTAATATAAAGTGAAAAAGAGACACATAGAGTAATGCTGGATTCGAACATGCTCAAAAGAAATGAACTTTTGAATGAACAGTGTTGTCGTAGTACAATTTATAAATACGTAAATATAAAAAATCACACATCAGAAAAATGAGGTAAAGGTTTTGTCTAATTTTTTATTTATAATCAAGGCCAATTGAAAATCAAATACATCAAAAAATTTTCGGATATAATTCAATGAAACTAATTATATTTTAGTTATTCAAATCTGGAGATAATTTTATTCATATTATATGACTTTTTCTTCACAAGTCGTTGATTGTTTACTAATATACGTAAGCAGTATATGATAATAATAATGACAGATAAAAGAATGCAAAATTATAAATGATTTCCTACATAGCCAGCCTTTGCCTTTCAAAGCAAATTTTATCTTACAAAATCATTATCATACCGCAGTTTATTAAAACTCCAATATGTAAGAGGAAGTTATACTTTGTAGTAAATTTTGCATTCCTTGACAATTCTTAATATTCATTTAGCTTATTGGTTAGCAGTTTGTGCTAATAAATTTGTTTTGTCATTTGCAGAAATCAATTTTACAAAATTTCATAAAATTGCTATCTCGCTTTACAAATATGTTTGCCCAATTTTGTAAAGAAATTCCTAAAACGGCAACACTGCCATTGAGTGCAAGATCAGAAATGAACTTTTCCAATGAGTGAAAGATTGGACCAATATGCAACGACGACATCTATTGGATATTGCCAAATATGTAAGTGCGACATCTTGTTATATACGTCTTTGTGCAAACGTACACATTTTAGTTGGCAAATCGATTTTGTAAGCTGCGCCCAAAACTGCACTTTATTGTTTATTTTTTAAATCACAACTAAGTCTCGATTCAGACAGCGACATCTAGTGGTGAATAGTTGACTTTTAATAATAGTTACTTAAGATTATTAGCCATACGTCTAAAATGTATAATGGTACCTTTTCTGTGGTAGATTCTTCAGTAATATGCAAATATTTAATGTGTAATTCTATATTTGTCAAATAATTCACTTTAGGCAACAACGGCTACCACTAATTCTAGCTGAGTGACAGACTTAGTAGAGGAGCAATTTCGGTCTGTGATTGATAGACCGCCGATTGGAGATTAGCGGGATAGATTACTGTATTTGTCTCTGTTTAATCACAATACTGCACACTGCTCCACTATTCCACTTGGCTGTTTTGTATAGTTACGAAAATATTCAGGCTGCAGACGCCTACTTCCCAAACACGTTGCCGACTTTTTCTAGAATTTCATTTTATGAATAGCTCGCAACATATGGAGAATTCACTACAATCTTGCACATTCTACCAATCACTCAGATGAAATCTTTTGGTTTTATTTTTGACACTTGATTGTACGTACACTTGTTTCGGCTCACACAAACTCCCCAAAACATGCTCATCATGAATTTAATACGGCAACAGCACAGAATAATCCTTGCAAATGTGTTAGCATTCCTTCGTTTAGCTCGATTTTATGAATGCCTTTGGCATAATGAAAGTTTTTCTTTTTGTCACAAACTACAAGGACAATACCGCCATGAAAATGCGTTTCTGTAATACTCCCAACGTCCTTTACCCATAATGGATGAAACTATTGCCACTGCAATGGAACATTATCTGCCATTTTATCTTATCACACTCTCCAACTTCGAACTGGCGAATAAAAACTTAAGCATCCGATGTTGGGTTTCTTCTTCGCAATAGGTCCGTGCTCGCAGACATGCATATCCATGCAAAAAGCGAATAGTTAAAGTTTCCAACAACAGTACTAAGGCCTGCTTCAACGAAGGCCTCAGTTAAAAATTTGAGTTCGAACTCAAAGATACAGTAAAACTTTAGCCTAACTAAGATTTGATGATATTTGCTTTACTTTTTTGTTAATTTTCTTAAGATGGCTGGTTTGTGGGTAGATTTACAAACAATTGGTGGTTTGATTAAAATAGAATACTTTAGCGTTATTTTCTGTGAAATATATCAATTTGGAGGTCTCTGATGTTAAACAAAATCGATTTTTAACAAAAATGTTACACTAGTTTACACTGAAAATGTGCATTTGATGAGAGGCGATTTATGTATTTTGATCTGCTGAATTCGAAAATGAAGGTTTAAAATGTTTTCATGGAACAGTTTTTGAAATATCCCGTTATTTTTAGTTTTTCGGCCGTAGCCAAGCCTTGGCGGACTAAGAGACACACATTACTCGAGACATTTGTATCTTGGCACTCACTTCATACCGGTAAACCTTATACGAAGAACTACAACACTGTCATCAGCTGTTTAAACGCAATCGCCAAAATCACATAGCCATTAGTTTTGCGTAATTTTTTTCACCAAAGGGTTCGATCTTTTTCGTTTCATTCCATCAGAGGAACTAGTATCATTGTATCATTCCACTTAGTCAATTTAAATAAAGTGAATCATTCCGCTGTTGGCTCTCTGTCTATAATAAGAAGAAAATAACTTAGGAACTGTAGGAGCGAAAGTGACAGAACTAGCACCGGTCATTCCATTTGATATATGGTTTATTCGAACTAATTCGTTCCGGAACGACACAAGACTACTGATGAGATATTCTACATAGAACACCAGTGCAACGACATTCTGGATAGCTCAGAAAAATGTTGTGTCCAGTACTAAAAGAAAATAAGCCTATTGTACTTCAAATCCATTTTATGAATGCCTATCGAAATTGGCTATAAAGGAAACTTTTTTGTTACGAATTATCCCTGAATGACGTGATTTTCATAATATATTGAAATTATCGTGGTGACATGGAATTAATTCAAAATTTCTCAAATTTCAAATTTTAATTAATAGTTTTCAAACCAACAAGTATGTTATCGTTAGTTTAACATATTTAATTTAGAACATTTTCATTAATATCTTTTTTGTTAAGCTTTTTGTTTATTCAAAATCAAAAATTGCTACTAGGACATTTGTCTCAATAACTTTGATTGTGATTAGAATTCATTAATTATTAAATAAAAACAACTAGGTAAAACTATTATTTTAATTATAATCAACAATAATGTACGCTGCTGAACAAATGTACCTAAAAATTTATGATTGCATTTTTTTCTAATAAACTTCTGTAAAAATGATTTTAATGCAAATAAATAACTATCTAAATGATATGTTAACGACGATTACTGAAACATTGAAGAATTATTTCATGCAAAGTAAAACTGTCTAATTATAAGGGCAAAGCATTAAAGAACCATTTTCTGTTTGTGAAGACAAAAATCTTTGAACTCATATTGTAAGGATGAAATATCCTTTTACTTCCGCCAATATTCTTTTATTATAGGACCACAAACACACTTTTTTAGTCATTTGTTTATACAAATTTATATCATAAATAGACTCAGGAAAAGAATATATGACGGTATTGTATTGGTTGCTGAGATGGCTTGATTCCTTTAATTCCGCCTCTGTGTGAAACACATATCGTTGAAGAAATGACTACAAGCACTTTAACAAATACATTTTGGGACAGGACTATCGCTTGGCCAAAATCGAAAGTGTGACCATATTTTTCTGGTGCAGCCAATAAAATCTTGTTAGCAAACTTTTGGTCGTCCCAAGTCCTCGGGCAAAGGGGCGAGGTAATGTGGTTCTACATTGTTCAACAACAATGTCCCAACTTTCTACTGAGTGAATACTTACTTATGCCTTTTGCTTTTGTGGGATCTCTTTCATCACTTGCGTCTGGAACATTGCCTCATAGTCATAAGTACATAGTCATTCATATAAAAAAACGAGATGTTGCTTCATACTTCTGCAGCAAAAAGAAAATTAGTTTTTCCCACTAACAGTTTCGGCTAAAATAATGAATACATCATAGGTTGATACATGAATACATCATAGGTTGATACATAAATTGAGTTAAACATTGTTAAAATGTCTTTTACTATTTTCAGAAAGATTATTTTTTAATTATGTTTTGCTTTTCCCCTATAATCGTTTTTGTGTTCTTCAACTACAACCAAACAAATGTATGAAAAAACATGATTTATTTTAAAAAATTATAACTAAATGATTTTAGTTTTGTCAAATTTATTTATGTCTTAATTTATAATTATTGCATAATGAGGCCAAGGTTGAAATTAGTATTTATTTTACTCATTTAACACAAACCCATTCTATGCGGCCTAAACAGTGGCATCATTCATTTTGCCTGCACTGTATATATGAAAAAAACCAGAGTCTATTTTCAGTTACAATGATATTCTTTGGTTGGGAATTTTATGCACACAGTATTTCGTCTCATAGAGTTGAAAATATTTAAATACATTGTGAATTTATATTGTGTATTTTATATGATAAGATTTTTTGTAAATGTTGGTATTTTAAATCTCGCTTCCGCATCATGATCATCGCCACCAAAAACTTAGTTCGAATCTCTGAAAACTGCCCATCACCAAAGTCCAGAATAATTTTTGTCCCATAGAGAAATGTCTGAAGAATCCACACTGAAAAAAATATAGTCTTGAGTGCAAAGATTTCTTGTCGTTAAAGTACACACAAAAAAAAAATTTTTGATTTCAATCACGAAAATCGCGGATTCAATCATTTTTTTAATTGAAATGTCTTCAATCACGAAAATGATAGTATCAATCACCCATTTTGATTGAAAACCAACACGATTTTCAATTAAAAATTTAATTGACTTTTGTCACGGAATCAATTAATTGTGTGATTGAATCAATTAAAAACGTGATTGATTTTTAACATAAAATTCAATCACAGTTTTAATTGAATCAATTAAAATTTTAATTAATTTCGCGACAAAAAACAATCAACTATTTGATTCATTCAATTAAATAATTAATTGAAATTGGCTATAAATTTCAATCAAAAAATGTATATATTGCGACCCCAAAATCGTATTTAATTTTATTTGAAATAAAAGAAAATATGTGTTTCTTATAAAACATATTTAATATTTTATTATTTTTTGAATTATGCAATAGACAAATAAATTTGGTTCTTGTCATTTGTGGTTTGTTCTAACATAACTTACAAATACAATTACATAAATTATATAAATTATTATCTTCCTTATAATAATAACCATGTTAGCATGGTCCTTCTAATATGTAGATGCGCCTAGATTTCCAATAAATCAGTAGCCTGTAAGCTAAATTAGTTTTTCTGAAAGTAAACAGAATAATTCGAATTTAATTTTGTTAAATTAAAAGTTAATTTTGTTAAACATTACCTGCATAGAATATCAAGTTCAATTCTTAGTTCCAGGTTGCAGATTTATAATCTTCTTTTGCAGTTGTAGTCTTTTAGCATAAAAAGGTGTATTAAGGAGCTCGGTAATTTAATTTTAGTAACAATTCCTTTCCAAAATTTCCGCACATTGAAATCGTCTATTAAAATTTGAACCAATCATAGACAAAAATAATGGGAAAGCAATGTAATATTTGGTATTATATTGATGATACTTTGCAAATTCTAAAAATAGAAAAAATATATAAATGGGAAATACATATTTTTATTATTTTCTGATATTTTTCATATTTTTAAATCCAAAAGAAAGAACGTTTTTACCATTACATAATTCAGCTCATTAGTTTATATATCAGATATACTGCTCTCTACTTGGGTTCAAACTGAAAAAGGCAGGTAAAACAAAAATACAATTTAATGCCAACGCCAGTTCGCAACTTCAAGGTGAATCTTCCAACAAACCCATACCGCTCTTGGTTTTAAGAAAACTAGGAGTGAAAAAAAATTATAATTTTAAAAGATCAATACGGTACCCACTTTTTTGTTGCAAACATATTCTTACATATTTGATAAAATGATGGAGTTGATGGGATTGATTTGTCAATTTCACGAAATAAAATTGGTTACTAAAAGAAATGAATAAAAAATATATTATTTTAGTCCGTTTAATGTAAACAGGCTTCAGTGGAAGACGGTATTCACATTTCACAATTTCTTACCTTTAATAAACGTAGATTGTTTTCCATTTTTACAATACCACAAAACACAAACACAGGTAATTTCAAATGCGTTCTCTCATATATTTTTTCAAACCTTTACCACGTGGCCATTTGTTGTTGCACACTTTATTTATTTCAACCCTTTGCTATGATTTGTTGTTGCGTTCAAAATATTTATGTACACATTTTCAATGCAGCAGACAGAATGTCGCCAATTATGTTTTTCAATTTACGCGAAAAACAAAAACCCTACCGTTCGTTACAAGTTACTTCTACAGACTGATCTCTCCATCATACAATGTTGAATAAATACCCATTCTCTTGTTCTCTTTTCGCTCTTTCCATTGCTCAAAATTATTCAATTTTAATCACAAAAGTGATTGGATCAATCACATGTGTAATTGGAAACGGAAAAAATTTCAATCACGTTTGTAATTGAAAATTATTTCCGAATTGATTAACAAATTGATTGAATCAATTAATATTTTAATTGGAAACGTAACAAATATCAATCATTTTTTTAATTGGGTTTTATTCGGATTTGATTAAATAATTAATTGAATCAATTAACATATTAATTGAATCCGTTTCCAAATTCAATTAAGTGTTTAATTGAAAAAATGTTGGTGATAATTTTTTGTGTGTATGAATGTGAGTTTTCCTTAGCAGAGAATAAGGACGAGCCTGAATTTGGAAATTTAAGTTTTGATAATACGTTTTTAAAGACCATTGATGAAAAAAGCAGAAAAACACGAAAAAATAAAACTCTGTGTCTCAGCATTCCGTACGCAAACCACAAAGGCCATCACGTCTTAGTTCATTGAAATCATTGGTGTAAAGACAAACCCCCATGTTCAAAAAACTTAACGTAAACGTTGAACCTACTTTCACTACACAAACTCCTTCGATATTCTGTCAGTAAATTGTTTTCAATATGCAAAACCTCATTAACGGATACCTTTTGGACTCGATTTCTTATTATAACACTAAAATCATAGAAAAGCACTCTGATATATGAGTCGAGCCCACTGTGGTATCGCTTGTACATGTGTGGTAAGATTTTAATAGAGTCTGCTTCAACAGATTACCATCGGAAATTATGCAAGACAATATTCCTAAAAAATTCCTCCTCTTTGAAAGCTGACAATATTTTTTTTAAATATCCATTACGTACTTCATATTCCTTACGTACTTCATACACGTATCACTCAAATCCAAGATAGCCCTTATATAGGGTAGTTAAAAAATGTTTACCTTTTCGAAAATCTTTAGATTTGAGAGAGATTATTCCGAGACGAGCATTTGATAAACATTAGCAAAGGGAAAATTTCATTTTCATCTAACCACAAATTCATACTTTCGTTAGTTTGGAAACGCTTCACTATGCCTGGTGGAAGCCCTGGGCAACATAACGCTCTGGTAGTGAGGGAAGACGATGCCTTCACAAAGAAACTTCCGTTTCTGTGAAAGAACAAGACACAATTGAAATTATGTACGCATTCGCTAGAAGCCGCCGAAAGGAAAAAGTTTAATTTGAATTATTTTGCAAGGACTAAAATTATGCTCGCAATTTTGCGAAGACTTGCCCCAAGCTGTGGTAGATCCATTTGGGGACCGAAGAATGGTTTCTTGCTTTTTTGGGATACTTTTTGTTATGCAGGAGTATTATTATTATTTTTTTTTTTTTTTCATTTATATTTCTAGTCCTGTGAGCGACAATGGGCGATGTCGTACAACGGTTACGAATGCGAAAACTTACGATGACTCAAAGACGATGATATACGTGTTGGTATTTATGTATGAGTGTTTGAATAGAGGAAATAAGACATAAAGTCCCTCCATTTGCCTCCGCCATGAATAACTTGCTGTTAATAACCGTACGCGCGTTCCCCCACACCCACCGCGTTTGTTGTTGCAGTAGCAACAGCTGTCATCCGAAAATTGAGTTTTCGTGTAATTTTCGTCAAGTGTCGTTGGCATGCATGTGGGTACATGAATGAATGTCGCGACGCCGGCATGAGGAAACGGAAGTGGAAGTGAAAGAAACTGTAGCAGTAGAAGTGGATTATAAACAGCTGTTTTTAATTGCTTTAGTTAAATTGTAGCTTTGTGCCGAAGCTACTCCCGTTTGTGCCTGCACCAGAGCGAAAGCGTTACCCAGAAGCATTGTCCTTTGCATTGTGTTTCCTTTTTATGCGAGAGTTGGTGTGTTGGTGTTATTATAAAGTTTTTCCCCAAAACACACACACACAAAACTACAATGAAGCTCCTGCCAGGATGACAGGAAACACTGTTGTTCCGCTTAGAGTTGAGTGCTGGAAGCCCTCCTTCCGCATCCCCTACAACATGATTTGTTTTCATTTCCTCAGTATCAATCTTGTTCATTTGCCTCCGGCTCCTCTTGTCCTTTTGCGTTCAAACCAAACTTTTTTTTGCTACACTTGTGGCTGTCATACCAGTCAAATTGCGGCTTCTAAAGGATTTTATGGCATTTCTTGTATTATTCCTTCTTGCGATGCTCAACAGAACACCTACAGATTTACACCTACAAATGCGCTTAAACCTTTCTTCTTTCACTCAAATGGACATAAAAGATGATAACATAATGAGTAATGGGTGGGGAATTGTAGTTATTATTACATAGTTTCGACCATGGAAATCTGTGCAAGCGAACATTTGCCTCAAACACCATTATAGTGGTATTACGCATTAAGTGGTATTACGAACACCTTTGCTATAGAGACAATAAGACGTTTGAACTCTATTACCTCGAACCTAAGACTATGAAGGCGGTTTAACGCGATAATACTATAGTTCTCTTAGATTTCAGCTTCGAGCATAATATTAATATTAGGGCTGTTTTCTTTTAGCACTGGATGCAACATTTGTATGGGCTATCCAGAACATCGTTGCAGTGGTATTCTATCCAGAACATCTCATCAGTGCAAGTCGCGCCGATGTTGCCAGATTGTATTTTGATAAAGTGACGCTTCTTCGATTCAATTCTAATTTATCGAAAACATGAAATTCAAAGTGGTACAGTGTCATAAATAATCGCAGCAGTAAATATTTGTTACTATTTGAGCATTTCATACATTACAAATGCAAGATTTCACTTCATTTTTGTGATTGTTTTTAAACAGCTGGTGATAGTGTTGCATTTTTTTTAGAGATGTCCTGTACTCTGTTTCTTTTAGTCCTTTACGGCTTAGGGTATCAGTGCTAAAAGAAAACAGACCTATTGTTACGGCTTGTAGTACACTAAGCGACACAATTTGTACACTCTTAGAAAAATATGTTTTTCATATGTTCCGATATAAAAAAAATGTGTTTCGGGCACAATTTTAAAACACAATATATTTAAGTGCAAACATGTAATGTTCCTAAACTAACATTAAATGTTTGGGACATCTATGTTAATATGTTAGAATATATTATGTTTGGGGCATGAATGTTTCATAAAAATCATATGTGTGAATGCAAACATATATAAATTTACAAATTTCGACTAAACATACATATGTTGTGATATTTTATTCAAAGCGACAGAGAGAGTATAGAGAAAGAAATAGAGATGGAAACCGGGAGAGTTGACGAAAGATATCAACATAACACAGCGAAAGAATCAAAAGAGAACAATTTCTGTGAAACCGCTTGTATGTTGTTTCGAAAAACTGTTTTATGATAAGGTCAAAAATTTGATATGCTTAAGTCTAAATATTATTTAATTTGAATAAAGAGTATGGACATTCGGAACCAAGAGAGTAGACATTTGAAAAACAAACAGCATATGTTATGTATGTGTGGACATGTGTTTTATTTGTCATTTTGGCATTATGGGCACAATTTTTTTCTTGGTTCGTTAAAAGAAATCAGGGGTCTTCATAAAAATAACGAAAGGGCACTATAATATTTTTAGAGTTGGCACAGAAAAATGAGATAAGGAGGAAATAGTGAAAAATTACACAGTAAAATGTATAAAAACAAAGTTTAGTTCCTCTTTTTTAATACGTAGTCCACGAGGAGTTGACGGACACCTTCAAATATAAAAGCGGGCATTAATTTCGAGTTTTGCAGTAAAAACAATTTAAAAAGTTTATTTTCTTTAAAATGAATTATTAAAGAAAAATAAAAGGCATTTTAGAGCGATGGTGTTAAATCCTAGTAAAAAACTGTTGACGCCTAAATAAATTTATGTTTATATTATAAAATTATTTATGTATGTTTTTACTCGACTCCACGTTCTTCTTTTTTTAGAGTTTTTGAATTCCTTCCAAATTTTAAAGTTTTGTACCAAAAACAGTTTTTTGTTACAAAATTGTTATTTTTGCAATAAAAAATAATATTTTATCCAAAAATCAGTCAATTTTGTTTATATCAAGCACTGTACTGACTATAAATCTTTAATAACCCACATTTTGAAGTTTCATTATAAAAATTTAATATAGTATAAATATAAATGTGTAAATTAAAAAAAAAAAGTGTTCGGTCGAAACAGGGATTGAACCCACGACCCTTTGCACGCAAGGCAGACATGCTAACCACTGCTCCACGTGGCAAACAAATGTATGTTTCTGTTAAATAATGTTAATGCTCGTGGGCGCTGCAAACTATGCTATATAAATGTAACTTATAACGATAATTATCTACTGGTGACTATAACAGCTACGTAGCCCAGTGGATAGTGTGTTGGCTTACAAACTGTATGGTCCTCGGTTCGATTCTCCTTGCAGGCGAAAGGTAAAATTTAAAAAAAATTATAAAAGTGAATAATTTCTTCAACATTATTTGTATTACAGAAAAAGGTGCCAAGAACTAAAATATTTCGTGGAAGTGAAAATTATGAGTATGTTAGGGAATGAGCACAATCGTCTTTGGGAAAAATTCTTCCAAGCATATAATATTTTTGGGCTCAAAATGCTTCCAAACATATAATATGTTCACATAAAACAAACATATTAATGTTTTGGCAGTATCCAATAATATATGTGCTTCCTGCAAAATATGTTTGGAACATATGTTAAAGAAGCGATTTTTTTTTTTGAGGGTGTACTTACTTATAATGTACATATAACGCTATATCAATGGAAAAGTGTTCTTGCCTCAATTTTAATGAAGCTTTCTTGTGTAGAATTAATTAAAAGTGTATAGTGCGATTTCTTGGCAGATATGTGATAGTATTGTTGAAATTTCTTCGAATTGAAATATGAAGGAAAATTGAAAAAATTGGAAAAAATTTTCTTAAGGTTTTGTTGTTTTTCGATATGATATCCGAAATACAGAATAGCATCACATCTAAGGTTAGGTTAGGTGGCAGCCCGATGTATCAGGCTCACTTATACTATTCAGTCCATTGTGATGCCACAGTGGTTAACTTCTCTCTTATCACTGAGTTCTGCCCGATTCCATGTTAAGCTCAATGCCAGGGATCTCCTTTTTATAGCCGAGTCCGAACAGCGTTCCAGATTGCAGTGGAACCACTCAGAGAAGCTTTGAAACACTCAGAAATGTCACCAGCATTACTGAGGTGGATAATCCACCGCTGACAAATCTCTTGGGTGTTCGGTCGAAGCAGGAATCGAACCCACGACCTTGTGTATGCAACCATTGCACCACGGTGGTTCCCATCGCTTCTAAAGGGCCAATGCAAAATCAATGCAACAAAATAGCCCCCACCCTATAACAAGTCCATCTAAAATTTGTTGCTTTTGGTCTGATTTTTCCCCACTTCCGCATCCAAAAAAGTATATTTTCATTTTATGTTTTGGCGACACTTGCTGATAATACATTATGTTAACTATTTTCCGCTATTTGCAATTAGGACAGCGACATCATTACTGTTTCTATGGTAAATCCGATTTTAGCCAAGCCATTATCATCCGATCGGTTTAAAGTTGAGCAGATAGTTTCCTTACATTTGATTTATCGACAAACCCACAAACAGCATTCACCTCAATATTTCTTCATGGAAGAATTCATTTGAATTTTAATTTCTTAAGATGTCCACTACTGACAGCTTGGACATATTTAATCTTTCCCAAAAATCCGTATGCTGTAGTGGTCCGTCCACGTTATGCATACAATAGTAAGTCACATTCATCCAAATATGGATATCGACAACGGAACATGCATGTACGTCCATTTGAATGAATCGATATGCACACGAATACTCAAACCTAGTCCAGTACGAGAAAAGTGCATTGAATCAAACCCCAACCCCCACTCAACTGCCAGAACGGCCAAAGCAGAAAAATCCGCTCTACGTCATTCTATACAATACTCTCCGCCATCAACACACAACGGCATTGAATCACCGCAATCATGCGGACTATAGTGACCTAAAGTGAGATGCGGGCGGCAGGATTTTTGTTTAAGCTCAACGCACCACAATGTTAGTGTATTCTGCATCTTGGAATGCCACGTATTCCTGCTATAATTTACGGTGCCTGGCTGCTCCCAATCTTGCGTAATAATAAATGTCGTAGCGCACAAAGTAGTCGAGTGAGCAAAGCTTTCGATGTTCATGTCGAAGTTTTCATCGCAGCACATTGTGATGATTGTTCAACTGACGGCCACAAGTCCAATGTTTGTCTACGTTCTGTCCATCAAACATAGCGAACAAACGCAAATGCATTTGATAGGCCCAACGAAAAATTATTGGTACAAATGTCTATGCACATCGATAATTTGCAGAGCTGGCAAAATTAAAAAAAAAATAATATTTGTAAAAATAATATTTGGGTGAAATTTCCATGTTCACTGACCACTGATTTTAAATCGGCTTTTGTCGATTTCGGGATTTTGATGGGAAATTTGCGGCCAATTTTCCTTAAAGTAAAGAACATTATTTTTGATATAAAGATATAATCTTTAAAATAAAAGATATGTTGGATCTTCAAATTAAAGATAAAAAACATCAAATGTAGGCTATGACTTACTTTTTTTCAATATACCACCAAAAGAGAATGAAAATTCGAAAAATCTTAATTCATAGATTTAAAGCTATATAGCTCCGTAAGAATTTGCCAAAGAATATTTGGCGAAAAAATAACCACAAACACTACTTCTTTCTAACTGATGTGGTCCAATCTGACCACTTTTTGAGAATTCCACAAATTCAGCGTCTGCAACAAACTTCCATCTTAGCCATGCGATTAACCCACCTACAATGACAACTTAGCAGATTTTTTGATTATTCATTTGTCATTGTGACGTGGTAGTTTGTGTAGCCATTGCCATTATGGCATCAGGTGGACCACCAAAATTTTTTCCGGTAGTTTTTTCTTTCCCTCTTACTGTTGTTTTACCTTCGCAACTGTCAATGTGTCAGTCAAATCAATTCCACAATTAAAGTGGATGGCTAGTGACATCCATGCCTTTGTTATCATTTACATACCCATTGAATGGCCTATCCCCAAAGAGGTATGAATAAAAAATCGGAAACTTTGTGGGACACCAAATTTCTTCTTATTACATAAATTAGGAATGAAAAAGAATGTAACGACTTGGGTTGGGAACAGGAGACCGGAAAATGGAAGCTTTAAAACGAGAGATATTTAATTGTGTTCCTTGTAATAAGAGACCTAAGGAGCTTTTAAACTAACGCATATACGTAGCTCTAATTTAAAATAATACATCGACATATGAAACATAGCAAAGAATTAAAACAAGCAAGTGCCGCATACAATTACTTGGATGTGTGAATGATGGTAAAAAATTTTGAGTTGACTTTAATTATAAGATTTCTTGTGTAATAAGCTTCTAATTTTTGTGTCATATAAAATTATTTTTAGTAGTTAACTCAAGAATATATTTTTAAATTAGAACGTGATGATTTCGCACAATTGCGTCGCAATTTTAACTCATCCGGAAATGCTATCTATGATCGTATGGTCAAAAGATTTTCGCAATTACTTTTATAATTTTAGTTGATCTTATATATTTTTATGCATCACCGTATTTCTGAAATGGCGAACACTTTTATCATGGATATTCTTAAACAAATTTATTGTAACCAAGTCGTAAAAAAAGTCTCTCCTCGAGGAGCTAACCAACAACATGGAAATGTCTTATAAATACGCTATGTACATATAAGGGGATATAAAAATAAGGGAGGATCTGTATGTTCCAGATCATCAATAAACAAATAATACGCCTCCTCCCAAAATAAGGTAAATGATAACGAAGACATAACGAAATGCTCTTTGGAGTCATTGAAATACTGGTGTGACAATTTTCAAACAGGGTATTTCTGGGTGTTGTACAAACATTCCCATGAGTATGTCAAAAATATCTAATATTTTACATGCACGCACAGAAAAAACATGTTTCGACATGGTTGCCGCATACATTTAATGCTTATCTAGAGTATGTAATTTTTATAAAAATAATTTTAGAGCGGAGAAAAATATATGTTGGCAATAAGCATTTAAATGGTTCTCAAATGCCGCAAACATGTTCTATTATTTAAATGATATAATTTGAGACCATTACATGGTCGGGAAAATCATGTACCTGACCATTCAATTTTTTTACTTTTTTGCAGAGAAAAAAGTATTTTTATAGGTTAGGTATAAACATGTCTAGAACCATTACATGGCCATAAAGACCATGTATATTTTTTCGTGACCATCTAATTTTTGCAGAGAAAAGAATTTTATAAAAACATTGAGTAGGTACACACGATTTTCATTTTGCGCGTCAGTCGCGTGTCGATTGTTGCTCGGAATGAACGGAGAATACGGAATTAATGTGTTTTGTGTTAATTTATTTATTCAGAAGAGGCACGTGGTTTTATGTGAACACAAAAAAAGAAAGTGTAATTGAAAAAAATGACCTGGTTTTTGTTCTGCATTTTACTTATGGATAATTTATTTTTATTTGCAGTTACATGATGCCTGCATTTTTAAATTTGATGGGCACGAAGTAAATATGGAATGATTACTTATTGTTGAAATTGAACCAAAATAGAGTGTGTAAAAATATGTGATGTTTGCTTGCTCGACATTATAAATACAAATAAACAATAAAATAATTTATAAATAAATAAAAACAAATAAATAAAGTTAATTTTGTGTTTTCTTTTCTCAACTGGCGTCCTTTTTTCGACGACGAAAAAAGTTTTTTCATAAAGATCAAAACATTTTAGGTTGTGACCATGTTCTTTTAACTGGAAGAAAAACATTTTTTACGAATATTATAACATTTTAGATCGTGACCATTGTATTTTGATTCAAACAAAATTCTTTTTATCAATATAATAAGATTTTAGATGAGTACAATTTTATTTTTCTTAGAACCATATTCACTGAGCCAACATGGTTGCAGGTGAAAATGTTACATGGTCGCCGCAAAAATAGCTCCTATCATATTATTTTGCTCTTCGAATATGATTGTGACAATCATGTTTCTTCTCTGCGTGTGCGTATATTTAATATCTGTTGTGAAGCTGCCGAATGTGCAATTCACTATTTTATCCTTATTGAGCATGTGATATATAAAAAAGCATATATGATTTTTAAATTCAACAATTTTCTCAAATAGTAACTTCACACATTTCACTTGATGCTACCAGTAAACGGATATCGGATGACATATCCGATTTGTTGAGTGGTGGAGATCTGTAGCAACAACACACTGCAGCAACTTTCAATAAACTTCTAGTCGCCCGTCCAAACAACGAAACGACAATGCACAAGGTTGCACGCGTTGCTAATTGAGTTTATTAAAGGCCCAACTTGCCGCCGTCTTTATGAAGTGACGTTAGCGCCTTGGGTGGTTATTATCTAGCAGACTGCGAAATGATGTTGAATGGTTACAGCACGATAAAGTTTGGCGACTTTTCAAAAACGCCCTGCTACTTGACGGAACAAAGTTGTGTTCATGTTAAAATGTTTTCATATGAAATCTATAATCTTGTACATGCGGAAAAATGCAACCAAAATCAGGTTGAATATTTTATATAAATTACTTCATTCAATTTAAGTAAAATAAGAAAAGATATTCACACCTACCATTATAGCACATAATGCACTTCTCTCAACTATACAAAAAAGTTGAAAAAAGTATTGCACGTTGGCTTGATCTTCAACGTAAGTGAGTCTCTACCCATTAAAACTCTCAAGTTATTATCGAGTTTCATTATCAATCGGTCAGTCAGGCTTCTCCTTTTGGGTTTATTTGAAAGGTAAGATATATGAAAGATCTTATCTTTCCCTATCCCTATATACCGGCGAAATGAGCACTACAAACGCTCACCTAGAAGTTCATAACATAATATAGACAAAAGCAATGACAAACAAAATGTATTTCATGCTTAATATCAGTTATCAGTTAATATATAAATGACTAATATTACGAAAGTCGTAATAGTTTGTAAAGTTTCTCTGATCATTTACTTTTGTGTACTAGTAAGGAGGATTCAGTTCATACAACATTTTGAAACTCATTGTAGTCGTAACGATGAACATGCAAACTATCACACCATCGTTAGTGATATAGTACGCTACTCTGTGTTGTCCCGTAGGAATCGGGTCAATCGAACTCTCGACTGTTTATTTTTTCTTATTTATGTCATTTTAAATATTTTGTTATTTAATGTTACTAATTAGTCACATAAAACAATCAACTAACAAAGGCCACTAACTCTTATTTGCAATACCAGCATACATACATATATACATATGTAATATTATCTCCTTCGATATGTGCCACTGCATGGCGCCAATGCATTTGGACGCGAGCAAATCAAAAAAACATTTTGCGTGCATTAAGAATAAATGTCCAAAATAGGTAGTCGCCTCAACCACAAGCCAATAGAATCACACGATGATGTTGGAAATACACCGCAGACAAACCAAATCTGAAGACAAACTTAGTCATTACATAATCTGCGGCATCATGAAAACATGGGGATTTAGTCGTGTTTATGAATGTTGCTACACATGTATTCACTCACCGAAATAAACAATGCAGTATTTGTGTTTGTACCAGTGTTACCAATGTGTATTTAATACGGAACGCTATATATTTTAACGGGACAAGTAGGTTATATACAAAAATATGTTTAGATAAGTAGATTTATCTTTTTTTTTCGAAAAGAATTTATTCAAAATTGATAAATCTGTTTTGTTTTGTTATTGTTGGGTTTTTTCTTTAATCATTGTTGCTACACTTGTAGTTTAGTCAGTGCATGGTTTTAAGCTGAAATCAAAAAAACAACATTGATAAATCTGTCTAAATAATATTCCTAAATTTGCTAGTAGCTTTACTGTCCCTTGAAAATTTGTCTTTGAGAATTTATTAGCACTCTTTCAAATAATTTAATTCCATAGCTCTAGCCTAACACGATCTAGAGAACGTATTGTATTCCCAACAATGTCTAGGCTTACTTCTGGAGGAGTCTAAACTTTCGGAAGCATACTTTAATGGTGGCTAACAATCCCAGTTGGTAGAATTCTACCAAAAATTTTAGGTTTTGTACTGTTTTGTAGATTGCCAGAATTCTTTAAGTTTTTGGCAGATTTTACAAAATATTCCCCTCAAAGGAAGAGTTCTCGTATATTATTTCCTTAGGAAATTAACGTATAAGAACCAAATTTGATTTTAACAATCTGTTAAATATAAGGTGTTTGGTACAACTACACAAAATAATTTACACAAAAGAACCTGAATATCTTTACAATCGATTAACATTCGCTCGATCTAACATAGGAATGAAACTCATAACTCCAAGAGCTAACAGCTTAATATCTGAAAGACAATTCTACATTGACAGCATTTGTCTCTGAATCAACTTACCTCCCACCACACAACGCATAAGCAATTTCACATCGTTTAAAAAAGAGCTGTTTATTGTTTGCAATAAATTGCAATGTTAAAATCAAATATCGACCAGCACTAAAAATTATAAGATTTATCTTGTTCTGCTTGGTACAACATATAAACCAATAAAATCAAAGTCATCTCTCCCCGCCAGATATACACTAAAGACTATGGAAAATTGCATTAGCCTGCAAAGAAACATATGTCTAGTTAGGCTTGTGGGATTGGTATCTGGCGTTTTCTTTTCAATAGCTTCATAATCAATCAATTCCTTAATCTCCATGTCCAATAAGCTCGTATTATAATTGTAATGACAATAGGGAAAGTAATTAATTTGTACAAAAACCAGCCTTCATTGATATCAGGCTAACATAAAATTAAAAAAATATTTCGTTGGAAGAATTTTTTTCCATATCAAAATTTTATCAAAAACATAAAAATGAAATTTATTCATTTAAACGAAATTCGTGCATCAGATATTATATAGTAGCTACATATAATTTCGAAAGATATTGTTCTCTGTTAGAACAAAATTACCCTAATGCTAAAACTGCATTTTTGGAAATTGTAAAAATGTTTTAAATAAAACAATACGACCAATAATTCCCCGTAGGTCGTAGAATGACTTCCCAGGGAAGTGAGAATAAAAATATAGTAAAATCTCGGGATCTCAAGTGTTCGTTTAATTTCGTGAACGTACGTACTTGAAGTGTGAACGCCGTTCAATAGTTTTTCCATGGTTGTCCACACTGGCATTTTATTAAAACTAGTCCTTTTATTTTGCCAATGGCAACACTAATATTTGGTTAAACTGGCTGTTTGTCTAAGCTAGTTCAATAAAACAATGATGACAGGAAAATTGGTTTCATATGTTACTGCTATCGAAAACTGACATGTCACGCGCTGGCAGGCAATGGTGCGGCGCCAATCAACTGCAAAAGAAAACAATAAAAATATCTACCAAATATTTCATTATTTATAAATGTCCTCCACAATGAAATTGTTTAATTAACTTCACTTGGTAAACGCGCATAAGATTTCTCTAGATATTAGACCCACATGAGTTTATGTTTAAATGGAATTTGGAACCTCTGCATCTTGTGACTCTGATGGTAAATTCTAAATCTTTTCAACTGTCTCGATAGGGAATGAAGATAGCAAAAACGTTTCCCAATAGCCCCATGTCATCACCCTTCATAATGTGGCTAATAAACCAAACCGAAATTGTCGTAGGCTTTGGAATTGTGGCCACACGCGTACGGCCACTGGCGACCAATCTCATAAATTACGGAACGTGTAACTTATTGTGCCAGACTGTCAGAGGTTAATGTTATGCAAGAAACGTTAAACGTTAGCGTTTTGAATGTTGATTTGCGGCCGACGGCTAACTTGCTGCTGCTAAACGTGTAGATGATACCCGTGCATAACTCAATATTCGACGTTATGATAGGACCACAAATTTGGTTATTAAACCACCATCAGTCATCCCACCATCTCCCCCCTTGATACCATGCACCTAGTGTCGACTAGATGAGTGCGCTTTTTGACACTCAAGAGCTAACCAAGAGCAAAAGTCATCATGCACCATAGACCATGTTGCATCGATATCCTTTTATAGCAAAGTAAAGTCGACAATGAATACCAAACCGATGAAAAAGCGCTGCTAATCTGTGTGAGTCGATCTTTTCATCTTGCCAAAAACCTAACATCAGGCACACACTTGCGATCGATTTACGGTTCACTGTATTGACTCCACGTGATTATGTCGGAGATGGCGCTGAGTAGATGTTTGTCTATGTCCCGTCCGCTTGTTTCCTCTGTCTGTCTGTTTTCTCGAAGTTCGAAAGATTGTTACCCAATGCGGTCAGCACGACTTGGAGTAAAGTGACGCCAGTAAACCAAATATGATCAGGAGTAAACACAAGGCAAGTAGAATTGATGGTTATGCTATATTTCTATACACAGTGGACGAAATTTTTTCAAGCACACGCAACCTTTCTACTGTTAACTTGGATATGAGGTATGAACTTGGGAATTTGAAAATATTGTTTCAATCCAATCTGAACTATATAGTTATGTATTTCTCTCGGATGTATAAGACAAAGATTCTCCAATTTCATTCCACTGGGCCTAAAACAGACTATATTAAACTGCGATAAAAGTAAAAAACTAATGTTTTATATTTTATTTAATTTCTCTCGATGGAAAGAGACTTCCAAGGTATAACTTATAAGGACATGAAAAAGATGCAAAAATGAAGTACTTTCGCTTTATCATAAGTCCATGTGAGTGTAAAAATTATATGATTGGAACCCAAATTTTTTTAAGAAATTATTTTTAAGTGCAAGCATATAATGTAAACTACCATTTCTACCAGTGTATGCCTAAGGTGAAACATAATATGTTTGAACAATACAAACAATATTTTGTGTGGATCAGTCCTGAGAATATATATGTTTGAAGCAAAATGTGTTTGGGGTATATGTTACAGAAGTGAGTTTTTGAGGGTGTACCTGCAGATTACAATTTCACCATCCAAACCACTTTTTGGAAATACTTTTTTACTATGACATTTTTTTATTTAATTTGTTGTGCAAAATTTCGAACAATTGGGGAAATTTGAACTTAGTCAGAATAAAATCTTTCTAATTTGAGTACGTTAAAATTCTTTTCACATATAAGAGATATGTTACACTAGAAAATCTAGAATAATACAACATTACCCCACTGTTCTTAACCACGAGTGATTGTGGCTTTGATGACTATGGCGACTCTTATATTGTCTCTATTGCTATAAACACGATACACCAATTACAAAATATCAAATATGACTATCATGACCAACAATATTGTTCGGTTAAGTAAATGTGTTATCCAAAAATATTAAATCATATACATTTTGGAAATTATAATTACACAAGAAAACACATGAAATTTCTAGAATATTACTACGGCACTATAGCACTCAGATTCACTTACTGAGACAATCCATCCTTGGTTATGGGCAGAGATGGTCCAAGTAGCAATTTTGTGGGTTTTCTATGTCAAAAAATTGTAAACGTCAAAAACGTCATATACCTGTATAAAACGTAGTAAATGTAATTAAATTTGATTTCAAAAACTATTTTTAATACCCTAAGTTAATATTAATTTTGTTTTTAGATTTTTTTCATAATATTTTGAAAATGTTACTCAAAAGCAATTTGCTGGCATAAGCGTTTGAATGCAGCTCGTTTTCAAATTGCTTAAACTATGAAATTTGTGTCAAAAATCGGATTTAGGTACAACGTGTGTACATACAAAATACTAACCACGCAGATTTAAATTTATTAACAACTCCGATTTTAATACATATATGTGAAATTCAACTGGCAGTAGTACGCCTATATTTAATTTTTTTTTTTTTTTATAACGAAAAGGCATTCTCAATTCAAGTTCTAAAAAACGTATACTGTACACTAGATAGGGTCGCGAAAAAAAGTTCATGCAGTCACCCCCCAGTTTTGTAGCATATTTGAAGACAATTTCAGAACACTAAAAGTTTTTTTTTCCGTGCACCCTACGACCCCCCGAAATGCAATTTACTGTACTGTGTCGTCATTTGAAGTCCGATCGAAAAGAAACGCATATCGTTGTTCATGGTTGATCAGGGGCTATATTTCGTGCATTGGTCATTTTTGACTCCGACGTCAAATTTGATTTTTAATTTTTTTATTTCGCTTCGTATACCCCTATGATGCCCATTTCTTATAACCATTATAAAGATCTTATCAAAATATGAAACTTTTGCTTTGGAAGTATTTAATTATATTCATAAACAAAAAAGTTACAGAGATTTTAAAAAGTCAATAGGTCACCCTACACCATCAAATAGCTTTTGCTGTGTTGTCATGATATCCGATCGAAACCACATGCACATCGTTATTCACATCTACGAAATTAATTTGAAAGGTATTTAATATACACAAACTGTTTATCTGTAAATTTCTAACCGTATCATTGTATACATACTCGTTGTGTGCACTACGGCATTTTCTGCGTTATGCAAAGTTCTTGTGTTTTTGCTTGAACAACTTGAGAGCCTACTGTTTTAAAATCTAACAATCAATCTAACAATAAAAGTAAGTGGTAACGGAATTGTGGAAAATTACGAAGATCGTTATGCTGCTTACACATTGGTTAAATTTCTGCCTTTCAACATCTGACTACGCCGTATTTTTTTTTGCGTTTTCTTGTCATCTTCACAATGGTGAGCAATGTTGTCACATGAGTAAATACTTTAAACAAGAAAATATTAGATTAGATTTGAATTTGATTTGAGTACATTTCATGTTTATTAATTGTACAATTTTATTATGCGGCTAACAACTTTTTAGAATTAATTTATAACAAATCCTGTCTAGAATCAAGTTTACTATGTTATTGGCGACTTTTAATTTTGGATATTATATAACCCAATCGTTTATCGTCTGTAACATGACTAGTAGATTCATTTTTAACACTTGCGGTGCCTGCTTTCTTTAAATATAAAAGGAATTCAATAACTTGATGATTTGTTGGTAATTTAGTTTTGTCGATAACCCGAGCTTCGAATTTCATTTTGTTTTCACTTTTTTCAAATACTATCAACAGCCTTCTCTCACAAAAATATGGACAGACTTAAGGAATCATGTAGCGAAAGTGTTTGTTAGATTTTTTGCTAGAACAATTTGAGAGCCTACTGTTCTCAAATTGTTCTAGCAAAAACACAAGAACTTTGCATAACGCAGAAAATGCCGTAGTGCACACAACGAGTATGTATACAATGATACGGTTAGAAATTTACAGATAAACAGTTTGTGTGTATTAAATACCTTTCAAATTAATTTCGTAGATGTGAATAACGATGTGCATGTGGTTTCGATCGGATATCATGACAACACAGCAAAAGCTATTTGATGGTGTAGGGTGACCTATTGACTTTTTAAAATCTCTGTAACTTTTTTGTTTATGAATATAATTAAATACTTCCAAAGCAAAAGTTTCATATTTTGATAAGATCTTTATAATGGTTATAAGAAATGGGCATCATAGGGGTATACGAAGCGAAATAAAAAAATTAAAAATCAAATTTGACGTCGGAGTCAAAAATGACCAATGCACGAAATATAGCCCCTGATCAACCATGAACAACGATATGCGTTTCTTTTCGATCGGACTTCAAATGACGACACAGCACAGTAAATTGTATTTCGGGGGGTCGTAGGGTGCACGGAAAAAAAAAGTTTTCGTGTTCTGAAATTGTCTTCAAATATGCTACAAAACTGGGGGGTGACTGCATCAACTTTTTTTTTTGCCTTAGGCCGTGACCCTACCTACTGTACACCCTCAAACAAAATCGCTTCTGTAACATATACCCCAAACACATTTTGCTTCAAGCATATATATTTTCAGGATTGGTCCAAACAAAATATTGTTTGTATTGTTCAAACATATTCACCTTAGGGCATACACTGGTAGAAAAAAATTTTAATGACATTTTCTTTGTGTGGATATATTTGTAATGCGTCAATTGGTTACTACGATTATTTTACTTGCAGTATACTCACTAGGTCTCTCTTTCTAAGCACATATATGTTTATAGGCTATTTCTAAATTAATATATATTTTCATCTAAGCATATTACATTTACAAACATTTTATGTTCCAAACATAATATGTTCTAACATATTAACATATATGTCCCAAACATGTTATGCTAGTTTATGACCATTATATGCTTGCACTTAAAAATATTGTGTTAAAAAATTTGAGTTCCAAACATATAATTTTTACACCCAAACATATGAAAATCAGTCTTTTTCGTCCGGGTACAAATAAACGATTTTAAAAAAAGTATACTGTACAAATTCTTATATTGTACAAAATATTATATTAACGTATGGTAAAATACGTCGTAAATGTATGTCAAATACCTTACAGTTTACGGCAGACCCTCTATTCATCTACTGGATCTGTTCATCTACTGGAAATTCGCTGGAAACTGGGCGCGATGTTTTATTCGACATTCACGAAATTCTAGTACGTGATTTTATTCGCATTATTTATCGAAATAATTCGAATATATGTACTAGAATTTGGAGTTTGACTGAAGAATCGGTTTCGCCTTCGACCAAAAGTTGATAATCGGCCTTTGTCGTGATGAGTATGTGCTTATAAATTAATTTATATAGAAATATTAAATACTGGACATTAGCAGGGTATTAGAACCAAGTCCATAGATAGAGTCTAAATTATGTGAAGTATGATCGGATCTACATAAACCATACATATAACGAACGAAGTTGCCTAAATGCCATGTGTAGTTTACTTTCTCTCAAGGAATCACAGTTTGCAAAAAATTCGGATCCATAAATTAGACTACACTCTCACAAAAAATCGCTTCTGTAACATATACTCCCAAACATATTTTGCTTCAAGCATATACATTTTTGGGTATTGCCCAAACATTTATATGTTTGATCTGTTCCAATATATAATATGTTTGAAAGCATATTGGTCTAAACAATATATGTTTGGGTAGTCTAAGTTCCAAACATTTTGTATTTTTGCATCCAAATTCAATAATGTTGTCTTCCAAAAAACAATATGTTATTATGTGAACATATAATATGTTTGGAAGCATTTTGCACCCAAAAATATTATATGCTTAAAAAAATCCCCAAACAATATTGTGCTCAAAATTTTATTTATTTATTTATATATTTACAATCATAATGAATTATGAAAATAAACAGGTAATATAGGTGCTAACAACATAGGTTTTCGACCAGAATGCTCAAAATTTTGTTTCTGCCTAATTGCATATTCCCCCACATCTTTCTCACTTCCACGAGATTTTTTAGTTCTTAGCACCTTTTTCTGTAATACAAACATTGTAGAAGAAATTATTCAATTTTATAATTTTTTTTTATTTTAATTTTACCTTTTGCCGGACGGGGATTCGAACAGCGGACCACACAGTTTGTAAGGATCAAAGAAGTAGCTGATCAATTGCCCAAGGAAAAATAAAATGTTAATTTTATAATAACAAGCAACAACCACCAACTTAATTCAATATCGCTCCCAGTTAAATAGCGCTCCAAGCTACTAAACACATATATGTTTATAGGCTATTTCTAAATTAATATATGTTTGCATCCAAGCATATTATATTTACAAACATTTTATGTCCCAAACATAATATGTTCTAACATATTAACATATATGTCCCAAACATGTTATGCTAGTTTATGAACATTATATGCTTGCACTCAAAAATATTGTGTTTAAAAATTTGTGTTCCAAACATATAATGTTTATAGCCAAACATATGAAAAACAGTCTTTTTCATCCGTGTAGTTATCGGGAGACTTCTGCAGGAAAAGTCTAATCTCCTTGTGTACGAATGAGTTTTCCATAAATCACATAATATTGAATGTATCTGTCCAACAGCTGTATTCACATGAATTGACAAAACCAAAGTGATATCTTCTTTTGTCGGAAGTAAGTATTGTTTTATCTGAAAACCGCAGTCGATTTCGTTGACGTCCAACGCTGTACTTTTGTGGAAAATTAAGGATTGAATGTCATGTTTGCATTCGGCGAATGACGTATCCTTATGGACTATTCGGGTACACAACTATGCATTTATTCTATAAGTGTTTCAGACTTTTTCAGGAATTCAAAGATTTGATTTTTCTTCGAACAAGATTTTGTTTCATATGGGAAGAAAGATTTTTATTGCGTGTACAATCACCTCCGTTCAACTTTATCTTTTTCTTTCATATTTGTTTCCAATGGAGGCATATTTGATTAAATTTCACATGGTTTCAGTGCTCATGCTTTGCCAACGATATGAATAAAAAATAAAACATTTTCTAATTAAGATTTTTAAAATTTCAACACCCAAATCAATGCAAAAGTAGGAATATCCAAATACACAACATGCCAAAGTATAATGTTAAACATTGGACAGAGCTTTTTATCTCACTGCTCAGTTTTTTTTTTTTTTTTTTTAAGAAAAATCTAAACGAAAAGTATTTCAACTTATATTTTATTCAAAAGTGGGTCATTGATTTTGTTTCATCCTATTCACCTGTTTACCATGCTGGCCACCCAAAGACTTCTGGTGTTAACTCGTTCAACCAATACAAATCTCAGACATATCCTGTGTTTATTGTTTGTATAATTGGGACTTGGCAGGGTCATGTCCATCATCCCCTTGGACAGATTAAACGTTAAACTCGCATGTGAAATTAATCCCCAAACGATTCGATTTTGTTGAACGAACGGAAAGCGAAACATGAAACCCGCAATCGTGACATTTGTCGCTTTTTATTATTGTCAATAAAATGTGGGTTGTGCTGCAAACAAGCAATGATACATCACAATGTTGTTCCACATGTGGAGTTGCAACTGCATGTTGCTGTCTCCAATTTCGGACTGGCCGATATGTACAGCACACAATTCATAGTGTTGTTATTAAACAGACACATTCACAGGAAAAAGAACGCAACTGCAATTTTAGTTAAATGAGCTACGAAATCCTTCCAACAGGAACTAGTGTCGTAAATCTGATCCATTAATAATTCCTAAGAGCCAGTAAACAATGTTTTAGTGGATGAAAAAAATTCTGTTGATCAGATTTAACTTTTAGTATGCATTGTTTAATAGATATACTTACTGGAAAAAGTTTGCTGGGCAACTGCAGGTTTTATGCATTACAAAAGATCTAACGAATACTGAGCTTCTTTGAGTCATACATCTGAAAGATAAACTATAGTTATTACTTGCATTAACTAAAGCAAAAGCGAAATACGACATTTTCAAATTGTTGTCGAATAATTTTAATTGGCCCATTGTTATCTTCTGTCGTTGACATTTACCATTACTATGAGCGACAAATGCAAATTATATTAAAAAAAAAAACAACACCCTTCCAACCACCAAAGTAAAAGGACTGGCATGGCTACAATAAATAGGTTTAAATTTTCATTTACACATGAAGAAAATTTCCGCTTACTTACCGTTCGCTAATTGGGCGTAACTGTTAGTTTCTTTACAATTATGGCCGAAGAATTACTGCCGCTTCCTTATCAGTTATTTTTATTTCTACTATTGGTTCTAATATATAAAATGGTGCAACTTTTCTTCTAAACAGACACAATTTTCGAATGAGTTGCCAGGAAATCATACTCCTTTTGTTAGTTTTTTTCTGGTTGTTCAAAAAGTTAAATTGTTATGTAAAACAAATCTTGAGTTACAGTTTTTAGTTTTGCCGTAAATAAATTCCTTTTTACTCCAAAAATATTTCTGTTACGTCAGGCGCTCCTCTTTTCTGGAAAACGAAAAACGTATGTCAATGTTACAAGTATGACAAATTTTTATCGTTCGTGGTTAAAATTAAACGACTTGGAATATATGCAAAAAATTTTAATTTTTTTCTGTTGGTAGGTTCGCCAACAAAACCGTTTCGGCGAAAACCGACAGAACAAAAATCAGCGAAAATGAGTTTTGAACGCTTCATTGTAAGTAATGCATGCTGTACTTTCAGGTTGATGACAATTTTCATGTTATGTTTTTTTTTTTGAAATATTACGGTAATTGTTATAACATTACTATAATTGTTAAAATTGTTAAATCTGATGAATCCTTTTCCAAAAATGAATCATTTATATCATTCTGAAATATACACAAAAATTTATTTCTTCTTAGAGTTAATTTTTATTATTAAAAACATATCTTCCACTTTAACATATCATAAAAAAAAAAACATTTTATTATTATGATTTTTTAATTTTTACCAATAAATCTTAAAATATTTGATATTTGCGAACTTTTCGAATAGAACACAAAAAAACACAAAATTTTCAATATCAGTTTTCCAAACGTTTTATTTAGTTGCGATTAAAGACTGACAAACGGTTTCTTAAATTCCTCGAATAATTTTGAAAGTTGCAATGGTCATGGAAAAAGGAAATTCTCATAATATACCCAGCAGCGTTGCCAAAAAAATAGCTAAAAAAAGATAAAAATAGCTAGAAAAAAGCTAAATTTTTTGTATCAAAATTAACATTTTTCATTGAAATTTAACAAACTTAAAAGCTTTATTTCACTTAAAATGCATATTAATTTAATTGTATTCATTTTAATTCTACTTCTGTGAGACTGCAACAATATCTAAGTCATATCATTAGAAAATATCAATATGATTCGTTTTAATTGGCTTAAATCCGGCGAATTAATGATAAATTCGTGAACGTGTACATTTTTGCTAATTTTACCCAAGAGAGTAAAACCCATTCTTCCTGTCTTGCAAGTTTATACTGAATAACTTTTATTGGAAAATTACCCAAACAAGCCTATTGTTGTCCAATTTTCGTAAATGTAATTCCATTCCATTAATAAATAGCAGATTTGTTTTTATCGCACATTTAATAATGTTTTGATCCTATCAATACGACATTTTTTATTGTATTTTTTTGATGTTAAAAAATTATACCACATTCAAAACTTCCTTATCCTTAATTTTTTCTTGCATACACTTAAAAAAATCATGCCCGGTTCCAAAGATTTTGTACACTAATGATTTTGATATTGGTTCCCCTTCAAATTTGAATTTATTCGTGTTTTCAGCTCTTTCTTCATGAACTATCAAAGTGATTTAAAGACGAGCTAACGACAATTTAAATTTCCAAATTCAGACTCGACTACAAGTAGAACTTATTCTATGTATCAAGTAAAATACGTTTTTAAAATAAAGTATTGAAAAACATCTTCTATTTTTGAACGCTTTTTTGGTTTGTGGTCAAGATACAACAACTCCACAAATTTAAAGAGTATTTCATTAATTTTTCAGAATTGATCCTACCCTAACAAAATTTTCTTTCATGTAAAGATACCCATTTTTAAGTTGAATCACTTAACTATAAGAACACTGACAAAAAGACTTTGTCGACTTTTGGACAAGGAAAACAGTTTATATAAGAGAAATCCACAAATGGTAAGGACATGAAATCTTTGGCTTCGCGACAATATTTTTTTCAGTGTAAAAAGCAATTCACATCTACTATTTGAACTTAGTAATAACATCATAACTTGAGAATATTATAATAACATAAAAAGGACACCATAAACGAGCCAAATGCTAATATTCCTAATAATTTACTGACAATTTATCTAAAGAATTTGTATGGTAATAGTAGATTTAAAGTTTACGTTAACTTTTACGAGTATGAGGAAAAAACTTTAAAACAAGGTGTATTTGCTGCAAAAATGCCCCGCTAATTAATGTTTCAATTGAGCTTTGAAATATGTGGAAGCGCTTATTCTGGCAACAAGGCTTAGATAAAACGCCGTTTTATCCATATTTCAATAGAAACATGTCGAAAAAAACCTAAAAATAGCTAAAACGGTTATAAAAAAAGCCAGAAAAAAAGCTAAATGCATTTTTCCCCGCTAAACGACTTCAAAAAAAACCAAACCTTGTGGGAAAATATCTAAATTGGCAACGCTGATTCCCAGAATCACAAATGAATTTTTATATATAAGCATGAAAATTACAAATTGTTTTTGGCCCTGACAAGATTTTTTGGTCCATTGCACATCCAAAAATAATAGAAAATTACAAGATTTCATTGTTTAGGTTGTTTTCAATGGCAATAATGGAATAAAACGGAGGAGTTTAACTATTTCACTTTTTTTTCTGAAAGCACATTGGCACTTCTTGCCAATGAAAATTAAAAATGAAATCAAACATTCCTCATGTCACCAAATCGAAATGAAGGCTCGAAACCCCCCTCGCTGGTATTTCCAATGAACAACATCTGCTGTGCCAGCATTTGCGTATTTCCCTTTGCAAAATGACAATAACAATAAAATGCAATAAATGCCGATTACCCCAATTCTTGCACCCTGTTGTTTTTGTACTTATCAAGCACTACGATTCAGTTATTCCACTACATCCTTGTGCGACTCTTCAATGGCTAATGGATGAAACAGCTTGTTGTTCTGTATGAGCGTCAACCTGCTTTGTTCGCATCTTTTGGGTTTGGTGGCTCGTCTTGCTCCAATGACATCGGAAATCGGGGGGATGCAACGCTTCACTTTGTTCTTCAATGTGTGTATCCTTTTCTGCTCGGCGGTTAATCGAAAGAGAAAGTTTATTAGTTGAATAAGAGGTGCCAGATCGAATAATAAGCCCACCTGGAATAGAAAAAAATGGTGGACATATCAAGAGGATTTCACCAATAAAAATACACTGAAGACCTACTGAAAACAATAGTTTGCATTTGTTGCATCTAGAAATTGCACCAAACATTTTCAAATGAGTTTGTCCAAAAGTATGCATAGAAAGTTGAACTACCTCGGGATGCGTTATAAAGAAAAAATAACTAAAAATATAAATTTTGGTAATTTAGAGAAAATGAAATGTCACCAGCATTACTTGGAGGGGATAAACCACCGCTGAAAAGCCTTGGAGGTTCGGTCGTAATTAAGATTAAACCCATGGCGCTTGATATGCAAGGCAGGTATGCTAACCAATGCTCCACGGTGACTCGCAACCAGGGAGATATTCGTTGGTCTTTCTCTAAATATCTGGTTTTATATTATTTTAAGCTTAAAATATTAATTGATAGATCCCTTTTCGATGAAAATTGCTCCACTTATATTTATTTTCAGGAACTCTTTCTTAACCTATATGGCAATACCAAAGGCTACCTGAATTCCGCCAGACTATTGCTTAGGCCTGCATTCAGCAAATCTGATGACTTTCATCGTACTCACAAATAAACAGAGGGACAGGTCTTTTGCATGATGGCATCATCACATCACATTCTTTCCCTTTGATCAAACATTTCATTGAGGTTCGATTGCTATTGATATCTGGTAAGAGTACGCGACAATGTATCTTTTAATTAAAATACGAAAGTGCTGCAGCTGCGATTTTTGCAAATGAAATATTACCATTATGGTGCTAACTAGTCCTCGGCAAAAGCACCGCAGGAATTAATATTATGAGGCAAACTCAATTGAAATCTTCAACAATTGCCTTGAAATGGGTTTGCAACAAACATTAATCGATGGTAGGCAAATGAGATTATTTTTGATTTCATTCCATGTATTAATATCATGGACAACAAGAAAAAAATCTTATAGTTACAGTGCAAGATTTGTAAGTATAGAATTAATAACCAATTCGGAAATGTTTTTATAACTACAAAAAGGAATCATAACAAATTTCCATGGATCCATTGATTTTGCCTATGACTTAAAGATTCCGAGACGCGACTGTACAATGACTTCTAGTTGTACATCGAAAACACAGGAGACAGAAGAAAAAGTTAAAATGCTTTCTTATGAAACACGTTAAAGCACACAAAGAATTATCTTCCTGCGAAACGAAAGTTGCCTTCTTACAGTCTTTATTTATGGTAACCATTGCTACGTTTGTCTCTCTGAATGAAACAATTTTAACGGGAAGAGAAAATTTCGTTGGTCTAAAATTTCGTTTTCAAGAAAATAAATGCATTTTCCGCACACAGAGAAGGAATGTGATCACCCCAAATATGTTTCAACAGCAAAATTTTATTTTTGGACGGTGGACATCGAACATGTTTGTCGCAACGATTTTATTTTCTCGAAAATTATGTATTTGATATCGGCAACCATGTATATGTTTGCCGAGAAAACAACATTTTTGCTAACCGTCCAAAAATAACAATTTAATGTAATGACATACATTACAAAAAAAAAATAATAATAAAATAAAATTTCTGTGTATGCGCTTTTTACATTGTTTTAAGCTACAGCTATAATTAAATCATTTTAACTTTTGCTCGCAACAGAACTTTGTCTAAAATTTCATTCGGACACGAGGTGTTTTTTTTTAGATTTTTAGATGTGCGAACTGCCTAACACACATGAACCTTAAATCATTTCACTTCCACACCTACTAGATGACACTCCATAGTCAATGTAAATTATGACCATTTCGCTGACCCACTGAGACCTACTCCACAAAAACACCAGTGGCATTCCGCATTCATATAAAGGCCTTATCGTCTGCATTTCAACGACAATTGATGTTCGTCAATAATACAAAAAATATGCTTTCCTCTCTCACATTTATGCTTCACAATCGATTGTGAATCACTTTTAGCAACCATAGGTTTCTTGGGTACCTTTTCCAGAAAGAAACGGCAGAGAAAGTAACAACAACCAACCATTGCCGACCATTGACCTGACGTCATCCATCGATTCATAATACCTGAACGAACTCGGGTAGATCCGCTAACTTGTGACAAACAGACGTACAGTTTTCATTTGGCCACGACCAGTGGACAGTTATCTGGACGAACATTCCTTCTCATGATCGGTGAGAAAATGAGAAATTACATTTTTATGCTAATGTCCCATATCGCCAAGAAAAACGCACGTACATTGTACAGCGATTTGAGCTTGAATCGTTTTTGGCATTTGGGAAATGTCTCTTCGTGCTTGATGCAAAGCCTTTGTATGCCCTTAATTGGCATTGTCTGGTAATGACTTAACTTGGTTGCAGTATGGATGTGCAGCAATTCGCAAACGGGGGTAAAGTCAATCAATACCCAATGGTATGGATATAGCTCCCACATACATAACTGCATCACAAATTCAATGTGGACCGATTTCATCAACAAACAAAGCAAATGTCATTACCTTTGGTCTTCAGCCGCAAACATCTAAAGCAAATGTAGGAAAAGGTTTTTGTCCCTACCTCAAGAGGAAAACAATGGAAGAATAGCCCTCGTTACGCAATGCCAGACATCAAGTTTATATCGGAAAAAGTAAGCAGATTAAAGTGCAAGAAGGTTTAAATCATATACCACCTTGTTCCGATAATTGCAGGCACCTCTTGCATTCAGTCTCACACTAAAATATTATACACTTCACCCTAACGAAAATTTAAACGGACAAAGGTTCTCTTGACATTTAATGTGATTTCTGTGGAATAAAATAAAACTGAATTGAATGCTACTAGCGACCGGTTGCCTTTTTGAAGAGGAATTGATTCCATTTTCCCAATACTCTTTAGTATGTGTCAAATTGCATTAGGATAGAACAACAAATAGATGGACAGAGGCAATCTGTGGGCAAGGACCAATAGATGAAAGTTATTAACCTTGCATTTACATAGTAGTCATAATTGATGTTTCCAAGTGGCCAATAGATTTTTCCAAGTCAATAGAACGCAAAAAAATCAAACCCAAAGTGCAACAAGATATAAGAAATTCAAATATGTACACCACATATCATCTCATATAGTACACTCAATATCGTTTCAATAAAAAGTGAAATTTTTATGAATCCATTAAGGAAACAATGTAAGCCGAAGATCCAGTATAAATCTCTCAGATTTTCGACTTTTTCTATAAAATTAGCAATACACCGTGTATAAAAGCCTAACGATTACTAAGACAAACCACACACTTTGTTCTACTTTTTGAGTTTACTTCTTTCCATGGAGAAGGCATATTGTGCTGCAAGGGGGGGGTGTAAGCAGACGTTATTTTACAAATTTAAATAAATCGATTTTAGATGCAAAATACGTTTCATCATTAGACGCATTTGGCGGAGACTTTGTTTGCCATTTACTTCATCCTCGGCAAACGTTTCAATCGACGTCTCACGCACTTATCTATGCGACTATGGAACAGCCAACACCAACCGCCATTATCGTTAGCACCGAAAGGTATATGCACACCAATAAGCCACCAAATCCAAAAGCAAAGGCCAACTGTAATCCAATCGGAAACGGAGACGGTAAAGGCAACGAGAAGCGTGTCTACCATAAAGCACTGCCACATAAAATAAAGTAAAGTCATTTAAGTCAATTTGGAGATTTTTTCCACTGCCGTTTGTTGTGGGGCTGACTGCCGCTGTGGCAGGCCGAATCGGTGTCCTCCATGGCGCATTATTTGGCGCCAGCACTTGGTGGCTGGGTTTTGATCTATTTTTCGCATTTAACATGATAATTTAAAGAGTGAGCTTACACAAAATCACCATGTCTCTAGTATTTGTGAACATTTTGTAATTGGCATAAAATGTCAATTGATTGTAATGTTCGTTGTAGTAACTTCGTCATACGATGGTTACAAGAACAAAATTAGCTTTGAGAAAACGTGGAAAAGAGATGTGGGTGGGGGGCAGGAAGTGGAACAAATTAAAGGTAAATGTGTCTATTTGTATTAAATTGGCCAAGTGTAAAGTTTCATAGACTCGGTGCATAGTGATTCAAGGTGATACAATGGTTATTGTGTGACCACCAGTTTGTGTGGTTGATCTTAAGGAAATGTAATAATTTAATTAGATCGCTTTTGTTACCATAGTTGCCACAAAAATATTATATTTGCAAAATTATTATATGGAATTATTTTGATACAAGCTTATCTTAAAATAATGCGGCCTTCGGAGAATCTGTTACAATCGTGGAAATAAGTTAAAAGTACACGGATAACAGATATGCTTTGGGTGTAAAAACAACATGGTTGCTACGAAAAAAATTAACATATTTTGGTGTAGATATATTCAAAAAGTATAATAGTATTGGTTTGCTTTGTTATTGTTGGTTTATTCTTCAATCATTATTGTTGACAGCAACTAGAACAGTTTGTAAAACTTAAACGCAAGCATATTATGTTTCGGGGAGGAACATTTGAAAAAGTAACAAATATGAAAAATAAACATAAACCATAAACATTTTTACTGTACCTTTTATACTTTGTTCATTTTGTCAATAGGAATTTCTCAACTGGCAGTGATACTGACGTATAATTCGATGTTTAACGTTTAGCTGCGCAAGGCAGTTTCTGCACCCAGAGAAGAAATATGATCACCTCAAACCTGTTTCAAGAGCACCATGTTACTTTTTCACGGCGACCATGTGACATTTTGGTCGCAAAAATATTGTTTCTCGTCACACATAACATGCTTTCCGAAATCAGATATATTATTTCCGAGAAAATATCATGGTTTCGACAAACATGTTACATGTTTTCCGTGAAAAAGTAACATTGTGCTCTTGAAACATGCTTGGGGTGACCATATTCCTTCTCTGCATGTGTAAACTGATCCAAAACACTATATGAGTTTTGTTCCACAAAATAGAGTAACAATAAGACGAAATAAGTTAGTTGCAAATTAAAAAGGAGAACATGTATGTAATATATGGTATAACACAAGGCAATTTAACATCTTCTCCGCTCATCCAAAAAGGTTTAAAGGTAAAAATGTTCAATTTAATATAAACTTGATCGAAAAAAACTTTAGCTATTACCCACCTTCATGTGCAGGTGGGTGATGAAAGAGTGGGTTGGTTGAGCTTTGTCACAAGACAATAAAACATTTATTGAATTTAATCGAACCACTTAAGAAGAGAAATAAGCAACTACACAACCCCACAAACTGATACACTAACCGAAATTACTGAAGTGTGGGCTTACCACAACGGAAACTTGGGAAGAGTATGACATATTTTGGTTGGTTCATTTCACAATACATCCAGCATTAAATTTGTTCGCCCGATATACCCACTGATAATGTCATGTTCTGTTTCAGTTGCAGTTGAAGCGTAACATTAATTTGGGCAATTAGTAGTATAGAAATAAGAAGATGGCATACCAATCAAAATTCAATTTCAAATTGATAATGAACTTTTGACAATACTAGGCTTCCCATTTGTTAATAAGTTAACACAGAGAATTTATTGAAATAACTATACATTTTTAATATGACGTAATATATTTTTTCACTCGCACGTGGGTAGTCCGAGAAGTACATACCCTACAAAACATAACACTCCCGGAAAAAGGTGCACAGAAACAATTATCGCCAAAATATTTCCAATTAAAAAATTTATTGAAGTTGAAAAAATTACTTCCAATTAAATACACAATGAAACATTTTTCGGAAATGATTAGTTTCTATATACATTCTATTCCGTACTTCATTCAATTTTGACTCTAGTCTAAAGAAAAAAACAACCAATCAGAAATGATTAGTTTCTATATACATTCTATCGGAAAATTCATAAGAAAGTATAAAGTCTTGTACAGAAAAATTATTTGATCTAAAAGCAAAATAATTATAAATTATTGAATTAAAAAATTGATTTTTTACTAAAAGTAATTAAACTTTTAATTGAACCAATTGAAAAATTAATTGAAGGTGCCGAAAAAATCAATTAATTTTATAATCAAGTCTCTCTTTTATTTCTAATTCATTTTGTGATTGATAGTATCATTTTTGTGATTGAAGACATTTCAATTAAAAAATTAATTGGATCAATGAATTTCATGATTGAATCCAAAAAAAAAATTGTGTTTAACGTTAACGAGAATAGTCTTGTTTTGTAATATAGAAAATACATTTACCAATGCGTACACGGAAAAACAAGAATGCCCGGTTCAAAAGATTTTTACACTTATGAATTTGTGTTATCAAAGCCCATTTAAAACGTGTTAAACATAACTTACAATTCCAAATTCAGTATTGGCTTCAAGTAGAAATTATGAAGTTTCAATTAAAAATATGTTTATATTAAAGTCAACAAATCTAAAGACAATTTTATTAATTCTAAAGAATCAGTATTATTAAAGTTAAGTTGACCTTAGTCGAACAATAATTTAAATCGAATCTCTTAACTATTAGGATAAATTAGATATCATAGAAATGCGTCTTCTATGGTAAGCAAAATTCGCATTAAAATTTTAAGAACACGAAATCTTTAGTCTCACTACAATATTATTTTCAATGTATGTACATTTCATTGTATAAATTTTGTCTAAACACTTCTTAATTTATTCAGTTTTTTTTTTTTCATAAAGTCCTATAAAAGTCCTTGTTAAACAAAACAAAACTTAAATTTGCAAATTCAAAACTGACATAAAGCATTGGCTCAAGTCAACAGCGTCTTTAAAATAAAGTCCACAAAAACGTCTGCTATTTTCTGTTTTCTATCCTTATGGTCTTGTTAAACAGCTGAATAGAGTTTAAGGACGATGTCTATAATATTTAAGAAAACATCAGAGAATCTTTCCACTGTTCATTCATGAGATTATCGCACACTAATTGTAGTGATTTATATCATATTACAGACCTTATACCAGAATGGGTACAGTCAATGAATCCCTTTCATCATACCACTAGCTTAAGACAATATATCCTCCATGTAACATATAAGCTTTTAAACCCCATTTTTTCTAGATCTTATGCAATATTTGAATAACCCTTCTTTCAGTTTCAAATTAAACATAATAAAACTGTAAATATCTTTACCGATCAAAGCTCATATCCCAGGCAAGTTCATTCATTCATCTGCCGTCCATTGATGTCTAAGAATGCCACTAATAAACGGGATCACTCATAAGTGTGAGTAGTTCAATTGCCTCTATTAGCCCGTCAACAGAAAGCAAAATAGACAATCTGACCCTATTTGGTGTGCTTCGATAGACGGCACATTGTCCGAGTTGAAGCACTTCTTTTGTAATCAGTTAAAAAACCAGTTGGAGCGCTTATTTTCACTGCACCATAATTGGGCATTGGTACTACCTCGATTATGGCGTCACTAAACTCACCAACCGTCGCATTGCCTTATTTGTCCAAGTGATAAAGATTTATCTTTAATAGCGCTTTACTTTAGTATATTCGCAAAAAAATTCTAAAGAACTTAAAAAAAGATCACATCTTAAAGACAAATTCTTCTGCTAGGTTGCCACAGTGGTTTGCATTCTAAATGTAAAATACTTCAAAACGAAAGTTTAAATAGAGAATGGTCTCTTTTTATACGGTCCTCTTTAGGGTAGGTATTCTCTGTATTGGCCAAGAGGATATCTAAAAAAATTAAATTATTTCTTTTGAAAAATTCCTTAATGAAAACAACTATATCATCAGGGTATGTCAAATGCCGTCAATTTCACATCGACGAAAATAGTTTGTTCACCAGAATTATTTTATCTTAGACGGTAGCTTTTTAGCATGAAAAACAAAAATGTTTTCTTTCTGCAGTTAAAGGGACATGATTAACTGGGAGAAAATATTTTTGTTCATAGTGATAACATTTTAACATAATCATAACCACCATCATTCTTTTAAACGAACAAATTTCTTTTCTTCGAGATCATAACATTTTAGCACTGCGTTCTCTATGCGAATAAGTTTATGGTATTACTATCTTTCGTATGTGGAATAAATAATCTGATTTAAATCATTTTGGTTATCAATTTTTCGACGCTAAGAACTTTTAAGCACTTTTCACAAAACATTTTAACACGTGTACCGTAAGAAAAATATGTTCCGATATAAAGAAAATGTGTTTCGGGATGTGTTTTAAAACACAATATATTTAAGTGCAAACATGTAATGTTCCTAAACTAACACTAAATGTTTGGGACATATATGTTAATATGTTAGAATATATTATGTTTGGGGCATGAATGTTTCATAAAAATCATATGTGTGAATGCAAACATATATAAATTTAAAAATTTGTAGTAAACATACATATGTTGTGATATTTAATTCAAAGCGACAGAGAGTATAGAGAAAGAAATAGAGATGGAAACCGGGAGAGTTGACGAAAGATATCAACATAACACAGCGAAAGAATCAAAAGAGAACAATTTCTGTGAAACCGCTTGTATGTTATATTGTTTCGGAAAACTGTTTATGATAAGGCCAAAAATTTGATATGCTTAAGTCTAAATATTATTTAATTTGAATAAAGAGAATGGACATTCGGAACCAAGAGAATAAACATTTGAAAAAAAACAACATATGTTTTCGCCTTGAGAGCAGCATTTTATGTATGTGTGGACATGTGTTTTGTTTATCATTTTGGCATTATGGGCACAATTTTTTTCTTGGTTCGTTAAAAGAAATCAGGGGTCTTCATAATAATAACGAAAGGGCACTATACTCTTTTTAGAGTTGGGACAGTAAAATGAAATAAGGAGGAAATAGTGAAAAATTGCACAGTAAAATGTATAAAAACAAAGTTTAGTTCCTCTTTATTAATAAGTAGTCCACGAGGAGTTGACGGACACCTTCAAATATAAAAGCGGACATTAAGTTCGAGTTTTGCAGCTAAAACAATTTAAAAAGTTTATTTTCTTTAAAATTAATTATTAAAGAAAAATAAAAGGCAAAACTGTTCACGTCTAAATAAATTTATGTTTATATTATAAAATTTTTTATGTATGTTTATAGTCGACTCCACGTTCTTCTTTTGTTAGAGCTTTTGAATTCCTTCCAAATTCTAAAGTTTTATACCAACATTGTTATTTTTGCAACAAAAAAATAATATTTTATCCAAAAATCAGTCAATTTCGTTTATATCAAGCACTGTTACTGACTATAAATCTTTAATAACCCACATTTCGAAGTTTCATTATAAAAATGTAATATAGTTCAGTCGGAGCAGGGATTGAACCCACGACCCTTTACATGCAAGGCAGACTGCTAACCACTGCTCCACGTGGCAAACAAATTTATGTTTCTGTTAAATAATATTATGTTTGCATGGGCTCGTGGCCGCTGCAAACTATGCTATATAAATGTAACTTATAACGATAATTATCTACTGGTGACTATAACTGCTACGTAGCCCAGTGGAAAGTATGTTGGCTTACAAACTGTATGGTCCTCGGTTCGATTCTCCGTCCAGGCGAAAGGTAAAATTTAAAAAAATTTATAAAAGTGAATAATTTCTTCAATATTATTTGTATTACAGAAAAAGGTGTCAAGAACTAAAAAATTTCGTGGAAGTGAAAATTATGTGAGGGAATGGGCACAATCTTCTGTGGGGAATATTCTTCCAAGCATATAATATTTTTTGGCTCAAGTTGCTTCCAAACATATAATATGTTCACATAAAACAAACATATTAATGTTTCGGCAGTATCCAATAATATATGTGCTTCCTGCAAAATATGTTTGGAACATATGTTAAAGAAGCGATTTTTTTGAGGGTGTAACGGCCATTTTCATGTAGCTTCGTTAGACTTTAACTGCCAGTTAACAGAAAGTAAATTCCAAATATCTTCTCTCCGGTTAACTTTAACTGAAAAATTTTCGGCGGGTAAGTTCCTAACTGGCTTATGGAATATACACGCAAGATTGCAGCCCATAATACGGTTTAAAAGTTAGTTAACGGAGCACTAACGGAGCTTCATGAAAATGGGCGTAAGTAAGACATTTTGTAACTTCGTATAAGTTTAACATAAAATTAACGCGAAACGAACATGGAATTGAATATGAAAAATTAACAACAAGATAATCCTGTAGAATATAACAGAATAGCTATCAAAGCTATTAGCATTATCAATTTAGATACACTCCAATTAGATCATTAAATTTATTAGATCATGAAACATATGTATGCGGCCAACAAAACATAAAGTAACCATTGATATACGAGGTCAACACGAGAAGAATCAGTGAAATTAACAAGTTCTTTTGTCAATGGTAAATTGTAATTACCGATTGTGGAATAAAGGTTGAGTTACACATAATCCGTGCGTTGATGGAAGGGTTGATATTTTTCAGTTTGAAGCACTCTAACCAAATCTTTTGCTTTCAAAGAGAAAATTCAACTCTTCAATCAACGGACGCATTAACACATGGTATGTAACTCAACCTTTAAGAAGCAATACCTTTTTCATGTGTACATTGGTTACTTTGAAATTTCGTGCAGTTACACAAATCTCACGTGTTTACCCTGATGGGGATGTCGAAAAGTGAGTCTTTCATCAACAATCTCTTCGTCAAGTATACAGAAACTTTCAAATACAATATATAGCATTTCTCAGAATTGAATAAATTCAAGCATCAAATTTTCTAAAATTTGAATAAGTCGAAATGTACATAATAAGCAACGAAAATTTCCTTTCTGGATCCGGAAGTGGTGCAAAATTGGATCAGAAGCAATGAATTTTACATGGTCTTGTCTTGTGCGGAAGTAATCTTTTTAGATATACGCTGCATTGGTTTCATATTTGTTCTTCATATGCGATATTATTTAAGTATTTCGTATTGTAGGTTAAATAATAAAAACCACAAAAAATTGCTTATACTTTAAATGTTATTTCCTGACAAACAAAACTATACATTCAGATACATTAATAAAATATATTAAAATACAAATAAGCCTGCATCCACTTTTGCACTTTATGTATAATACATCAAAAACAAATGTTTATTATCTAGCCCATAATCCTTTGTTACTAATTACGGGTTTAAAGTCTTGACATATAAATCTTGGCCTTCAATATAAGCAGGACTTCGTGCTACCTGCACTCGTACTTTATTAGAAGCATAAAACAACAATGTTTATGATTGTTGCGTGTTATCCATCATCTAATGCGAAGGTTAAATTCATTAAATTGTCAAAACATGGAGAGTGATTCATTTCGTCGTTCTGGCAATAACTCATCCATATATCATTTTTGCAGCAATACTCATTCAGCAAGATTAATATTGACCAACATGTTCAATTTTTTGATTTAAAAAAAAAAGCCCTGTACAGGGTGTAAGGCTAATAAGATATGGAAAATATACCGTTGCTGCAACATGTTGTAACACTAACCAGAAGAGAGAAAAAGCTAGTGAGAGAGGAGCGCAAAAAGTTATAAAGACCAAAGATGGAGAAAATAGCAGCCAGTCATTTCACCAGACTAACTATCCAAATGCTGGCTGTGTTCACCCACACGCTTACCAAGGAAACGATTGCGCTTGCTCACCCCACTACATTCGACAAAACTTACGTTTACTAGTTTCATACGTCTTCGAATCTACAGTCAGTGGGTTTCTTGGTCTGATTACAACAATAAACCAGTAGCTCTATGGATGACGTTACTCTTTTAAACGTCGAATAAAGTCATCGACGACTATATGGGGTTTTTGTTGCTCTTGCCGAAAGCAAATCGTAAGCCATTCGTTCAGTCAGTCATTCATTCATTAACCGGAGACCAGACAACAATCGATCCACCGACTATAAACACTCTAGGGGAGAAACATAAACAAACAACAGCACCGGACATGGTTGAGTGGGATGGGATTGGTATTCACTTAAGAGTTAAGTCAAGATCAAAACGCCTTTGTACAAAAACCTCACCAAACCAGATTAGATGAGTTAATATGGCAACGTCAACCACATTTCGTTACCCAACAAACTACACTTTAGAATTCATATGCTATTTTCTTAATTCGTCCAGAAGGCGGGTACTTAGTTTGAATGAAAATGTACCTCTTCTCGATAGGGTTTCTTTTTTAAAAGAGTGAAGAACTATGATTTTCACACGAACTTAGTACTTGCCTCTCGATTTAAAGTGAGGAATTTTTTCTAGGAAAGTGGGTTAACATAGTGGAAATTGTCTAAAATTTAATACTCATTAAAATTACCCAAAATTTTTAGAATTAACTACTATGAAGTGGATAGAAATTCAAAAAAAAGCTCGTCACAATTGAATACCAATTTGACGTAACGAAACTTATCCTCATAAATATTACAATGGTAGTAGCAATAAAGTAAATAAAGACGTATAGCACATTCAGCTTTTTCAAAATTTGTCAGGTGAACCTTTTGAATTTTTGAAAACTCTTACCCAATTTTTGATTTAATGACCATTTTTGGCAGAACAGAACATCTACTGTTAATTGGTATGTGTTCGGGTATGTGTATGTGTACATTTTACAACAATTATTTATTTACAATTTATTAAATTATTATTATTTTTATTTATTTACAAATATTATGTTTGGGACATAAAATTTTTTTAGATATAATATGTATGGGTGCAAATATATATATTAATTTATAAATTGCCTCTAAACATATATGTATTTCGAAAGAGAAACCGAGAGAATATGCTGAAAGTAAAAAAATGGAAGTAACAAATTTGGACCTTAAACACACAAAGAAACTTTCACTTAAAGTTTTTTCTACCAGTGTAGTACGGCGTTCTCACCAAGCATGTTTTGGGGTTTGAAATGTTTTCCCTTTTTAAGCATTTCAAAACGAGTCGTTTCCCCATACAAAAAATCAAATTCAAAACACAAGTTTTCCTCCAAAACACATCAATTTTATAATGTAAACGCCCTAATTTGGAATATGCTCTGACTGATCATACTCTTTTAAAAATATATGTCAAATTATTAAAATAAATTTCATAGAAAAACAAGTGAGTAAAGTAGAAAGTCGGGCGGGGCCGACTATATCATACCCTAAACCACCCCCAGTGAATTAGTAGATATAAGTTTTTGGAGTTGACCCGCATTTCCTTATTTATGAAAATTAAGGAGTACATTTTTTTTTTATTTCTTAAACATACCACAACTGCTTAAGTATAATACTACGACTAGTCCTTAGTATATAAGACTAACTAGTAGTTTTTTAATATATGTTTAACTATGAATGGGCAAATCTGCAAATCTGCTCTTCAGATCTAGAGGCTTATACCGACTTAGTCTTCGGGTTACATTGGCTTCTAAAAAATTAGGAATTTCCGGATTTATGTGATGGTGCAGACGTGTTTCATAGTTGTCTGCTACTTGCTGAATTTCTTCTCTTACAGTGTTGATTTTCAGATCCCTATGTAGATCACTGTTCCTTATATACCAAGGGGCATTTACAATATCTCTCAAGATTTTGTTTTGGAGTATTTGAATACCTTGAATAATACTTTCTCTAGCGCATCCCCAGAGCTGGATACCATACGCCCATATTGGCTTTAGGACTTGTTGGTATATCATAAGTTTGTTTTCGATGGATAATGATGACTTTCTACCTATCAGCCATTTCAACTCCCGATATTTTAATTCAAGGGCTTTCGTTTTATTTGATACATGGGTTTTCCAGTTTAATTTGCTATCTAGTGTCATTCCAAGGTATTTTGCAGAGTCAGCTACAGGTACTTGTTGGTCTTTTATGAAAACGGGTTTATATTGTATTTGTCTTTGCGTGAAATCAACGTGAACAGATTTCGAACTGTTTAAGTTAAGTCCCCATTTGTTCGTCCATGCATCTACTTCCACCAGGGCGTTTTGTAGTTTCAATGTTGACGCTTCATTGCAATTTCCTCTAGCTATTAAGACCGTATCGTCGGCGAATGTCCCTATCGTACATTGTGAATGTGAGGGAAGGTCATATGTATATAACAAGTATAAAACTGGGCCCAATTTTATACTTGTTATATACATTAAGGAGTACATGTTTATTGCAATTTTATCACAATCTGAACAGAAACGCCTAATATTAGGAGCTATATTTGGTTTTAACCTACAGAATTAGGTTAAGTATAGTGACAGCCCGATATACCAGGTTCATTAGACTATTCAGTCCATTGTGATACCACAGTGGTGAACTTCTCTCTTATCACTGAGTGCTGCCCTATTCTATGTTAACCTCAATGACGCCTAATATTAGGAGCTATATTTGGTTTTAACCTACAGAATTAGGTTAAGTATAGTGGCAGCCCGATATACCAGGTTCATTAGACTATTCAGTCCATTGTGATACCACAGTGGTGAACTTCTCTCTTATCACTGAGTGCTGCCCTATTCTATGTTAACCTAAATGACAAGGGACCTCCTTTTTAAAGCCGAGTCCGAACGGAGTTCCAAATTGCAGTGAAAGCACTTAGAGAAGCTTTGAAAAACTCAGAAATTTCACCAGCATTACTGAGGTAGGAAAGTACATCGCATGAAAAACTAGTGTTTGGTCGAAACTGGGTTTGAACACACGACCCGGTGTATGCAAGGCGGGCATGCTAACCATTGCACCACGTTGGCTCCCACCTACAGAGTTAGTTGGCCACTAATATTGAGTTCAATTAAAAAAATAGGAGATCGCTCAATTAATGTGTATAATGTAGCCCAATTTGTGAAAATCGGCAACATATGTATGTAAAGGGTGGTTAAAATTTCAAGGGCCGATGTTGATTCTGAATAAAACACAAACTATTTAGGAAATTATTGTAATTTTATTTTATTATGATATATTGGTATTACTCAATTATGTATGGAACAAAATATCGGTCAAATGGGCGCCGCGACCTCGTTGGCACACCTTCATCCGATGGTCCAAATTTTCGATGACGCTGAGGCATAATGGAGGTTCTATGCCGGTAATGTGAATTGTTGCTGGCTTATCGACGTACACCTTTGCTTTCAAATAACCCCAAAGAAAAAAGTCCAACGGTGTCAAATCACATGATCTTGGCGGCCAATTGACATCGCCATTACGTGAGATAACACGGCCATTGAATTTGTTGCGCAAAAGAGCCATTGTTTCGTTAGCTGTGTGGCAAGTGGCACCGTCCTGCTGAAACCATATATCGTCCACATCCATATCTTCCAATTCGGGCCATAAAAAGTTCGTTATCATCTCACGATAGCGAACACCATTCACAGTAACTGCCTGACCGGCCTCATTTTGGAAAAAATACGGCCCAATTATGCCGCCAGCCCATAAACCGCACCAAACAGTCACTCTTTGTGGGTGCATTGGTTTTTCGACAATCACTCTTGGATTCTCATTCGCCCAAATGCGGCAATTCTGTTTATTGACAAATCCACTGAGGTGAAAATGTGCCTCATCACTGAAGATGATTTTCTTCGAAAATTGATCATCCACTGTTGCCATTTCATGGAACCATTTAACACGTTGTTGGATTGTGTATCTCTCCAAATTGAGTAAGTCTGAAATAGAGAAATGTCAAATAAAATTCGGAAAAAAAACTTGGCGTTTAGGTGTGGTTCACATTCAACATCGGCCCTTACAATGTAACCACCCTTTAAAAGCTATATGTAAGTCTAAGTTGGATGAGCTAATATAACATACATATCTAAATTTGAAATTTGAGTAAAATAGTGGCAGCCCGATATACCAGGCTCATTAGACTATTCAGTCCATTGTGATACCACAGTGGTGAACTTCTCTCTTGTCACCGAGTGCTGCCCTATTCTATGTTAACCTCAATGACAAGGGACCTCCTTTTTAAAGCCGAGTCCGAACGGAGTTCCAAATTGCATTGAAACCACTTAGAGAAGCTTTGAAAAACTCAGAAATTTCACCAGTATTACTGAGGTAGGAAAATACACCGCATGAAAAACTAGTGTTTGGTCGAAACTGGATCTGAACCCACGACCCGGTGTATGCAAGGCGGGCATGCTAACCATTGCACCACGTTGGCTCCACCTACAGAGTTAGTTGGCCACTAATATTGAGTTCATTATTAAAATATAGGAGATCGCTCAATTAATGTGTATAATGTAGCCAAATTTGTGAAAATCGGCAACATATGTATGTAAAAGCTATATGTAAGTCTAAGTTCGATGGGCTAATATAACATACATATCTAAATTTGAAATTTGAGTAAAATTTGTCAATAAATAAGAGAATTATGGACAAATTTGGGAAAATCGAGCTGTGCATATATATGGGAGCTACATTTAAATGTGAATCGATTTGGATGATATTTTGTTTGTAAGATCGGTCAATAAATAAGGCCACTATGGTCAAATTTAATGTTATTAGGGGCAATTTTTGAAAAACGGGCGATATATATATATATGGGAGCTATATCTAAATCTGAACCGATTTGGATGATATTTTGCAAGTTTGGTTGATACCACATAAGGTTACCTTGTGCTAAATTTTAGTAAGATCGGTTGATAAATAAGGGTCTTATGGCCAAATCTGGGACAATCGGGCGATACATATTTATGGAAGCTATAGCTAGGTTAGGTTAGGTGGCAGCCCGATGTATCAGGCTCACTTAGACTATTCAGTCCATTGTGATACCACATTGGTGAACTTTGGTGAGCTATAGCTAAATCTACACCGATTTCGATGAAATTTTGCACATACAGTTAGTGATATAGGGGATTAAATTTAGTTAAATTTGAGTACAATCGGTTGATAAATAAGAGTTATATGACCAAATTTGGAAAAATCGGGCAATACATATATATGGGAGCTATATCTAAATCTGAACCGATTTCGACAAAATTTTGCAGACTTAAAGGGTGACGCAAAATATTACTTTGTGCCAAATTTGGCGATCGGTTAGTAAAAAAGTGCAACGTGACCCCATTTGTCGAAATCGGGCGATACATATATATGGGAACTATATCTAAATTTGATCCGATTTTTTCCAAATTCAATAGCCCAAAAAATACCCTGTACCTGTCATCAAAATCGGTTAATAATTGCGACCGGAATCCTGTGAACAACAAATACATGGACAGACGGACGGACACCAAGCGCTAGATCGACACAGGAGGTGATTCTGAGTAGATCGGTATATATTTTATGGGGTCTAAAATCAATATTTCTGGTAAGCACATTTTTTGGCAGATCGAAGTTATTATACCCTGACCACTATGTGGTTTAGGGTAAAAAAAAACAAATAAACAAAGGCTTTGAAGAACGTTGGGATGTGAAAACAACTTAAAAAATGTTTTCCCTTTGTGACCGCGGTTTTTATTTGAACAAACGGTGCGTATATTTGAATTTAGAGTAAATGGGAATTTCGAGTTTCCATGGCAACCGTCAAACTAAAACATCTCAACTCGGTGTGAACGGTGAAATGTTTTGGAAAAACAAATGAGGAAAACGAGTAAGTGGCCTAAGGTGAAACATAATATGTTTGAATAATACAAACAATATTTTGTTTGGACCAATCCTGAAAATATATATACTTAATTGAAAACATACTGAATGGTATACTGGGTAATTTCTTGCGAGGCATTACCAACGAACGTTTTATTATATGAAAATGTAGGTAACAACAGCAAGCGCTCCACACAAAAACCAATGTAGTATTCACACGAGCTGCCAGATGTCTTGAACTATGTATAGAAGAAAACTTCCTTAACCGAAAAATTTAAACTTTTGCTTCCACACGCTGCCAAATCTACGAGACCGTGGAACCCCATATTATTTCTTCCTATTAAAAGAGCCATTGTAATACTATACGTGATTTACTTATCTCTTATTAATGATATCTATGGATATCTTAATGACAAGTGAACTCCTTTTTATAGCCGAGTTCAAACGGCGTTTCACATTGCGGGGAAGTACTTGGAGAAGCTCTGAAACACTCAACATCAACCGCTGAAACACATTTTGCTGTTTGGTCGAAACTGGGGTTGAATCCATGACTAATGAGGGCCATTAGTCATGGATTCGGTGGCTGCCATGTAAAGCGCACGGCGATGAATACTCATTTATAAAAATTGCTTCAAATTGAAGCACTTCGACTTTAGAAGCATGACGTCAGAAAGGTTGCAAAATGCGACTAAAGTCGCACAACGGTAACACTGTCTGCGTATATATAGTTTTGGTTCGATTAGTTATAGTGACAACACATTATTTTAGGCTCACATAGACCATTGAGTATATTGTGATTCATCGTTTCCTTCTTGGTGTAACATATTTTGCGCACAGCCATAATAAAGGGTGATTTGTTAAGAGCTTGATAACTTTTTAAAAAAAAAAAACGCATAAAATTTGCAAAATCTCATCGGTTCTTTATTTGAAACGTTAGATTGGTCCATGACATTTACTTTTTGAAGATAATTTCATTTAAATGTTGACCGCGGCTGCGTCTTAGGTGGTCCATTCGGAAAGTCCAATTTTGGGCAACTTTTTCGAGCATTTCGGCCGGAATAGCCCGAATTTCTTCGGAAATGTTGTCTTCCAAAGCTGGAATAGTTGCTGGCTTATTTCTGTAGACTTTAGACTTGACGTAGCCCCACAAAAAATAGTCTAAAGGCGTCAAATCGCATGATCTTGGTGGCCAACTTACCGGTCCATTTCTTGAGATGAATTGTTCTCCGAAGTTTTCCCTCAAAATGGCCATAGAATCGCGAGCTGTGTGGCATGTAGCGCCATCTTGTTGAAACCACATGTCAACCAAGTTCAGTTCTTCCATTTTTGGCAACAAAAAGTTTGTTAGCATCGAACGATAGCGATCGCCATTCACCGTAACGTTGCGTCCAACAGCATCTTTGAAAAAATACGGTCCAATGATTCCACCAGCGTACAAACCACACCAAACAGTGCATTTTTCGGGATGCATGGGCAGTTCTTGAACGGCTTCTGGTTGCTCTTCACTCCAAATGCGGCAATTTTGCTTATTTACGTAGCCATTCAACCAGAAATGAGCCTCATCGCTGAACAAAATTTGTCGATAAACACATTTCGAACCGAACACTGATTTTGGTAATAAACTTCAATGATTTGCAAGCGTTGCTCGTTAGTAAGTCTATTCATGATGAAATGTCAAAGCATACTGAGCATCTTTCTCTTTGACACCATGTCTGAAATCCCACGTGATCTGTCAAATACTAATGCATGAAAATCCTAACCTCAAAAGAATCACCCTTTACTACACAGAATAAAACAGTACCACCGAAATTACACCATGTCTTGAAAGAAATATGAAAAAAATAGTAAAAACCCATTGGCACCAAATCAGGACCATTTACTATTTCTTCTGCTTTAATTTACATTGAATATGTTTACGGAATGAAATTTTATACCCACTTTGAAGAAATTTTTCCCTTGCACAGGGTAAATCTTATGGCATCTCTATCTTCAACGGAGTGTGGCATTCTTTTTTACAAATGCAAGACAAACGCCAACGATCGCCAATCATTTGGATAAACACTTCAATTTACACACACGCACTCTTGATGTAATCACATCTGAGTGAGAGTTAACGAAAAAGTGAGAGAAGCGAGAACGAAAATGTGAGTATTGTCATTTGTCTCTTTAGCTGTTGTTGCTTGTTGACTTCGATGCTCGATACTATCAACAATAATCAATTTTAATTCAGTGCAAATTTAGCAAACCTCGGAAGCGGACGCGCTCACCTCCAAAAGACAAAACGAACGCATTGCAAGCAACTCATGCATGCCGGTAAATTGACAAATGATAAACTACACGTTCTATAGTTCGTACGTTTTTTTTTAATATTTCTGAATTTCGTTACCCACACATCCTACACTCAGTGACTCGCGCGCTACGCTCACTCCGTCCGCCGTGTGAGACGCGTAATAATGCTATTTTTAGAAGCATTCTCGCAAAACAAAGCAACGTGCTGAAGAAACCACCACCATAGAATTTAGCGTTAGTGGGGGCATACGAATAATAACATCTCGATCAGCAGTAAATAAAAAATCTCCTCCGGACGAGGCAGCCAATTTGTACCTCTTCGCCTTGCACACACAAGCGTTGTAGAAAATATACATTTGCCTCAGATACCATCTTCCATCCATTGGATTTATCCCAGCAGACAAAGTGTCATTCATACGTCACTGCTGGTCACCTGCAGACATGCAAATGGAGAATTCGATTCCATTCAATTCATCCGAAAAATGTGCAGTGTATATGAATAAAGATATTTAATAATTTATAAATTTAATACCTGTATCCGAGGGCTGAGGAGAGAGCAAAAGGATTCTCCCGCAGCTACAATTGCAGCAATACCAACCAAAACCCAATTAAAACTAAAGCCAAAATCGAGAATTTGCGCCTGGTTGACGGTTGATGTACTATTCATTAGTTGTCCACCAGAACCTCCTAGGAAGTTAGTAAGCCTAGCGGATAGTCATCGACCCAGAATATTTGTTCGGTAAATATCTAATTCTATTGTGAAATATTTTGATTAACTTATTTGGGCTATCTAATAAAATGCACTTTTATGTCGAAATTCCCATGAATTCCATGATAGGAAATCTAAGGGAAGCTCTTTTAAAAACAATTCATTTTAAGAATTTGGACATTGCGTCACTTTCTTTATTACTCATCAACGAAAATCTGGGCCTTCTGCATGAGCCATCCAATATCGGAAATATTGCTGAGTACGTTTTCGAGACAAACATATGAGTAGCAATTCAAACTAAATTGAAATATCTAATATAGGTCCAGAGACATTGTTTATAATTTAATGGTTTTGTTATGCCATAAAGAGCAACTCCGTTTTAAATGCTCTAGAAATAAAATCGACAGATCGGTACGTTATGTAAAAAATGAATCGCTTAATAAATACGGTCGACCAGGGGCTATATCGAACAATGAGGGACAACACCGCCATTCAGACGTGATTACCGTAAATCGATATAGCATCTTGAAATGTCCCTCCAATCAAAAATATTACATATACATTCATTGAATGGTCGGAAAGCAATATTTGGGTATGTTAGAGAAAGCAAATTAATTATAACCCCAAGCTTGTCAATAGTCGCTCATTTTATCCGTAAGGAATTTCCTTCAACAATCCGTTCATTAACAGCCGCCTTAGCACAATGTACTACCGACGGAGTTGCCATAACTACGTCTAATAAAAACGAAAACCGTTCATGAAACCGTGAACGTTCGTAAACATTCGGTTTTGATTTTTCGTGAACGTTTCTGTTTCATTTTGTTACCTCCATTCATGATTTTGGAATGTAATTTTTCTATTAATGTGGAACAATACAATAACCATCCTTTTAACTTCATATCGATGGATACCATAGAGCTATAGCGAAGCCCGTCCTTTAATATTTGTTTTAAATACTGAGTTTCGAGCATAAATCGATAAAAAAAAGTCTTCATCTTCTGGCCCATACAATAATTTTACTAACCGGAGGTCTATCCTCCGGTTAAAATTAATCGGAGGATGAGAAACTGGCCATTAGACTAATAGTGCATTGTTATACCATGGGTGTCGAACATTTCTTTCTCCTTTATCAATGAATGCTGTACGATTTTATATATAGCTAAATAACTAGGGACCTCCTTTTCATAGTCCGAACAGCGTTTTGAAGCACTCAGAAATGTAGAGCAGCTGTAAAGGGGTAAACTTTTGCGTCAAAAATATAGTAATATACAACATGTACAGTCCAATAATATCCATATGAACATTTGTTCCCTGTGGAAGACTGATTTTGATTTTGAAGAAAAGCAAAAACAAAACAGTCAAATTAACAGAAGCCTTTATTTGGAAAAGTGACTTTCCTGTTAAATGCTACTGATACTTGAGTGACAAAAAAAAATTGACTGACATACTAAACGCAACTTGTGGAAACTTGTGGCCAATAGTCAAAGGCCTTAGTCCAAGAGACAACATTAGTTGATCGTACCATCTTTGGCTGTGAAGAGTCGTTTGAACTACCACTAAGACACATAGAATACCATCTTTGGCAAAAGTCAGTCAAGGATACTCGCACACATCAACAATGCCTCAAGTTGTCAATGTACTCAGACCACATACATTCCATTTCATCAAACATTATTGGAAGGCTATGATTTGGCAACAAAACAAACTTTGCCACATTTCAACACGGCTACCATCCCGTACGTACCTACATACTGCAGAGCTAGTTTTATGTACCAAAAGGGGGTGGTGGAGGAAACTTGTACATAGAATTCCTCACCTTGCAGCAAGCTATCAAACAATCACCGGTAGGTCCAATACACAGCATTCATGCATCCATCTATCCTCCACCACATCGCGTAGCAACATCGTTTATCGATTACAACTATGGACTCTAAAAACATTTGAGCCTAATTAGAAAATGCCATGAGAAAATCGACAAAGAAAAGCTCCACACAGACGTTGACTGCCTGCCAATGGCTAATCTTTGCCGTCAGAAGTAGTCAATCGTCAATCTCATCTAACATATGTATGTATGTACTAGCAATATGATTTCTCGAAATCCAACGAAATAATCCCCAAGTGTTTCCCCAGCCATCGACGCTTATGTGTGAGCTCATATTTATTTATTTTCACCTTTTAAGGATCGGAATTATTAAGCAATAACAACAGATTCAGTTGGTCTACGACAAGCCACTTTAATGTCGAGATGACAATTTGACGAATTCGCAAAACAACAAGTTGCTAAGCCTTGACATGGGAATCGTAATGATAGACTGTTCAACACTAAATCAGAAATCAACATATTGGGTTCATTTCTTAAAATCCATTCCCAATTTTAAAATAAGCCTTTAGCTATGATATGTACTGTTCTCTGGGAGCCTTAATAAGTTTGTTATGCCTTTCGGTGGGTTTACCTTCAGCTTCATAAATTTGTCAATAATTGGAATATCTCTAAATGTCAATGGAATATGTCTAAATGAACAAGTTCTGGTCGAAAAAAAATTATATTATATATAATGTTGGCATTTCCAAAGATGAGAAATCACAATGGACCAATAAGTGCACGCTCACAAAAAATCGCTTCTGTAACATATACTCCCAAACATATTTTGCTTCAAGCATATACATTTTTGGGTATTGCCCAAACATTTATATGTTTGATCTCTTCCAATATATAATATGTTTGAAAGCATATTGGTCTAAACAATATATGTTTGGGTAGTCTAAGTTCCAAACATTTTGTATTTTTGCATCCAAATTCGATAATGTTGTCTTCCAAAAACATATTGTTTTTGTGAACATATAATATGTTTGGAAGCATTTTGCACCCAAAAATATTATATGCTTAAAAAAATTCTCCCAAACAATATTGTGCTCAAAATTTTATTTATTTATTTACATAATGAATTATGAAAATAAACAGGTAATATAGGTGCTAACAACATAGGTTTTCGACCTGAATGCTCAAAATTTTGTTTCTGCCCAATTGTATATTCCCCCACATCTTTCTCACTTCCACGAGATTTTTTAGTTCTTAGCACCTTTTTCTGTAATACAAACATTGTAGAAGAAATTATTCAATTGCATGATTTTTTTATTTTAATTTTACCTTTTGCCGGGCGGGGATTCGAACAGCGGACCACACAGTTTGTAAGGATCAAAGAAGTAGCTGATCAATTGCCCAAGGAAAAATAAAATGTTAATTTTGTAATAACAAGCAACAACCACCAACTTAATTCAATATCGCTCCCTGTTAAATAGCGCTCCAAGCTACTAATCACATATATGTTTATAGGCTATTTCTAAATTAATATATGTTTGCATCCAAGCATATTATATTTACAAACATTTTATGTCCCAAACATAATATGTTCTAACATATTAACATATATGTCCCAAACATGTTATGCTAGTTTATGAACATTATATGCTTGCACTCAAAAATATTGTGTTTAAAAATTTGTGTTCCAAACATATAATGTTTATAGCCAAACATATGAAAAACAGTCTTTTTCATCCGTGTGGTGTCATCCTTTATAACCTAACGTAACCCTTCAATGATGTAGATACAATGTTAAAATTTTCAAAGATGTTCACGTTTTTTTAATGTAGGCCAAGTTCAACGTTGGATATAAAGATCAATTTCTGATGCGATATGTCTAAAATGTCCAATATTTTTTTAAGTTATGTTCCTTAGAAAAGAAACCTGTTCGATATTAGCCTCAGGTCCAGTTGAACTTTCTGTTATTAAAAGTCCAAAAAGTTACATATAGAAAATGTTTCCGATAATTCAAATAATTGGCAGTGCCATCCCCCAATCAAATTAAATCATCAAAACTATACAATTTTACCGATTTGAGTATTGAGAATTTCTTCGCTAAGGATTTGAAATTTGATCATAATATTCATTAAAGTTCTAAGGAGCGTATGATTTATTACCAACCCGTTGCAACAAGTATACGCATACAACAGGATAAAATCCTATTATTGTGAAACCTCAATTAAATAAATGTATAACTTAACTTAACATTTATGATAGCCTTATACAAAAAGAGCAGCAAGTAATTATGTTTGCTCAACAAGGATAACACACTCACATTGTTGAAAATCTATCGTTTCATAAATCTCTAAGATTTATTTATTAACTTTAATTCAATCAAGTGAAAACATGTTTGAAAACGTAATTACCTTAAGGTGAGTATTAAGTTCGAGTTTAGCAGTTAAAGTGAAAACTAAATCAGTAAAAAAGGCATAAAATTTCACATATTTGTTGCAAATTGTATTGTAACTTGATGGGGAATAGCCCAAAGCAAATTTTCTCAAAGTTTGTATTCCTTCAAATGGATTATTAAAGCAAAGTAATCGTGAAAAAATGACGATTTTAGCGGCTAAACTCGAACTTAATACCCACCTTTACGTAGAAAATAGCTCTAATTTCAGCGTAATAATGTTATGATGATCTTCTAAAAGAATCCATCAGCGACCATTTTTAATTAAAACATTTATGTGAAAAGGAAACACACACACACACAAATGCATTATTCAATATATTTGTCTCACTTCAATACACCACCTCTAACAGATTCTATTCTGCAATTAACGCACCCAAAGCCTACGAAATGAACCCTACAGAAATATTTCCGGTGATCCCACCAAGTCATTGATTGCTTCCATTCATGATTAGAGCACACATTGCATCGCAATTACCACACAGTTTTAAGCTTCAGTTAGTGATAATAACTGGACCATAAAATATCGCACATGAGTGGGATTAATGACCTAATATAAATGAAGACTATTTTCTAAGGCGACATATTTGAGGTGGAAGTTGTAGGTTGGTTGTAAAGCCGACAACGGTGTACACCCACATTCACATGACCCTTCCCACGTGATAACAATTTGAAGTTAAAATTTTCATGGGGTAGTACGTATGTATGTTAATTGGTAGACTTCCAACCGAGCAAAAGTTTTTTTCGTTTACAAAATTTTTCGAAATCACAATAAGTAAAAATTCCAATGAAGAATGCATGCAAATCATTACTCCAAATCTCGATTTCATGAAATGTAGGGCAATCCGAAATTTATGATACATATAGCTAATACAAAATTATAAATATTATTACCTATTACAAAATAAAAAGTGTGCTTACAAACAATAGCAATGTTAACATAATTCACTTGAGAAGCACAGAGAAAATATTTTCAACTAAAATAGTTGACTTTGGTATTTATTTAACTGAAAAATAACACCTAAATGAAAAGTGGAGTCTTTTTTATTATATTTTATTTATTATTTATATAATATTTTAGGTATTGTATCCTTACACTAGTTTACAAAATAAAATTTTTCATGTACATTTGATAAGGGGTTCTTATGTAAAGGGTGATTTGTTAAGAGCTTGATAACTTTTTTTTAAAAAAAAACGCATAAAATTTGCAAAATCTCATCGGTTCTTTATTTGAAACGTTAGATTGGTCCATGACATTTACTTTTTGAAGATAATTTCATTTAAATGTTGACCGCGGCTGCGTCTTAGGTGGTCCATTCGGAAAGTCCAATTTTGGGCAACTTTTTCGAGCATTTCGGCCGGAATAGCCCGAATTTCTTCGGAAATGTTGTCTTCCAAAGCTGGAATAGTTGCTGGCTTATTTCTGTAGACTTTAGACTTGACGTAGCCCCACAAAAAATAGTCTAAAGGCGTCAAATCGCATGATCTTGGTGGCCAACTTACCGGTCCATTTCTTGAGATGAATTGTTCTCCGAAGTTTTCCCTCAAAATGGCCATAGAATCGCGAGCTGTGTGGCATGTAGCGCCATCTTGTTGAAACCACATGTCAACCAAGTTCAGTTCTTCCATTTTTGGCAACAAAAAGTTTGTTAGCATCGAACGATAGCGATCGCCATTCACCGTAACGTTGCTTCCAACAGCATCTTTGAAAAAATACGGTCCAATGATTCCACCAGCGTACAAACCACACCAAACAGTGCATTTTTCGGGATGCATGGGCAGTTCTTGAACGGCTTCTGGTTGCTCTTCACTCCAAATGCGGCAATTTTGCTTATTTACGTAGCCATTCAACCAGAAATGAGCCTCATCGCTGAACAAAATTTGTCGATAAAAAAGCGGATTTTCTGCCAACTTTTCTAGGGCCCATTCACTGAAAATTCGACGTTGTGGCTCGTTAGTAAGTCTATTCATGATGAAATGTCAAAGCATACTGAGCATCTTTCTCTTTGACACCATGTCTGAAATCCCACGTGATCTGTCAAATACTAATGCATGAAAATCCTAACCTCAAAAGAATCACGCTTTATTTTGATCTGCTAAATTCAAAAATAGAGTTTAAAATTTTTTTATGGAACAGCTTTTGAGATATCCCGTTATTTTTAGTTTTTCGGCCTTTTTCACTAAACAAATCATATCCCGAGTAGGAAATGACCGATTAAATCGTTGTTGGTACTGAAATGTAAGGTATTGAGATGACGAACAAACGTGTGTAATTGGATTTGTGACAAGTTAAGAGGCTCACAATATATCGATTTACAATGACTCTGTGCCGTCGGAAAAGTATAAACCATTGAAAAACGTTTGGTTTCTCTTCAAGTTCGTAAAGATGACACTCTAACCTAAGAAATAAGACCAACTAAAAGAAAATCGACCGAAAAATGACAAAGTTATAAGCATTAGTGAATAAATCCGTGGCTAAATCATATAAATGTGAGCAAATGCATTTTTGTGTGGGTGAATGGCCGTCATTTTCGAATTTAACAGATCAAAATACATAAGAAAAGTCACCTCTCATCAAATGTACATTTTCAGTGTAAACTAGTGTTATTAATAGTTGGTTTTGTTTACAATAAGTCTAAATCGATTTTTTTTGTTTCGATGAAAAGTCGATTTTCGAATTTTTCGAATGTGTCCTCTCGGATAATAGAAAACCAATTTTCCAAACATTGTTTTTATGATTATTTTTTTACTTACAGATAAGTCAACAGTATGGATAATGAAAAATACTCGCTTCGTCAGAGGCAAAGGCGAAAACAAGTATTGGGAAGAATTGTCGATTCCCAAGGATATGCCAGTGACAATTCAAACGAATCGTTGACAAGCAACAACCAATCGAAGATTCCCTCATCAAACAATGGTAAATCAAAGACAAAGGCGGCACCTCTAAGTAAATATAGGAGAAAAACTGCTAATGCTAGAGAAAGAACGCGTATGCGGGAAATTAATTCAGCCTTTGAAAACTTAAGACATTGTGTACCAGCCTGCATCACAAACGAGGATGTTGGATCTACCAATGAAAAACTAACGAAAATAACAACATTAAGATTAGCCATGAAGTACATAAGAGTACTCTCCGAAGCCTTAGTAAACCCCCAAAATGTCGACTACGAATTTCTGTACGATTGCGCACTCTACAAACCACACAAAAAAATTTATGTAGATAGCCAAGATGAAATGGATTCCCAAGTGCCCAGCCCAAAGCGAGGAAAATTAAAAAAGGCAAATATGCAAAAAATAAGCATTTCTCGCAAAGCTACATCCAGTAAGAAACAAGCTAAAAAAGACAAGTTGGGTCAGAATGAAAAACTACCGCTGTCCCCCATTCCAAATATATGCCATGTATCTCCAGCCTCGACCGCTTCCTCAGCATATGCTTCTCTTTCGTCATCAGAGTCTTCTGCTTCGCCAACATCAAACTCTTCTAATCGATTTGAAGGTCACTGTTTTAGCAGTAGCGTAAGCAATTCTCAATATCTCCACCATTCAATATCAGATTTGAGCAACTTTATGTTAGAGTCCGATGGAGAATCCCTGGGTCTGCCAGAACGTGGTCTGAGTCCTCTACATACCAAACACAAAATAACATCCATGACAAGTGAACCTTTCGATTGTTCTCCTAGTGATATGCCCACATTAGAAAACCCATTAGAATTAAGCCTGCGCCTAATGGAAACTGCCAACGATTCGTTGACCCTGTCATCTGATCAGGTGACTGCTTCGTCTTCGTCATGTTTCAGCCCCCTAATTAATTTGGAGCCATTCAATACTTTTGATCTATTCCACCCTGACTTTAACGAAGAGGCCGCCATTGGCTTATTCCTAACATGACTCTAACTCTATTATATCCCCGCTTGAGCACAATAATGACTATATGTTATTCCTAATCACCCTAGTATTTAAGGTCATAAATTTAGATCAATCTCATCTTTTTCTAACATACAACCACCAACTGACCATGAAAGTCATGGAAATTGACGGATGGAAAGTGGATCAAGTACTAATCATTATGAATACACTATTCTTGCTTTATATTTACATCAGCCCTAAAATTCGACACAATGTTTTGTTTTTATAAAAAATATTCAAAAATGTCTCAACGAAATCTTCTCCCAGGTTATACGTTCAGTCCTTCGTAACCAAATAATGTAATTTACAATTTAGAACCACATTTCAAGTTCATTCTGCAACAAATGTTCCTGCAACATGTTTACAACGAAACTTCCGTTGCTATCCTGAGGAATACATTAGGCGCTTTTTTTTAGTAGAGGGTACAACATATGTATGTGCTATACAGAACATCAATACTCTGCAAAATTATATAATCTTGCAAGCAAATAAATATGTATTACTGGTAAAACTTTAAATTAAAAATGCAAACATATTCGCATTATCGCGCTAAAATGACCATTTCTCCACGGTTATTTTTCTGTAATATTTCATTTGAATGAAAATAGACTTTTTCAACCGTTGCTTTGGACCCAATTCCCCATCAAGTTATAATAAAATTTGCCAAAAAAATATAATTTCGCTCTGCTTTTACAGATTTGGTTTTGATTTAAGGGGTTAAACTCGAACTTAATACCCACATTTAAGCTAAAAGAAAACATGCCTAATACAATGCATTTTTAAATATAATTTTTCTCATTTTCATTATATATAATATATAGCATCAAGTTCCTCCGTTCTGTATATTGAGTGATGTATATTGAACTATTGAATTCTCTCGTGTCATATATTTTTATCGTTCTATTTTTCTAAGTTTTTAATAATTATGTATAGTTTTCGTTTGTTATACGTATTATGTTTTGTTTCAGAATATAGAATTATAGCTACTCACACTTACCTGATGATAAAGATGATTCAAATAAATATAATTAAAACAAAATCCAAATTTGTTTTTATTCCTAAAGACCAATACTATGTTCTTGCTCCAGAAGTGGGAACCAGCTGTAGTATATCCAAATCTTCAATATGTTAAACAAATCGGTTTGGATTTTTGTTGAATTGAAACAACAGTTACTTTTTTGATCAGACCTCATACGACTTATTTATTAACCGATCTCATTCAAATTTGACACAAATCCGGAATATCGGTTAAAAATTAGATTTCCTTATATACGTACCACACTATTTTGACATTTACAAGTAGAAAAAAAAACATTGGAACAATTTTCAGTTCATGGTGAATATTATGTTTTTAACATACAATTAAACGTTGAGCTATTGATTTTTTTTTTTTTTTTTTTTGACTTAAGATAAGATTGGAGCAAACAATTGAGTTCCGTTCGTTTTTGGCCAAAATAAAAACTTCTCAAATAACATATATCAAAACAAACACAAACCCATATGTGCACACCAAAGGCCTGCACAAGCCTATTCGAAGTAATCGATGTTATAGTGAAGGCAATAACTACACTCCACGAATACTTCGATTAATGAATAGAACAGAAACACTGTAAAGCGATTATAGTGTCAAGCATTGCAGAACCATCACATTCGAAAGGAATCGTTGTACAGTTCTTTTCAATACTTTGGTTCTATTGTAACATTTTTAGTGAAGATAGAATACTTTGCTTTAGCAAAGACGAAACTTCGTATGGAACACGAAGTAACTATCAACCGAAAATTAAACACAATCGTCGATCAGTTAATTGGCAGAAGTCAGTGAATGCAGGCTGTGGGCGGGTTTGTGCTTTTTATTGTATGTGTCAACAACAAACAAAATAGGAATGGACTGTGTTTATGTGGCATACTCTTATAGTTGAGAGATCGAAATAAATTCATTTACACAGCAATGGAAATTATAAAACGAATGGAATTGGAATTCCGATTACATTCGAATACTTCAGAACATTGCACAGTGGTCGATCCCTTTGGCCAACAATAAAAAATTAAAGTTAGAAATTTTTCAATAAGTGTGGCATCACTGTTTCTTATAAAGGGAGGTTAAAATTTCAAGGGCCGATGTTGATTTTGAATAAAACACAAACTATTTAGGAAATTATTGTAATTTTATTTTATTATGATATATTGGTATTACTCAATTATGTATGGAACAAAATATCGGCCAAATGGGCGCCGCGACCTCGGGGGCACACCTTCATCCGATGGTCCAAATTTTCGATGTCGCTGAGGCATAATGGAGGTTCTATGCCGGTAATGTGAATTGTTGCTGGCTTATCGACGTACACCTTTTCTTTCAAATAACCCCAAAGAAAAAAGTCCAACGGTGTCAAATCACATGATCTTTGCGGCCAATTGACATCGCCATTACGTGAGATAACACGGCCATTGAATTTGTTGCGCAAAAGAGCCATTGTTTCGTTAGCTGTGTGGCAAGTGGCACCGTCCTGCTGAAACCACATATCGTCCACATCCATATCTTCCAATTCGGGCCATAAAAAGTTCGTTATCATCTCACGATAGCGAACACCATTGACAGTAACTATCTGACCGGCCTCATTTTGGAAAAAATACGGCCCGATGATGCCGCCAGCCCATAAACCGCACCAAACAGTCACTCTTTGTGGATGCATTGGTTTTTCGACAATCACTTCTGGATTCTCAATCGCCCAAATGCGGCAATTCTGTTTATTGACGAATCCACTGAGGTGAAAATGTGCCTCATCACTGAAGATGATTTTCTTCGAAAATTGATCATCCACTGTTGCCATTTCTTGGAACCATTTAACACGTTGTTGGATTGTGTATCTCTCCATGGTTCAAATTGAGTAAGTCTGAAATAGAGAAATGACAAAAAAATTCGGAAAGAAACTTGGCGTTTAGGTGTGTTCACATTTCGACATCGGCCCTTACAATATAACCATCCTTTACAAACAAGGTTTTACAATGTGTATTTGTTTTTGTTTTATTCCATCTGTACTCTTTAAGAACGGCTTCAAAAGAGAGAGCAAGTAAGCAGTTGGTTTTTGAAGTGTGAAAAAGTATAAAATTAAGTGCTCTTTTAAATAAACAAAACAAAAGGAAGAAAAATTATATCGAAATAAATCGAAATGAATATTGAACTAAATGGTACTAACTATATTTCAAAATTAAAAAAATGTATAAAACTGGTTTAAAATTTGTTATAAAATCAATTTTTGTCAGTCTCATTGTTTCGTGTTCGTTCGTTCTTAGGGTACGTACTATGTTCGGTTTTCGAGTTGAAAACCACTTTATTTTCGCACTTACTTTTCCTTAAATAATCAAAATTATAAATGAAAACAAACTTATTCCTGTAAAGTCTTGCCGAAATCTAGTGGAACAAGAAACTACGCATCAATTGAGTTAATTTGTCTGCTTTATATTGAACTGTTTTAATAAAGTAACTACGAAAATTTCAATGCGAAAAGCGAACATAGTACTTAGGTTAGGTTAGGTGGCAGCCCGATGTATGTAAAGAATCTTACAGTGTGTCGGATCGACGTGGGTTATACCAACACATGGGCTGATTCACCTCATTTTGTGATCTTAAAATAATTCGAGATTTTAAATTTAGGCAAAACGGATAGAAAGTACGTTTTCTAGAAGCCCAAAAAAATAAATCGGAAGATCGGTATATTTAGGGGCTATACAAACACAAGAACCTACCCTGCCAACATTTTTTGAATTTGAGGGCGCTTCTGAGAATCCCCACTACGTCGAAAACAGTCGTATACGATATCCAAAACTCCTCGGAAAAGCGAAGTTGTACCACCCCAAGTTACTACAAAAAAGTAACGCATGAGTGCAATTATTAGGTGTCCTTCTGGATACATTTAGAAGGACGCCAATAAGAGCCCCTTCAAACAATCAGAGAAAGTGCATTTTAAGATAGTTGTAAAAGAATCATTGTGGTCAAGTAAAACACGATTGTTTATATGTTTATTAATTTTATTAAACATTTATAAATTCTCATAAATATACCATTTATACGACTATCACATCACATTTAACATATTTTTATGCATTAATAAAAGATTGATGCTGAGTTACAAATTACAAGTTACATGTTGTAGCGTCTATCAGCCAGCGCTTTTATTCCCAATGGAGGCAGCGTGTCTGGAAAAATATTTGAAAAACTATCACTTTATTCCATTTGGAAAGTCAAAAATTGTTCACCAATATACCTTTCACAATTTTAAGCGAAATAACTATGTTTTCAGCACTTCATTATCATTTTTATTTAAATAAATTATAAGAAGCTAGTTGTCCTTGGTGTTTCACAACATATAAAATGGCTCTTGTAACAATAGTGATGGCAAAATACTTTCATTCGAATAGTGATGGCAAGATACTATCACAGTTGGCGATTGTTGCAGTGTCACTTACGTGTCTGGGGTAGCGATGAGGATGAAATGGAACTTTGAAATGCTGGCAGGGTATAACCATCATTATCTTCACACCTATTTGTGGTCCTAAAATACCTCTGTATTTCAAGTTTAAGGCAAATCGGATAGAAAATACGGTTTCTAGAAGCCCAAGAAGAAAAATTGGGATATCGGTCTATATGGGGCCTATACCAAAACATGGACCGATACATACCATTTTTAGCACACCTACGTTTGGTCCTAATATACCTTTAGATTTCAATTTTCAACCAAGTCGGATAGAAAATACAGTTTCTAGAAGCCCAAGAAGTAAAATCGGGAGATCAATCTATATGGAGGGCTATACCAAAACGTCATCAATCAATCCCATTTTATCATTAAATAATCCTGACAATTATAAAGCCGTGACCGAAGTTTCACGATGATACCTATACTGGAAGTAGTTTTAGCCGCTAACTCCATATAGCACCGACCACTGTGCATTGTTTGGTGCTTGCTTTATTGGGTTCTATTTGTGCTGTTTCACTATTTGCAAGGTTTATATTTTACTCGTTTGAGAAATAGACAATGAAGTTACTACTCGAATTGTGTGGCGTGTGCTTGAAGTAATTCCTTGTGTATTCGTTGCAGAGGTTTGGTGCACACACACATTCACCTACAATGAAAATTGGCGCTGGGCTGCAAAAAGCGCATTTTTAGTACTAAAACCACAATTGCACAAGGCAGTATAAGGAATTTTGAAATTTGCCTATTGCAAATCTACTGAAATCTAGGAGGATTTGGCCAAAATCCTCTATTACGAGGATTTCGTTCCTACTACGAACGTAGAATTAGTTTGACTTATTTTGTGGTAGTAGCATAAAAACATAAAATAGGCCTGTTTTCTTTTAGTACTCGATGAGACATTTGTATGAGCTATCCAGAACTTCGTTGCACTGGTGTTCTATCTACAACATCTCATAAGTGCAAATCGCTTGTTTTCTGTGATTGTATTTAAACAGTTGATGCAAGTGTTGCACATTTTTAGGCCATGCCCTGTAGTGGAGTTCTGTATTCAATTTTAACGCATCGTTAAGAAGGGATAACAAGAAAAATGATAGTCATTTTAAACTACATTTCAATCGTTTAAAATCAGCTGTGTTGTTTTCTGTGCAGATAACAATCAATACATCGTTAAGTAAACAACGAAGATTTTTTGGTTGTTTATTTTTTCGAATGAATTGATGTTATCAGCAGAAAATTTCATTCATGGCAATTTCTCATATCCGAAACGAAAGCTTTCGTTCGACTAGAATGCCCAAAACAGCTGAATTTATAAAGGAAAATCAGCAGTTTTCGGCATTTCAGTCGAACGAAAGCCTTCGTTTCGGATATGAGAAATTGGCTTTTAGTAGGAAAAGAATGGATCCCTTTTTATTACAAAAGATTTTTCTGCAATATTTTAAAAATCCAAAGGCTGAAAGCCGTTCTAAGAATTTAGTCGGGCTGAACTGCCCTAAATGGTCTTGAATTAAAGGGAATTTCATAAAGATTGATAATATCACTCATTTACCTCTTCCCGCTATGTTTATTTAGTTTAAATTAACAAACAATTTCCAATTTTCCAACTGTTTTGTGCTATTCTTTCATTCCACCGTTTTTCGTAGCAGAGTTGCCAAGCGCACCACAGCTTAAAAACAGTTCATAAGAATTACTTGTAGAATGACTCATTCGTTGGTGCAAACACGTTTTTTCGCAGACAACGTTAACGATTATCGTGAAGAAATACAGAATCCCACTACAGGACAGGACATAGATTCATCTCAATAAATTCAAGCCAACGTTCCCATTTGTTTTATATAAAATCTCCAAAAATACAAGCATTTCATAAACGGCACATTATAGAAGTGACACTACCTATCTTCTTATATCATGGCATAGACAATATTTCTAATATACTACGGCCATGAGTTTATCATATTCTTTTCTAACGATGCTGACATTCTGTTTTTATTGATATAACTCTTAAAAAAAAAAAAAAATATATATATATATATATATATATATATATATATATATATATATATATATATATATATATATATATATATATATATATATATATATATATATATATATATATATATATATATATATATATATATATATATATATATATATATATATATATATATATATATATATATATATATATATATATATATATATATATATATATATATATATATTTGTTGTTGATAGTTTGTTGGTACGTTTTTTCAATATGGCTAATCGCCAAAAAGCGTACGTTGTCATTATGTTACGGCTACGTTACAAATTTTTTCAGATGCATAACCAGGCCTATATGATCAGCATCTTGTTGCGGGAAGGTTTCATCGACGGGTAGAAGGTATGCGACAAACAACAAAATTCAAAAGCGTTCATTTGTTCACCCGTTGTCTAAATTATAAACATTGGTAGGAATGGAAGACGATTGTCGCTACAGGGGTTATCCCGCGGAGTCTACAAGACTCAATCATTCCGGGTATGTTCCTTATGCTTCATTACATCCATTAATATATAATAAAATCAAATTGCAGAAGTTTTAGATGGGGAACAACTCCCAGTAAAAGAAGCCGTATCAATTTAGACAGTACGGATGATAGCTTACTTGAAATGTCCAGATTTAAGAATGCAAGCAAAATAGAATGTAGAATTGTAACAGATGTGCAGAGCAAAGGATTGGCTTCAAGAATTGTGAAATACCACGAGAATGAGAGTCGTCTGTTGAACAGAAGCATGTCCGCACATAACCTATATAGCAGCAGACCAGGTGTGTTTCCGCTGGTGACACTTAAGAAGACAGAACTACCCCATCGGGCGACAACCCAGCAACAAACAATGACTAGAATAGCTCCACCAGGTAAAATCATATTCTGATTGGTTCTGTCCATGTTTAATGTATGTTATTTGTTTCTTCCTCTAGATAAATCGGTGTTTTATGGAAACACTTTATCAAGTCTCTGGCGCTCGAACTCTGTTGTAGGCATTCAAAAAAGCGATGAGGACATATCGCGGGAAAACAGACCGATAATTCATCCGCCACCGACAGAAAATGACATGGCACCGACACGCAGCGTCCTCGATGTCCTTAAAGAGATTTCACGCAAACGTATCAACAGTGATGTAAGTATATTTCCCAAAATTATATCGAAATATTACATGGTATTCTTTATCAGGATTTGGATTCTATGGAATCTTCAAAGAAAAACCGAATTGGGAATGACTTTTTGGATGCAGGAGTTGTCACACCATCAATTATATCACCATCTAATGCCTCCCTCGCAACAAATTGTTTCAAAAGGCAACGTGATGCTATTTCACAGTGTATAACAGATAACAGTTCATGCAGAATTCCAGACAATAACAAGTCGCCCGAGCAAATAAAGAAACGAATATGCAATTATAACAACGACATCATCAGTTCTCTTAGTTCAAGTGCGAAGCGTAAACCAAATGCTGGAAGAAGGATCAGAGACCTAAATCAAACAGTTCCGGTATATTTAAAACCACATGAATCTAAAAAACCAGACATCGGCAGTCCTATTGAAACAAATGTCCCACGAGACAAAAGATTCATTAATCTTGCTAGTATGAATGCCGACGAGGACAAAACTCACGATACTATACCCCAACGTAGTAAATCGGACGGTGTGGGTGCTGGCTGTGCATCAGTTCAGGCATCGGTTAAGCCGCGCTTAACTCTTTTCAATAAAAACTATGAAGTCCACAATGATAACTCCCACAAGGATATTGGAAATGATGATAATTCCGATGAGAACAGTGAATGTGCTGGCATACATTTTGTGAAGCCGAAAAAGTTAATTTCAACTGGATTGAAAAACCCTATAATAGAAAGGACTCAAAAATCTAAGTTAGCTCTTATGTTATCCGGGCTGAAAGGTGAATTATACCCTGCAGAGGATTGCGATGAAGTCGACACGTCTAAACCATCTGAAATAAAAATCTTAAATGAACCGAATAAAGGAAGTGGACCCAAAAGCACGAATTTTGCGGCGAAAGTAGACTCAACAACTAATATTGGGATTGTGTCAATACAAAAAGATTCACAAGCTAATGCTCCTACAGTAAAGGATTCCTCCAAGCCAACTGAAAAAACACCAGAAGTCAGTAAAATATCTCCATTAGTAGGAATTAAATTGACTCCGCAGAAGAATTTACCAAATGAAAATCAAACTAAAATATCGGAAATGCCTAAACAAACAAATGCGCCAGTTTTGGGTGGTTTTACTGGTAACAGCTTGACACCAACAAAAAGTAATGCTAATAATACAACAGTTACCGAAACTTCCACCACGTCCGGAAAACCCTCAATGCCACTTCAGTTTGGTTCATTAATAAATCCACCAAACTCAGAGAGCAACGTCCAACCTCAACCAACTCCTACTGGCAATTTTGCCTTTACTCCAGCTACAACAGTGGCATCAACTTCGAATGTCTCAAAGCCAGCCGAGTCGAATAACTCTACAAATGCGACAGTCGCCGCTAATAGTGGATTTTTGTCCAACAATTGTACCTCATCTAGCGCATTTAAATTTGGTCCTAATCCAAACACAGAATCTAAACCAAAACCACAAGCCGCAGTAAGTTCAACAACCACTTCGCCATTTACTTTTGGGGTATCCTCCAATACATCATCGACCATTGTTCCCGCAACTACACCTTCAGCTACACAATTCTCATTCAATTCTTCGTCCTCTATTGCGACGAAAAATAATGCTTTTAGCTTTGGCGCCGTTCCCAATAAAGATAACAATTTATCTTTTAATACAAATTCTTTGGCTAACAGCAATTTGCAAAGTGCGTCTATGACTCCTTCGCAAGAATTAAATTTCAAACAAAATTCTGGTGCAACTATGACCATGGCAACACCAGCTGTTTTTGGTTCGCAAAATGTAACATCAAATGGACAAAAAGCACCTCTTTCGACCACAAACACTCCAAATGTTTTCAGTTCTCCAACTGTAACTTCGACTGAACCGAACAAGCAATCATCCTCTATATTTGGAGTTTCTTCAGATACCAATAAAACGCCGTCTTCACTTTTCGCTACAAAAACTGGCAGCAAAGAAAGTCCCTTTGGGTCAAATGTTAAAGCCCTAGACCCAACAACATTTACATTCGGGAGTACATCCACTTCATCGACCGATGTCGGGAAATCTACATCTGTTGATCAAAATAAACCGTTCACATTCGCTTCTGGTGCGAATGTTTCGGACAAAGTCAACAGTTCAAATATATTCGGACCTTCTCCATCAACCACTAGCGCAGCTACTCCATCAACGCCAGGATTTTCATTTGGACAAAATTCGGGAATGGGTGAAAAACAAAATATGTCACAAACTTTCAATTTTGGTTCCAATAATTCCACTTCGTCCACAAGCAATCCAACAAGCAATGCATCTGTTGGAGGCTTCTCTTTTTCGGCATCGACTATTAAAGCAAATCCTACAAGTTCTAGTAAACCCTTCAGTTTCGGTGCACCCAATGCTAACACCAACATCACGCAAACATATTCTAACCTATTTTCGGCACCCGTTGCAAATTCTACTTTAAACACGAATGTATCTTTCAATTTTGGTTCTACCCCGTCAGTGAGTACTGCTAGCACTCCAAATATGGCAAATATATTTTCTGTGCCTCCAGCAAATGCGCCTACTCCCGGTGGAGATCGTCCTATTCGTCGAGCCACGAGACGCCTGCACAAGTGACATAATACAATATTGAACAAACGTTAACCATGAGCGAAGACGCCCTAAAAGGAAATAAAAAAACTGATATTTGGCGCGTAATAAACTACCATAGACTTGAAAATTTATATATAATTGACATGTTTTGATTTTATAGATTCCCTCCTATTGTAATTTACTAATTTTGGCAAAAATAAAACCTGCATAAGTTTAACTTCAAGTGTAGACCGGACATTGAAAGAGCATAAAACTCAACATATTTATACTCTATAGTTTCAAATATTTTTTATATTTTTAATAGTAAGTTTGGTGAAAGAAATAACTGTTCTATATTGACTAATAAAGAAATTCAATGAAATCAAGTACTAGCCTACTTACGTTGGGACTACGCTCATTTAAGGACTAATTTCATTTTTATTAACATAATACTGTATTGATTTCACACATTCATGAGCCCAATTTAGAATTGTTTTTTTTTTTTCTTTTATTACCTGTGAAATAATTACACTTTTCTTATCTGATAATGCTTCAATCAGTTCATAAGAAATGAGTAAACAAATAATGGTAAAATATAATATTTGCCGAATTAAAAATTGACCATGCAAAAGTCATTTCTCCCAATTTTGAACAAGTCTACTTTTTGGTTCTGATTACAATACATTTAAAAAAATATATTTCCATTATTATAGCTAATAATCAAGTGTAGTATATTACTTTGTTTCTTAGTCTTCGTCGTCGTCGGTAATTAAGGTAAGAGGATCATATGTATAATTGACACTGGAATCCTCACATTGCCAGCGCTTACAGAGATGGTAGTTAATTGTATCTCTTTTCTTTAAAATAATAGCTAATATAACAATTATCACAGATGGTACTAAAAATATTAAAAATATTATTAATTGCATGCCAAGGTGTGTCTTGTTAGCAAATGCATTTCCAGAACTTCGTTCAGAAAAGTTAATACAATAAGACTCATTAGTATGGGGGGTCCTTAACTGGCTACCGCTGTAACATGTGATACAGTTTGAGTTCAAAGGCCCTGAGCAAGTGAAACAGGTCTTTTCGCATGGCTTACAGGCCATAGCCTTCATTTTAGACATCTTTAGATCGGTGTTGTTTCGACTTTCACTTCTTTTTCGCCGATCATCTTGTATCTCGAGTTCTTCATAGTCAGTTTCGTGGACCGATGTTGTGTTACCGCTACTAACATTGCCATCATCATCAAAGCTCACTTCGGCTTCCACACTATACGTATGACTTGGACACATATCGAAACAACGTCCTCTATAGAAAAAAGTGGGAGGAGCACAAACTAAATCAAAAAACAAAAATTTAAAACAAAATTAAAATTCAACTTAAACATGGTGGGCGTGAAGTGTTTTCAAAATGAAATAGATTAGTTAAAAATGAGGTACAAAGGAAAGGAAAATATATAACAACTGAACAAACACAAAATATAAAGTAGACTATGGGTACGATAACATTGGCAAAATATTTGACGTTAACAAATAAAAATATTTAGTAAACAGTTGTTATGCGGATAAATTGTTTAATGACCTTCTGCCAAAATATTTAAGAATGTGACCATACCCTTAAACATTTTATATACATAAAATGGACATTCCTCATTATTCAATGGATCTCATTTTGCTTTTAAGATTTTTCTAAATCCAATTCATATTAAATTTATTTCATAAATGAGCTAACGATCCATAGACTAACATGAAATGCTCATTAAAATAGAGTATTGGGAATTGCTTCTGTTTCGTGTATTAATAAATGCTAAGTAAATAATTACGCATTTAGCGAAAACATGCTTTGTAACAATGAATAGTAAAAGAGCCAAAAAGTTAATTTTCAACCAGTCACCAATAAACAAAAATAAAAGCACTACTTATGCGAGTGGAGTGAGATGATGTTGAGAAGAACAAGTGAATTGAGTGAAACTATAAATCAAACTATTTTAAGTACATAAAAATAATAGCATTAACAACAATAATAGTAATAGCAAAACAAGCCACATAAGTTACAATCTTGGTAAAGACGAAAGAATAGAATAAAACGTTTGAAAAAGAAAAACTACTATCACTCACCTCATATTCGTATTTAAACAAGATGCTTTTATTTTTCTTTATAACTGGCAAAACAAATAATGTGATTTGTTAAGCATATTTTCGCTTACCTTGGGGCACTACTTAGAATAAGCTATAACCTGTCGTTCAAATCATTTCCTCTTTATTTAAATATTTTAAAATTTCATATTTGGATTTTTCAATATATAGTAGTAGGTATGTATGTACATATTCGTTTCATGTGAAACTTATTGAATTTATTGCAATCTTATTATCTAAATTCTCTTTACAAGTTACATTATGGATTATGCATATATATATTACTAATTCGGCATGTATAAACCGGAATAGACCATTATAAATAATACGTTGTGTATTCCCTATTTTACTTCATTTTAAATAATTTGGCATTTAAGTACGCTAAGAGATATAAAAAAATATAAAATGTTTTCACTTTAGGATGTTTTGACATGAGCTAACCTCGGTTTGTGCCATGGCATATATTCCTAATACCTTCTACATACTATTCTCACCAGCGGTTACAATTCAAGTTCCAATCATCGTAGCTGATTCAACAAGGGGAAATGCAATATGGAATGACTTTCAAATTCAACGTAACCATAATTGCATCTTGAGAATATATACTACATACATCTATAAATTTTTTTTGTTGTGTTGTGATGACATATCCCCTTTGGACTGGCATCACAATGTTTTTTTATGGAACGATCGATTAGTTCTAATCTCGTCATACATCTTGTATAAGAGTTACCTAGGCTAGCGTTAGTATAACTAAGAACACATTACCTTAGAAATTATTTGTCCAATATTCTGGAATCTTCTAGGATTGAGCATACACATATGCATTTATGTAGTATATCGGATAGTAGGAAGTGTTTAACAAAACATGTTGGGCTATCTAAATATATTATACTATTGAACTGTTGTGGTATAAACAATATTAACGACGACAAAAGTTAGGATTTATTGTTATAAATATTAACGAGGATATGTTTTTAATATAATTAAGCCTTAAATAATAATGATTATGTGTACACTCTGTTGAAGTTATCTACTATTTATTTTATTTAATTGCACTGTAACAGACTTTAATGTTAAATGACTAACAAAAAAGCTAAACGAAAACTATATATTTTTATTTATTATATTGCACGTTTATGTAATGTCGCATGTATGCAAACCATACATTTTTAACTGATATTTGGATATTGGGGAATCACATTGGCTATGTATGTACCATATATCTACATCACAATTTACAGGGGTCCAATTTCACACCATTTCTATATTATTATGATTTGAATTTCTAAATTGCAAACAAATATATGAATGTGCATGCGGAGATTTTACTTCTAATACTCCCGTGTTCCTACAAATATAAGTTTGAATTCTTGCTTTTGCTTCATAATAAATGATTCAATCTTTAGAATAAAGATGATATCATTCGAATTTTCGCTTTTAAAGACCAAGTTCTCTCAAGTTGTGTCTCTCTTATGTGCGTCCACAGTGTAAAAATATAAACCACAAGTTTCACAAAGAAATTTTGAGGGGTTTGTTTTTGTAAGAAAATCGCTGAAGCAAGTGGGAGAAATTGTGTGAAATCGTACAAAAATATCGTTAACCAATTTTTTCATAAGTAATTAACTCGCCTTTCCCAAATAGTTAAAGCACTCTATTCAAAAATGTAATATAAATTTTTGCAAAATAAATCTGTTTATTCCTCAATCCTTTATAGATATTTCTAAAATTTGCATATTGTCTTTTATCCATTTGCTCAGTTTTAGAGGAAAGCCCAAAATTATTCACAAAAGTCTGCAAATGCGTCCAGCTTGTCTATTTTATTTTGTTTTTGTGGTTAAAATATTTTTTCCAACTTTATTTTTTTTCGAAGTAAAAACCTTCGTATCGTTCAATTTTCCTTTAAAGGCCGGTATGCACTTCTAGCGAAATTTTCGGTAGCAAAAATTTATTTAAGTCTACAAAAAAAAAACAGGGCTGTGTACACAAATTTTAAATCAGCTAATCGCTTTTAAAATTTGTTAATATATGTTCCAAATATTCCTCAAATAAATTGTTTATTATTTACAGACCTTTTAAAACTTTTACGCACACAATGATTGTAATAAATTAAAAGTTTGCTGCCAAAATATGCTTTTGACAACCCTGTTATTTTCATTAAAGGTGCGTACCAGCTTACGAAATTGAACGCTACCGAAAATTTCGTTAGCATAAATAGCAATGCATTTCTTATGGCAATGAAATTTTTCGCTAGAGGTGCATACCGGCCTTAAACGATAAATAATTATGCTCTTTATATTTTGCTGCCTTTATGTTTTATAATACATTAAACAACCATTTTTTGTGTGTATGGATTAATATGATTTCAAGAGCGGTCAAGTACTCATGCTCTTTAACCCTGGACAGTCATCCTTATTTTTTGTACACTAACGTCATCCTTCGTCATTTTGACTACGGCTTATTTCAAAATGCGATAATTTGCACTGTGAGCAAAAATGTGAACCAAAATTGAATTTATTTTCTTATTCATTTTGTTTTTAATTAGTATACAACAAAAATTCATAAAATATTTGCATTTGTATAACTTAAATTTATCATTTCCCAATCGACTAAAATGCATTTTAGATCGAAAATGAAATTACGCGTCGTCATTTTGACGAAGGATGACTGTCCAGGGTTAAAAAAGTTTGTTTTGTTGGATCTAAAATTTGATTCTATGGTATTTCGCTTAAATCTACATAATAATTTGTTGACTATGTATTAACTAAGTTATTGTTTTTCTGTACAGGTTATCTAGTGGCTAAAATTCCCCATTTTACTCATTTTGAGTCATTGGTGTACACAATTATCTCTTGCGATTAAGATTGCTACCAAAAATGATATAGGAATATAAAATTAAAAATAAAGACAAACCTAAACATTGACGGTTAATTGTGGCTTTCAGGCAACTTGTATTTGTGCGGTCGTGGTTTATCATATTCGATTCACTGAGCTGCAAAGAAAATAAAAATTCAAGAAGTTGCAGTAAGTATAAAGAAAATTTAAATGACATTTATCCATGCAAAAATAACACAACAATAAGGTAATTCAAATTCACCAAATCATTTCTGAGTGTTTCAAAGCTTCTCTAAGTAGTTTTAGCCTACTCGATCATATTCATATTCATCTTTATTTAATCAAACCGAGCCCATGCGGACTATATGTTGATAGATAATACAAATGATTACAGGTATTTGCTTGAAATGATTAAACTAACTAATACATATTTTAAAAACATTAAGTGAAAAATACTATAATAAAACGAAATATATATGAAAATTATGAAAATAAAAACAAAGAAAGGCTAAATGTGATGTTTAAAACTAATATCCTAAAACTAAAAAACCTAACGCACACTTTTATAAAAAAAAAAATAAAATAATTATTAAAAAAATAAATGGTGATATAATTATTGTCAGTGAGAAACATGACTAGTTCAAACGATTATTATGAAAATGCAAAATCAATCTATCTTTAAATGTATCAGAAGAAATTGAAAAATCCTTAGCAATAGCAGGCAAATGGTTCCATAGCCTTGTTATGCGAATTGCAAAAGATTTCTCAAAAATGTTGTGGCTGAAATGTTCCACACGGAGTTGTGAATTTCTTGTGGAGTGTAAAAAATTGAAGTTATGCAGAAGATAAGAAGGTTGTCTGCGTTTTATGACATTAAAAAAGAAACAAAGACATTTTATGGATACAAAATCGTTAAAAGAACAACCCAAGAACTGCGAAGCAAAGTAGTCGTAGTCCCTCCTACATCGCTGGCCGTAAACAAAACGAAGAATACCATGAAAACACGAAATAAGTCTGTTAACGCAGGATCGATTAGCACCCGTATAGACCTCAATACCGTAAAGTATATGCGGCATGAGCAAGGAATGTGCCAACATATATTTAATCTGTGTAGGAAATATAACATTAAGGGAATATAACTTCTTAAGTACAAAATTCAATTTCGCACACACATGGGCGATATGTGAGCCAAATGTAAGACCGGTGTCAAGTTCGAATCCGAGCGAAGTAATACAACTAGACGGAACGACAACACTATTCTGGACAACAATACAATTATTAGCACGTAAATTGTGAGATCCACCAAATACTATACATTTAGTCTTATCTACATTAATCCTAAGTTTATTGCAACGGGCCCATTCACAGATACGACCAATATCATCATCTAGATTGGAGACACAGGTATCCAGATCCTCCGTATCACTTGTACTTAGCAACTGAATATCGTCAGCATATATAGCTAAGTTAACGTGCCGAACGTAAAGATGTAGGTCATTCACATACAACGTAAATAGAATCGGTCCCAATATAGAACCCTGGGGTACCCCGGCAAGTATCGTGTTGACACCCGAACATTGATCCCGATATGACACGAACTGCGAACGACCAGACAGAAACGAGGACATTAGCTCGCATGATGACACTGACAAGTTGAATCCATGATTAAGTTTATAGCACAGGATGTTGTGATCTACAGAGTCAAAAGCTTTGCTCAGATCTAGAGCAGCCAGAATGGCTGGGTTACGATTATCCATCGCACGCCTGAGATGAAACGGATAATAGGGATAGATTTCTTCCTTTTCGCTTTCTTTTACTTTTTATGGTATTCACAATACGGTGTACAATATGGTATCACATAATACCTAACCCAAACTAACCATCACATTTCGAACAAATTTATTAGAAATAAACTTAGGAAACTAATACTGAACATTGTTGATTGATGGGACAATAACTCACCTGCTGCATATTTCGCCATTGGCCATTTGAATCATATTCAATATCGTTGTGTTCCATCTCAGTTGCAAATGAACTAAATTGCTTTGAATTTACGGGGACAGGATCATCAGGCTGAGCAGGTATTTCTGTACCAAAGAAAATTAAGTCCCATTGTGTGATTTGAGCTGCAATAAGATGTAAATATTGTATACGATTTGCATTAATTGTAATGGTAAAGTGAAATTATACTAAGTAGCATGCGACTTTCAAAAAACAATAACAAATTACAAAATAAAAATGAGACATTTGCTTATATGTAAACTATAAAAAATAATTCAATTTGAGCATAAAATTGAAGTTGCAAAATCATGCTTTTTCCTCGTTCGTATTACAATTTTATTTAAACCAATTTAAAACATTGAGAATCAATCAATCAATCAATCAAATAAAATTGTAATATGAACGGCGCATTAGATACATCTGTGCCTTATTCTAACTAAGCTCATATATGAATTTTAGAACAACAAAAAGGTTTTTAGAAAAGAATAAACCCCTTTCCATTCGGGTGGTGGAAATCTAAATGCTACAGTCCCCTTATTATCTGGATAAATAAACCATAAGAAAAACATATTGAGATGTGTATAATATTTGGAGGGGCCAACCCCTAATTCTATGGTAGCAAAGGTGTATGAAAAAATCAACATTTTCAATTTTACAAACGTACGTTTTTACCTAAATCTTTCTTGTACATATAACTGAATCTCACATAATAATATCTACAAAAAATTATAAAATTCTAATATTTCTAAAACTAAAAGAAATAAAATTCGAACAAATAAAAGAAAAGGCATCAGCAATAATCTGTGGTTGTACCATTGGAAAGTTTCCTTTGTGCTGAAGCAACTGTTCCACTCAAGGGAATTTGAGTTCCGCCACTAACGCCCGCGGCTGCCAAAAGAAGCTGTTGCTTTTTTAGTATTTTTTGATCGGGAACGTAAGCAGATGACATTTTGCGATTGTTTTCTCGGGATGGTTTAGTGAAACCTCCACTTAAATTTGTTGACACAACAGAAGCAGATTGATTGAGACTTTCCGTCTTTGATAATCTTTTTTGTTCCGAGGCTGTGTCGTTATCTACTCTGTCTTTCACTCCAGGTTGATAGGGTTGAAATTCTGGAAAAATGGACTGAATTTTTTCATAGCGCTCAAAAAGCTTAGTTATACGTTGATTGGGTGGCATGGATTCTGAGCTTGTGCGTGTTTGCAAGGAAATTTCTGTTGTCGAGGGTAGAATTTTCGTTGATAATTGTGGTTTCACTTGCTTGATTGCTTTGACTGGCAACTTTCCAAAAATTTCAGCGGATCCTGATATCACCAACTTCTTGGAAGATGAACTAGCAAGGTCGCCTATTACTTTCCTATTCGCTTTTGATTCAATAGAAGGTTGCATTCTTTCAGACAACTGCTGATTTTTACCTGTTTTTGCCTTAACGACTTCGGATGAGATCTCCGTTTTGGATGTAGAGATCTTGCTTTGCTGCGATATACGATAGTATTTGTTTTTCGACGACTGCGTTGGTGAAATATTACTGTCTTTTGCTTTCGATTTATTGGTGTTTTTATTGATCTTGCCATTTTCTTGAGGCCTTTGTACCTTATTTTTGCTTTGCTTTGTATTTTTGGTATTTTGAATAAACGCAGATGACAATCCTTGTTTTGTTGCATATTTTTTACCGCCAGTATATTGGTTTGCCGTATCGTTTGTAGTAGTAACACTATTAGCTATGTTTAGTGGACTAGTCGGCAATTTGGAAGAAGACATCTTCCCCGTTTTTTGGAATTGAAAATTGCTAGGTGAAATTCGTGGGTATTGAGCGGAATATATTTGGTAGAGACTGGTCGTAGTTGAACTAGAATTTGGAGTTGTGATATCAAGGTTTGTACGTGGTGTCGATATGGGATCGTTTGGATCAATAGACTGAGTAGTGCCATAAAATATTAATGACCATTCTCTTAATAGAGCATGACCTATGACATGATCAATATATTTTTGGCAATAAAAGAAGTTTCGAATAAGCATTATGAAAATGTTAGTTTCCAAAGCCGCATAGAATGTGATAAAGAAGTAAATTAATGTTTAATCAGGTTGGTAGATAGTTTTACAGAAGTATTATTGTCATCCTTTGCCAGATTTGCGATATTGTAAAACTTAACTAATTTTGTTAAAGCCGTAACATTTATTTTTTAAACCGGCAATGAAAATGTCAAATAAGTGAACTTACCCATATAACGACCTTCGTTGTGAATCTCCAATTGCCAATTACCATGAGGCGACTCACCCCAAGTATGGACCGACATAAATGGCCACTGATTAAAGCCGGAATGAGAAGTATCGTGGACGCTGCAATGAATAACATATGAAAGTTTTATGTAAAACTCCGTTAAAAATCATCAAAGAGATGATATTTCAGGATTTATGAAGGGCTTTATTATTTTGATATCGTATGAGTTCGTGAAAGATATCATTTTTGAGAATTTGTGAAGAGCTTTCTTGAATAGTTTATTGAATACTATTGGCACAAACATTTTCGCCAAACGTTAAATCTTTCCAAGATCTTACGCCGTGTGATATCATTTTGGATCAATAAACTTTCTTGTTGTTGTTATTATTGTTTGAAATAAATACAAAAAGTAACAACCATTTTTTTTTTACTTACCGAGGTGTTAACAAGGTAACTTTTGTTCCTGCTGGTGATATCAGATTCAACTGTATATCTCCCCTTCGTTGAGATGTTAGCGTAATTTTAGCTTGAACGTGTTCCAAGAAATTTATATTCAAACAGTTTTTGACTGACAATTGAAGGGTAATGTGACTTTTTGGTGGAATTACTCTACAAAACGAACAAACATATTATTATTTAGGAATTATGCTTAAAGTTTATTGAAATCATAAACGTACTTATCTACATGAGGAGCATTAATTTCACAACGTTGCTGTTCAGGAACTGTTTTCCAACGTCGTGCTAATTTAACCATGGCAGAAGCGTCCATTAATCCGTAACCAAAGGAGTGGCTCACCCTTCGTCCTATACCGTTTTTGGACCACGTCGGATCTATAAGATTTGCCGGTTTGGCTGTTCGTACAACAATATGCTGCATATCTCGCCAGGTCAAATTCTTATTAGATTCGAGCACTAACGCGGCAATACCAGCGGCCAACGGCGCAGAGGCAGATGTTCCCGTATGTGATGCTGTACACGAATGGTGTAAATCTGTAGTAACTACTTGTTTCTCTGCTTGACTGCCACTACTGTATGTGGTTGCTAAAGTCGAACTGCACTTTTCCGAATACCAAGGCACATAGCCATCTTCGGTGGCACTTGAAATTGACAGAGTCCAAATTGAATTTGTATATCCATCGCAATTACAATTGTCCAACTCCCTGCCACCATTACCGGATGCCCAAATAAAAATGCTACCTTTCCCCCCTCTTCCCTTTGTTACCCCTTCGATAAAGGCACGCGATGCTAATTCCCCAGGCCCATCAACTGTTTTCCCATCGTCATCTGGCCCCCAAGAAGCACTATATATGTCAATATGTTGAGGATTCAAAGATAATGAACGGGCTTCTACTGCATCAGTAACATCTCCATCTAACATTCGAACACCACCAACACTAGCACCATAAGCAATTCCTACAGCGCAAATTGAGTTATTTGCTGTCGCAGCTACTTCACCCGCACATCTTGTTCCATGACGATTAGAGTCCGTTAAATCATAGTGAGGCATTGGATCGGGGTCGTGACTGTTGACATCATATGAAGCCTTAGCATCCTACATTAAAAAATACCATATAGATAACAGATTTCTCTCAATAACAAATTAATGCAGGCATACATAATTTCTTATTATATCAGGATGGTCAGATTCCAAACCGTCGTCCAATATAGTAACCACAACACCTTTTCCCGTAATACCTTCTTTCCACGCCGGTATAACGTTCATATCTAAATCACCGCCGCGATTCTAAAAAAATAAACATTACAATGTGAATAGTCAAACATGTTACGTTTACATACCAGATACCACATGTGTTCCCATTTTGGATCATTAAATGGAACCGCATTAACTCTTGAAAATACAGACCTCCTTGACGTTCTTGAAGGCCTCATTCTAATGAAGTCTCTTTTTCGACGGGGTTTGGCAATTTGCTGCTGAGCCCAATGAACCCGTGTGTCTTCATCAAGTCTTGTTTGATGTTTTGAAGAAGGCGTTAAAGATCTCTTAGCTACTCTATGATGGACAAATAGATAATGATCATCCAAAATCTAGAAAAAATAGGGGGTTATTGGCAAAATTTGTAATAATGCTAACTATTATATAATAAAAATGTAACTATTAAAGTTAAGCACTTGGAGGTTTTCAAATTATATCAATGAAAATATCGATAATCCAAAGAAATCGTAGCATTGCGTACTGAAATTGAGGAATTCTATGAGAAGCTCCATCTGCCTGGTTTTGCAGAAATCTAAGATACACTGTATTTATGCTTTGTTTTGTTTTTTGCTAACAGATATGTCCTTACAGATTTAAATGAAAATATTCACGACAGTGGCTTCCGTCGAATCAGTTCGCTACAAACTTATTTTTTGTGCTACATAGCATGAAAGCATGAAATACAACTGTTCACGTATATCAAGAGAAAATTTAGGCTAAAACATTGCAACAAGCAGATTAGCCACCATATATTGTAAAACATATAAACATATACCATTGAGGCTGTAATCATCAAATCACAAATTATTTGTAATGATTCTGGTAGTAAAAGTTTGTAATGATTCTGGTAGTAATTTCATTTATTATCGTACAAAGTGATACAAAAGTCAATAAATAGACCTAAAATCCTGCATCACACAAAATTGTAATAAAATATAAACTTCAACAATGATATATATAAAAAAAACTAGATAAAATCTTAAAGACAATGGTGTAGTAAATAGAAATAATAATAAAAAATAATTTGTAAATAAGTAAAATTAAAATTTGATTAAGTTTAAAAAGTTTTTGCAATTAGTCACAACATTTATCTCTCTAATGCCCAAACCCATTTAATAATGAAGCTTTTAGTAAAACACACCTTAGTTTAAACAGTTCAAGAGGCTTTACAGCATATACTGAATTTTACCGTATACATTTTTCTTGTTTAGTTTTCTTGCTTTTGTGTCGTTCACATTGAAAAATTAGCCAGCTGGCAAAAAAAAATTGGGGCATTAGAGGGTTATTATCTACTCTCCTTAATTTTTAATTTTATATTTATATTTTTAAGACAGAAAATTTTATTAACAGGTTGGCTGATAAGTCCCAGGTCTAACAAAGAAAAACACATTTTTTTTGTCAAAATTCGTTTATATTATTCAACATAGTTCCCTTCAAGAGCGATAAAACGATTATAACGACCTTCCAATTTTTTGATACCATTTTGGTAGTACTCCTTCGGTTTTGCCTCAAAATAGGCCTCAGTTTCGGCGATCACCTCTTCTTTGCAGCCAAATTTTTTCCTTGCGTGAATCCTTTTGAGGTCTGAGAACGAGAAAAAGTCGCTGGGGCGAGATCTGGAGAATACGGTGGGTGGGGAAGCAATTCGAAGCCCAATTCATGAATTTTTGCCATCGTTCTCAATGACTTGTGGCACGGTGCGTTGTCTTGGTGGAACAACACTTCTTCATATGGGGCCGTTTTGCCGCGATTTCGACCTTCAAACACTCCAATAACGCCAAATAATAGTCACTGTTGATGGTTTTTCCCTTCTCAAGATAATCGATAAAAATTATTCCATGCGCATCCCAAAAACCAGAGGCCATTATTTCGCCAGCGGACTTTTGAGTCTTTCCACACTTCGGAGACGGTTCACCGGTCGCTGTCCACTCAGCCGACTGTCGATTGGACTCAGGAGTGTAGTGATGGAGCCATGTTTCATCCCATGTCACATATCGACGGAAAAACTCGGGTGTATTACGAGTTAACAGCTGCAAACACCGCTCAGAATCATCTACACGTTGTTGTTTTTGGTCAAATGTGAGCTCGCGCGGCACCCATTTTGCACAGAGCTTCCGCATATCCAAATATTGATGAATGACATGACCAACACGTTCCTTTGATATCTTTAAGGCCTCTGCTATCTCGATCAACTTCATTTTACGGTCATTCAAAATCATTTTGTGGATTTTTTTGATGTTTTCGTCGGTAACCACCTCTTTCGGGCGTCCACTGCGTTCACCGTCCTCCGTGCTCATTTCACCACGCTTGAATTTTGCATACCAATCAATTATTGTTGATTTCCCTGGGGCAGAGTCCGGAAACTCATTATCAAGCGAAGTTTTTGCTTCTACCGTATTTTTTCCCTTCAGAAAACAGTATTTTATCAAAACACGAAATTCCTTTTTTTTCATTTTTTCACAATAACAAAAGTTGCTTCGCAAAAGACGCTCTATCTCACAAACTAATTGACTCACAGACGTCACATTTTGACACGAATCATTTGAAGGTTGGTACTATATAAAAATAATATGAATTTAATACTAGCGACGCCATCTATGTGTCAGACCGGGGACTTATCAGCCAACCTGTTAGTTGTTAGAATATTTATGCTTGATAAATATTGGGTGATAAAATAAAAGCCCTTTAAAAACAAGATTTTAAAATATACCACAAATTGTCCAAGATTCCTGTTTCACTTGTTGCGAAAAAATGGTGGTTGCTCAAAAGCAGCTGATTTTATCCATGTTCGAAACGACAGTGTTGCAAGATTTTGAGAAAACGCATTGAAACTTTTGTGGTTCAAAATATGTGTGTTAATGCTTTTTAGATTACAACGAAGTATGTATGAATATGATAATTCTTAAATTTTAAATAAAAATGTTAAATAATAGATTTTTAGTGCAAATATCAATACTTTATTCCAAAGGCGCTAAATGTTTTGCGTGCAGGCATAGTTCCTCAAATTTGGAGCTTGAATATGAACTCTTACAATAGTAAACAAAAGATAATTGGCCAAAAATGTAAGAAGAATGATTTTTATAAGTATTTTGCAATTCAGTAGTTTTTCTTTACAGAACATGAGTTTCTTCGTATTTTCTTAAAATCCTACCACAAATTTATAAATAAAAGAATTGTGCCACATATTTGATTATATGTTTACATTTTCCTCCGCAAATCTTATTTTTGATTTTTCGGCAAGCGATTTCGAAAAATCTTGTTTCACGGGAAACTAAGACAACCAAAAAATTTTGGGGGGAAATCAAAGTGGAAGGTTACATCTATTTGAAGGGAAATCCGGAATATACTCAATTATTTATGGGAATATGCTCCAATTCAAAAATAAAATAAAAAATAAGCAAGTATTATACGTACCTTTCCTAAATTAACAAATCCATGTTCTTGTGCTACTACATCTGCTTTCCCATTATTGTCTCCATTTGGTATGTGAACAGCCCACGTATGTGTGTAGTGATGACTGTTTGCACTACTACCATTTTCCACATAGTCCAATTCATACGGCAGTGAATTTACTTCAATGGCTGGATCCCTTTCTGCAATAGCGCATGTAATGATGCCAACATTTAAAGAGCACACTAAAACTAATGTGAATAGTTGAAATAGTGATATAGAACAATTCTTGGAATTATTTCTACTGCTGCTATTAAATTGATATTGTTTATTTAAGTATTTGCGCTGAAATGATGTACGTTCTCTCTTCGACTTATTTGTGCGATTATTAATGTTTTGCACTAAATATATGTTATATAAATTATTATCACAACTAATGGACTGATTTATAGGGACGCGAGAGTTCGAGTTCCTTGATGAGAATGCAATTTGTGATGTGGTGTTGGCGATATATTGACGATGTATCCATTTTTTTGAATTAGGTGCTTGCCTTATATCTGTTTCTTTCAACTCTTCTCCTGTTGTGGGCCATCGCACAACGTCGTTTTTCATGTTTTGTATACCAAGAAAAGTTTGTAAAACTTCTCTCTTGGTATGATTCTTAATTAATAGGTTTTGAAGAATACAACTTTCAACACTTCGTGCCTGAAATGGAAAATGAAATAAGTTAATAAAGCAATCCTATATTTTTTATAAACTATGTAAACTAGAACGATGTAATAACAATATGTGCAATGGGCCAAACGAATTAATTACGGTGGAAGCATGGCCTGTAATTACATACAATTTTCAACTGCAATTGCAGTGCCTGATTCTATTCTAGTCGAACGATGACCGATGGGCCTGTTCCAAAAATGTAATAATATTTGTGATCAACGAAACACTTGAGAACTTGAGGATTTTCAACGTAAACTTCTTTAGTCTGGTAAATGTTCTCAATATTTACGCTTTTATTACTAGCCTTTATCACGACTGCAGTGAGAATATATGGTGTTTGGAGGTAGAAAGTATACACAATGAACAGATCAACTCTAAATAAAAACAGAATTTTCAATTAACACATTTAACAATACCATTTCTCATTAGCAAGATAGTGGAAAAGACTACAGGTATGAATACAAACTCTTTGGAGAATAAAATAACTTTTAAAATTTTTATTATATTGGATATTCTGTAAATTGTTGTGTAAGTAGTCTATTAAAACTCCCAACGGTTAGTGTGGAGAAAGTAGAACAAAGTTCCTCTGTAATTGTCAAGAATTTGCAGACACCAATGATATGATTTTCATCGCCACAAACTGAAACATAGGACAAATAAGAAGGGTAGCAAACCATATGATATTTTACTATCACTAAAACCTGCTAATATGATATAATACTACATTGTCTCAGAAGTCAAGATCTACATTTTACTATCCAGCATATGTCTGTGTGTTTGACAAACTCACTTAGAAGCACAAAGCGATGTGCTTTTAAGATGATTTTGTGAATGTTGATACGTTCTACAACTGCGGAAGGTGTTTAAGTTTCAAGGTATGTAAAATCACTTAATGACATTGTCAAGAGGTATAGTTAGATTTAAATTCAATGGTTTCACAATGATCAAAGATTAGATTGATTTTAAATGCTTTGTCATTTAGATTTCAAGGGCGCAGCAACCACGGAATATTGAATATAAACAATTTTTTTGAAATATAAACAATTTTGTACATATTATTAATTAGTAATAATATGTACAAAAAGTTAAATATGACCATGGCAAAAATGTTTTGATTGAAAGAAAGTCCTTTAAAAAGGAAAAATATTATAGTGCCAAGTTCATATCTAGCATAATCTGAAAGAATTATTAGATCTTCATGGTCCGTATGATCACTTAACCAAATTTGAATACATGTTCTAAATCGAAACTCCTTGCTGTTACGCCCAGTTTTTATTTTGGCAACCAATGAGTTTACCATATAATCGGCTAGCACTCATTGATAAGAGAGAAGTCCATCACCTGCAGTAACAATTCGCCAATTTAGATTTTTTGCCTTGAAACCACCTCGATATGATTTAAAATTCAGCTACATAATAAATATATGAATAATCATATGAATAACAAACAAGTACACAAGGTACACGGAACTCTTGCGATACTCGTTAGTTTCGTATTTAAAAATAAACAAAAGACTTGACCTTATTATCAATTCGAGAGGCTTAAAACATATTTCACGTTCATCTAGTGCAGGGTGCAAAAACTTGCGAACTTTGGAAAAACACCACCACCTTCAAGTGTGTACAAATGAAGAAAAAAGTTATAGCAAGCAGGCGCCGTCAAGTAGAATGAATCTCAGCATCAGAAATCAAAAGGAATATGAAAAAATGTACATAATATTTTCAGGTACACATCAATACATATCTTCTCAATCGCAGAAAAATTTACGTTTCTGCGAATTGGATTTATGAAAACACACAATGGGATCCACACGTTTGAAAGATGCAAAATTGTGTGAATAGTCAATCATCACTTGTTGTTTTTGTTTTGCCTTATTTTGTAATTAAACGAGAGCCTGCCTTACCCCGTTGTGTATCCAAGTTTATTAAGTATTTGTTGTTGGCGATTATATACTCTATTGATCTAATGAAGAGATGAGTCGTCGACACATATTTCTCCCCATAAATTATACTATTATGCTGATGGATAGCAGTCTAATATTTCTGGTTTCTATTCTAGTGTTGTTATTAGTTATTGCGTCTATTTTATTTTATTACTGATAACTTGTCCCTCTCACACGAACATCACTTGCAGTTTTCACTTATTGTCGGGAGGTACACATGAACAAATCACAGTCTAGTGACACAAGTATTTTTCAGTTTCTTTGTTGCCACAAAGGAAACAAATTTTGTAATCCCCGATTACTCTAAGACAATTATCATATATTATTTTAATATATCTGACAAAAAAAAGTCAACAGAAGAGACTTCGCGTATTTTGGGTAAGAAACTCGCCAACGTAATAGTAATACCAGAAAATTTGACAACAATGACAATCAGCGCCGAGGTGAAAATAAATGACGGCGTTAATTCCTGGTATAGAAAAAAGCCGGGGTAATAAATGACGACGTCAGAGATGGGCTATTCGCAAAACAAAGAGTACGTTGCCGTTATGTTACTGGCTATAGCCTAGAACTAAGATCACGTTTTCGCAGGAAAAACTGTTATATGCCATATAAAAAACTTTAGCGCGGAAAAAATGCGAAATCGTTGTTTGAGCATTTGCAAGCAACATGTTAGTACAACCCTGGATTTTTCGCACGAAAAAATAGGCAGGAATATTATTTCGCATAAATAAGTTAAGATCCCTGGGTTTGAGACCCTATTTACAGAGATATTCGTTTTTCGCAGAAACGAACTTAGTACTAAGCATTAAGGTTGAGTTATGTTAATGCGTCCGTTGATAGAAGAGTTGAATTTTCTCTTTGAAAGCAACAGTTTTGTTAGAGTGCTTCAAACTGAAAAATATCAACCCTTCCATCAATGCACGGATTAACACATGGTATGTAACTCAACTTTTAGGGTATCTACCCTGCCATCATTTCAAAGTTCCATTTCATTCTCAACGCTACCACAGACTGTAAGTGACACTGCAACAATCGCCAACTGTGATAGTATTTTACCATCACTATTTGCATGAAAGTATTTTGCCATCACTATTGTTACAAGAGCTATTTTATATTTTGTGAAACACAAAGCGAAACTAGCTTCTTATAATTTATTTAAATAAAAACAATAATGAAGTGCTGAAAACATAGTTATTTCGCTTAAAATGGTAAAAGGTATATTGGTGAACAATTGTTGACTTTCCAAATGGAATAAAGTGATTGTTTTTCAGATATTTTGCAGACACTCTGCCTCCATCGAGAAAAAAAAAACACTGACTGATAGACGCTGCAACATCCCAATAAACACAAACGTTTGAAAAATGCTAAATTTCAACAATTTTTCAAACATTTTTTCAAAGGATAAGGGTAATATTCAAGTTGAAAAATTGTTGAGAAAATCGCGTTCTCAACAAAAAACAGACATTACCCTCAACAGTGAAATTCAACACATTAGCAATAATATCTCAAGTGTTATCCTAAAATTGAAATGCATCGCTACTCAATAATTTGTCAAACAATTTTCGATGCGAGTCAAATTCAAAATTAACATCGTTGCAAATACTTTTCAACCTAAATTTGTATGAATAATATCCCCATTTCAAATTGAAAGTCAAAGCCAAACTTCTGTGAATTTTGTATAATTTATTCATTTTCATCAAAATGAAATATATAATAATACACTATACTACATAATACACTACAATACCAATTGATAAATAATAATCTTATTAAACATATCAACAAATAAGAACAAAAAAAAAAAAACAAACAACAAAACTTTAAATATCTTAAACATTATTAGTAAACACTTTTGCATTGATAATTCGATTTCCTTCCTCTTGGTGTCGATTTTGAAATTAGGAACGTACTGGACCGCGTGTTAGAATTGATTTCACAAAATATCCATTTTAAACTGATAATAGCATATGAATTAAACTGACGATGTGATGCACATTTTCATCCAGAAGTTGTTGATTTCATCAATTTGTTGTATTTAACAATTTTAATAGGTTGCACTTGTAATGTTTCTGGAAACTTTTTCTTGTCGATAAGCCACTCATTTTTCATTGGTCAGCTTCTTAATGTTTGCAAGAATGTAGCGCCCAAAGATGTTAGTTTTCTGCAAAGAGATTTAAATTTAGTGACTTCTCTAAAGTGTTGATTTAATTTTTCATATTGACGTACCAATTATTATAAACTATTTGAAGCAGTTCCAGTTAATTGTCCACCATTTTTTTCGTCGATCAGCTTTTTAATGTTTTCAAGAACGTAGAATCCATAATTTTGGTTTTCTGCAAAGAGATATACATTTAGTGACTTCCTTAAATTTTTATTTCATTTTTTATTTTCACTTACCTATTTTTATAAACTATTTGGTTATTTGTCTAAAATTTTCAATTTTTTTATTTCTTGCAATTGACCACGAACTTCGTTGCACAAATAAGTATTGAAAACCACATGGTTTTTTCGTTGCATTTTAGGGTAGGTAGGTAGGGTTTTCTCATATTATCTTCAACGCCTTTTCAAAGATTTCGTCAACATTTTGGCAAATTGGAAGTAATTCGCAAACAATTTGAAGATGTATTGAAGATGAGCTATTTCAAGTCAAGTTGAATTTATGTTGAAAATTATATTTACCCTCAAACTGAAAAGTTGTTGCATTTGAAAAACGCTCATCCTGTGTTTATTGGGATGTAACTTGCCACTTGTAACTCAACATCATTCTATTATTAATGAACAAAATTATGTTAAATGTGTTGTGATAGTGGTATAAATGTTATATTTTACAGACACTCTGCCTCCATAGAGAATAAAAACACTGACTGATAGACGCTGCAACATGTAACTTGTCACTTGTAACTCAACATCATTCTATTATTAATGAACAAAATTATGTTAAATGTCTTGTGATAGTGGTATAAATGTTATATTTATAAGAATTTTTATATGTTTAATCAAATTAATAAACATCTGTTTTACTTGACCACAATGATTCTTTTACAACTATCTTAAAATTCACTTTTTCTGATTGTTTGAAGGGGCTCTTATTGGCGTCGTTCTAAATTTATTAAAAAAGGCACCTAATAATTGCACTCATGCGATACTTTTTTGTAGTAACATGGCGTGGTACAACTTCTCAATAGTGACGGCGCTTTTCCGAGTTTTGGATGTCGTATATGATTGTTTTTGACGTGGTTGGAATTCTCAGAAGCGCCGTCAAATTCAAAAAATGTTGGCAGGGAACTTATAATGTGCAGAATATATGGGATATGTTCGAAAAGAACATTAGGGCTGTTTTCTTTTAGCACTGGATACCCTAAGCCGTGAAGGACTAAAAGAAAACAGAGTACTCGCTTATCCAGAACATCTCCAAAAATATGCCACACTGTCATCAGCTGTTTAAAAACAATCACAGAAAAGAAGTTAAATCTTACATTTTTAATATATGAAATGCTCCAATTTGTAATAAATATTTACTGTTGCGATTATTTATGACACTGTACCACTTTGAATTTCATGTTTTTTTGATAAATTAGTCACAATAAGTTGCTATTGTGAATCACTTTATCAAAATACAATCCGGCAGCATCGGCGCGACTTGCACTGATGAGTTGTTCTGGATAGAACACCAGTGCAACGATGTTCTGGATAGCCCATACAAATGTTGCATCCAGTGATAAAAGAAAACAGCCCTACTGTCGTCCGGAATATCTGATAATCTGTAAAGCGCATAAAGCACATCCCAATAAACACAAACGTTTGAAAAATGCTAAATTTCAACAATTTTTCAAACATTTTTTCAAAGGATTAGGGTAATATTCAAGTTGAGAAATTGTTGAGAAAATCGCGTTCTCAACAAAAAACAGACATTACCCTCAACAGTGAAATTCAACACATTAGCAATAATATCTCAAGTGTTATCCTCAAATTGAAATGCATCGCTACTCAATAATTTGTCAAACTATTTTCGATGCGAGTCAAATTCAAAATTAACATCGTTGCAAATACTTTTCAACCTAAATTTGTATGAATGATATCCCCACTTCAAATTGAAAGTCAAAACCAAAATTCTATGAATTTTGTATAATTTATTCATTTTTATCAAAATAAAATATATAATAATACACTACACTACATAATACACTACAATACCAATTGTTAAATAATAATCTTATTAAACATATCAACAAATAGGAACAAAAAAAACAAACAACAAAACTTTAAATATCTTAAACATTATTAGTAAACACTTTTGCATTGATAATTCGATTTCCTTCCTTTTGGTGTCATAAAACAGCATTACAATTTATTAACATGCGGGCAATTTGAAATTAGGAACCGCGTGTTAGAATTGATTTCCAGCAGAAGGAATTCACAAAATATCCATTTTAAACTGATAATAGCATATGAATTAAACTGACGATATGATGCACATTTTCATCCAGAAGTTGCTGATTTCAACAATTTGTTGTTTTTAACCATTTTAATTGGTTGCACTTGTAATGTTTCTGGAAAATTTTTCATGTCGATAAGCCACTCATTTTTCATTGGTCAGCTTCTTAATGTTTGCAAGAATGTAGATTCCAAAGATTTTAGTTTTCTGCAAAGAGATTTAAATTTAGTGACTTCTCTAAAGTGTTGATTTAATTTTTCATATTGACGTACCAATTATTATAAACTATTTGAAGCAGTTCCAGTTAATTGTCCACCATTTTTTCATCGGTCAGCGTTTAAATGTTTTCAAGAACGTAGAATCCATAATTTTAGTTTTCTGCAAAGAGATATACATTTAGTGACTTCCTTAAAGTTTTATTTCATTTATTATTTTCACTTACCTATTTTTATAAACTATTTGGTTATTTGTCTAAAATTTTCCATTTTTTTTTTATTTCTTGCAATTGACCACGAACTTCGTTGCACAAATAAGTATTGAAAACCACATGGTTTTTTCGTTGCATTTTAGGGTAGTGTTTTGTCAAAGTTTTCTCATATTATCTTCAACACCTTTTCAAAGATTTCGTCAACATTTTGGCAAATTGGAAGTAATTCGCAAACAATTTGAAGATGTATTGAAGATGAGCTATTTCAAGTCAAGTTGAATTTATGTTGAAAATTATATTTACCCTCAAACTGAAAAGTTGTCGCATTTGAAAAACGCTCATCTTGTGTTTATTGGGATAATTCAAAAAATTGGCAGGGTTGTATTTGTCGCCGATACATTATGAATAACTAAGATTCTACGAGTTATGTTTGTACCAGTTACTCGTCATTAACGAATACCGAACATAAATTGGAGTAATTTCTTTTCGTCAAAAAGACAGAAACATCTCTCACATAATTGTTTGCCGTGTTTTTATTTATTTATATGAAGGATACGTCATATCTGTAAAGATTTCGCTAAAGCCATTCTCAACTTATTAAAAACCAAAAGTTCTACATGTGAAAATCCGGTCGGCGTATCAACGAATTTGATATAACAATGAGTGGCTACCAGTTTATCAATCAAGCTGCAATATCAAATGCGGTGTCATCTGGACACAATATTGATTGGGCCCAACTGGCCCAGCAGTGGATACAAATGAGGGACAGCGCCAAATACGAAAAAGATGTAAATGATGAAAAGGGGGAGGCCGACATGGATATCGAAGAACAAATGGAGAAAGACAATAGCGATAAAATTCTTCAGCGAGGGATACATAACTTAAACAACGAAAATAATTCGCATTGGGATAGCAGAACAGAAACAGGTAAGTAAACTACCATGTCCCTATTATTTTAATTGTTAAACAAACGCAACATGATCCTTGCCATGAAAATTGGAACAAAAAAACTTACTAAAAAGGTAATTGTTTTTCTTAGTTGTTCATTTGAACCTTACGTTCTGTCACGAAGATTAATGTTACTCCATAGGACGAAAAGAAATGGTTTGTTACATGAACTTCCTCAGAGATTTATTTTTTTCCAGATCGTTGAGAAATCCACACATAATTATACCACGTATAAATTGTTCTCATTTTGAGAGGGGGTTTATTGTTCCTACTGCTAAGGTTTGGGAAAAATCTTCCTGTAGCAGTAAGGGATTTTGGGATTCCTGAGAATCAATTTGCTACTGACTAGTTTGAATTAATATGTTTAATGTCGGTAGGTGCTACTTTACTTTTATTAATATTAGTTTTATATGTGACTTTGGCCAAAGTGAGGATGGTGGTGTGGTAGGCGTTGTAGGGTAAGTTTTAATGATTAGTATTGATAATTTTACAATTATTGTATTGTTAAATGAATAAAATGAATTGGATTTATTTTTTTTTATTGAAATCTTCATGCTTGTCTTGTAATTTAACTACTAAAAAACTTATTTTCACGGAGTCCATATTGTCATATACTAATTTATTTCTTGAAAATCAATGAATTCATTGCTTAAAGGTTGTTTTCTTTTGTTTCAACATTTCGGAGGATCCAATATTTTCGGTGGATCTAGTAATTATTTAGTGAACAAATTAAAACAAGGTAGTAATACCACCATTTTGCTTGATTAGAAGAGTAGATTTTCCTATATTATGGAACTTTATATTTTATTATATATTTTCGACGTATTGATTGGAAGTAATGAATTGAATTTATGTTTTTTGAAGGGTTTTCCGCAGTGTTTTTGCAGGGCATGTTCAAAAAGTTTGCAGTTCCATATTAAAAACAATACTATATATTCGAAAACAAAAAATTGCAAATAATGTTTTCTTCAATAAAGCTGGTACTAGGTTCGTTTTTCACAAGTGGCAAATATTTTCGGGATTAATATTATTTAGTTTAATTCAGTCCATTGGTGAATTTTTTAATGTAACTAAATCGAAAAATATGGAAATAGAAAAACTTCTTTTTGTTGTTCACTGTTTGTCAAATACGAGTATGATACAGTTGTGTCCCTATGTACTAATCTCATTGAATCCATTTGGGTCGCACATTATTTGCTAACTTCGATCGCACATAACAATGGCAACCTGTTGACAAAAATGTAATTTTAAATTTCATTCTAGTCGAACTCATCGTCTCGTTTCGATTTTGAGATCCATGCACAGATACAATAAATTGTTTATTCACGATTCCAAATAATTTCTATTAAATCTTGTCATATACACTAGGAACTGACAGCTGTTTTACTCCATCAAGGACAAATAACCAGTGGTGTAAATGGGGGAATAATAACCAAACCATATCTAAAGTGTCCTCTGACTCAAACATTACAAAGCGTCAACCGAACCCAACAGCGCACATACCATCCCTTTTGAAAATTAACGTTCCTCATCCAAATGAAATTCGGGCACTACCAGACGGACCCAGTGAATTAAATAATGCATCGAACATGATAGATGCCTCAAAACGGAAAGTATTACCCGCATGGATAAGGTATTAACATTTTTGGATATTTTTATTTGTCAAATATTTGCATTAAAAACTGATTTCGTATTTAGGGAAGGCTTGGAAAAAATGGAAAGAGAAAAACAAAAACTGCAAGAAAAACAGGGAAATATAAATAATTTCAAACTATCTGACGACGAATGCGACGACACATCACCTTCCACTGTGCGTCAATTCAATCGAAGTAATCAATGTAGTCCAGAAGTTCTGGAAGCAAAAGAATGTGAAAAAAATGAGGAGGATCAAATTGAAGAACCTTACGACAAGGAGGAAACACACATAGAAAAATCTGGTGAGAGTTATGAACAAAGGCTTTCAAATTTAGTAAGTTATACTTTTGTAGCTAATGCGATTCTTTTATGTATATTGTTTCTACTAATTTGTGAAAATTTACAGATGGTCGTTGTCCGCCAGACACTAACTGAACTACTTTTGGAAGTAACCAATGAAGAAATTGCAAAGATTGCAAATGAAACAGTAAAAAACTTCAAGATGAAAGGTACTTTATTTAAACATACTATATTTTATTGTATATATATTTTCATTAAAACTCCCTGCCAAGAAATGAGTAAGTGAGATGGTTGAGTTCAACATTTTCGAGTTTTATGTTTTTTGAATTGAAATACAATCATAATTTATTATTAACAACTTTTTACATAATAAGCGTCTTCGGCACAAGTTATCCAACAAAGCGCTTTATCGACTATAACTGGAAAACTGGGTAAGTCCATTCACAAAACTTATTTTTTATGTAGTTCGTCTTTTCCTAAGAAGATAGGATAAAAAAGCGGGCACCTAAACACGTTAAGAAAGCTCAACGTGTTTAAAACTTTATTTATGAAATAGCTCGGAAGCATGAGATACAATTTCATGGGGAACGTAAAATTAATACAACAAAAGTTTGTAAAAATAATCGTGACAGCGCTTAAATATCGGAAACCAAATCTTATGGAACTTGTATTTCTTCCTTAGAAACCTTCCATTCTCTTTTATTAATAGTGACTAATTGTCTCAAAACTCACATATATAATACATTGTAAACTTAAGTAGATAAATTATGTAATTCTTCTGGACAACATACCAATAAGAAAATGCATTTAGCCGCTTGATTGTGACCAGAATTAGATTGAAATGTTTATATTCTTTTTTTCAAAGAAGAACATGTGACATTATAACTATCGCATTGGCAATCCTATGTTTTTAATTGACTTTATTTGTTCCTATGGCGAGTAAAAAAAAATATATATCAGAATGGTTTATCTCACATTTCTTCTTATATGGCCCACTTATTTAGGAATACCAACTCAATGTTAATCCCTAATAATTAGAGAATCATATTGCTGTTGTACAAACTTGGAGAAGCTGATGTGATAATCATTTAACCGCATGTTCGTGGAATTTTCGTCCGCCTCGAGACGAACGAAACGTAAACAATCATTCGTTGATATCTCGAGAATCACAATTATTTCGGTGTTCGATAGTAAATCATAAAGGAGTCATGGCAAAGTTGGAGGTTTTGTAGCGAATTTGTCAAAAGTTATTTTAGTTTCATTCCAGACAAGCGATTCGTCTCGATACGATATTGGGGTTCATGAACAGGTAGTACAATATGGGGGATCTCGCAAATATACAAAGTGGTTTTCATTTCAAAGCATTCAAAGATACAAAGAAAAAATCCTAACTTATATAACACAAATTCATACGAAACAAACTCTTGAAAGATAAAATGAGTTAATGCATACTTGTTAGCACCTTAAAATGAATGAATTTCCTAAAAAACGATTGCGATAACTACATACATACTTCTTTTTGCCTAATCAATAATGACATAGCTCTAGCTCAAATTAAGTAATAACTTGTAGGACTAGCAGTATATGGCGACAGTTCCAGTAGTGATGATGATGAAAGCGACAATCAATCCAAGGATAAAACTTTTCTGTCAGAAAGCGACTCCGAAGAAGATATCAAGGCAAGTAACCATAAATGTTCTCAGGGTTCGATTATAACTATTTTTGTTTAAAGGCTGCTTTACGTCTGAAAAAACGTTCATTTATAAAAATTGCCAATGAAATAGAAGATCGCGTTGCAGCAGCCGCCGTAAGAGAGGTGGAAAAACTTAAAAGCATTTCGCGAAAAAACGAAAGTGAAGTGACCACAAACAAATGCAAATCCTTGGATAATCCCGATGGTTTGGAGACGAGTAACATGGTAACAATTGAATCAGTTTCAGCACATACATCCACAGGATACAGAGAAAAAATTGTTGGTAAAATTAACGAAAGAGATTCTGGTGAGACAACTGAAACAAAGTTACAAATATTAAACGGTGCGTCTGCAAACAAACAGTGATTATATTTCTACATTTTGGATTTAAACAAAATCCCATGTTTTAGCTTCTTTGAATGCAAATTTGCATTACAAATTTGCTTATCAAAAGATATTATAAGAAAACAAAAATACAGTATTGAATTGGGAAGATTTCTCATCTATAATTTCTTTCTTAGCAGGTAAACGTCAGAGGGATCGCGGTGCCCCCAAAGAACGTACAACGCGATTTAGTGATAATAAAGATAACAGATATTTGGCAATAGCTGCTACAGCTACATGCATTGCGGATCAGGCTAAGGGGTCCATTTACAAGGGTGTCATTCCGCAGCCCGTTACGTCCACGAACCAAACACTGAACAACACTAATAATGTACTTCCGGCATATAATTTTGTGGCTACTGCAACTAGTTCCAAAGCGTCTGACAGCGATACAAGAGCATATTTAAAATCGAAGAACCAAGACCAAGAAAAACAATCGAGTCACGAAAAGCATGAAAACACAAAACGAAAAAGACGTCGAGACTCGTCATCTAGTTCATCTTTTTCAAGTTCTTCTTCCTCGTCATCCGAAACATCGACGACCGCATCGTCTTCTACTGGTTCGTCAAACAATTCCAAGTACAGCAGAAGGCGACACGACAAAAGGCACACATCGCATAGTCGACGCAACCATAGAGATAAATATGAAAAAAGCTCACACAGACGCTACCGATCTCGGCACCACAGTGAATCTGACGACTCTTCTAACGGCAGAAGAAAAGAGAGTTCACGTTACTCATCCCATTCTCGAAGCCGTTCCAGAAGTCACAGAGATAAATCTCGATCTCATTCTAGGTCATCTTATTCATATTCTGGTAAACGCAGGCACTAATAACTTCTAATTTACATTTTATAATTAAATGCATATTGTTTTAAGTTACTTGTTAAATCTAGATATTCCGTCAAGTCCTAAAAATCACTTTCGCAAATCCTAACATTTATTTGCGGATAATTCGTTAAAATTAAAATTTTGCCATATAAAATTTAAATGCAAACCCGCTTTAGCAATAAACAATAATGGTGGCATTTGAGAGTTGCGATTTGCGATTGTGCTTTTCCGGAATGAGGGATTATCAGTTTGTCAATAGCAATACAGAAATTGCTACTGCTTTAGTTTAGTTGTAGTTACTGAAAGTGGGCCGCTTATAATTCAAAACAATTTGAAATAAATTATAATATACAAAAACTAAATATTATTTTGAGTTTGCAAAACGTGCGCTTTATTTAATTTATTTCGTCTTATTTTATTAACATTCTAACACAAATTTTTGGGGAATTGTTACTATGATCTCTACTCTTTAACTGCCCTTGTCATACCGGGTACACGGTAAAGGAATTCTCCGTCGTCATCATAATATGAATCATCAATGCGATATGTCGCTCCTTTCCGATATATTTTGCGCGGTATGTGAATACGACTGAAAGTAATTCTTTAAATGGAATATCTTATATGTAGAGTCAAGACTTACTTTTTAACGGGAGACATCTCAAAACGTGCCTTGTCTTCATTGCTGATTTCTATTTCGTGTACAAACTTTTGAGATAACTTTGTCTTGGAATCTTCCGTATTAACATCTACATTTGATAAATTAGGGCTACTATGATGTGGATTCTCATTGACAGAATGTTTTATATCGGAGACGTGAATTTTTAAATCATTGAAACGCATCAACTTTTTGTCAACAACTTTAGCAAGTAAAGCAGTATCATCGGCTTCGCCAAGCATTGGTAATTGTGCCTTTAACTGTTCATATTTTTTATCGGCTTCACTATTGGCAGACAAACTTTTAACGATGGAACTGAACTCTTTAGAATTAGGTGTATTTCTACGTTCTTGTACGGCATTCTCCTTGATGGTAGACTCTAATTGTCTACTGCTAAACTTCTTTAAATGTGTTTCTAATTCTTTGGGTAATTCTATGTTACCTTTTCGCAAATGTTCCCAATTTCTAACTACAGCCTCGTCATGTGATTTGACCGATTTCGGTTTCCATTGAGCTTTAAGAACTTTTCTTATTATTTCGCAATTGGCAGGGAAACATTCGGCTAATACTTCCACGGACCATTGTTCTGGATCATTTCCATGTAAGAGCTTTATCTGTTCCTTTTCGGCAAATGTTAAAAAATTTGGCAGTTGAATGTTGCGAAAGTATTTTGATTTCACAACCAATTTTCGAATCATGTCCTTTTGGTTCTCCATTTCCTGTTCAAAATGTTTATGTGTTTTATGAATTTCAAACATATCTGATTCCATGTCGCCGAATCCTTCTGGGCTATGTTTAATTTCTTCCTCAACATTTCCTTGCAAAGAAATCTGGTAATGGAGTCCTGGATTGATCTTTCTCCCACCTCTTCTAGTTCGTGTGCAAGCTGAAGTTATAAAGTTCCTGGAAAACAAAAACATGGCTACAAAATTTGGAACAATTATCAGTCGATTATATGACATATATGCTCCCACAATAATTTTCCAAATTTGAATCAAAAACAACTATTTTCCTCTCTTGGTGGCCATATGTAGTTAAAAAAACAACTATGGTAGGGAGTACGAATATAGAAAACCAATGACAAACTAAATTTTGTAAACACAACCATAACGATAGGCGGCATTCAACACTTGTTTACTTGTATTTCCTATGCGCTTTACAGACTATCAGTTATTCCGGACGGAATGTCGGTGTTTGTAAAGAATCTTACAATGTGTCGGATCGATACGACTTGTCGGCGATGACTAAATAATCGGTAAATGTGTTATCGATCCCATAAACATGCAGCAGTATCGATTATGCCTTCGGACTTAACTTATAATGTGCACAATATATGGGATATGTTCGACACGAGCACTGTCGTCCGGAATAACTGATAGTCTGTAAAGCGCATTATGGGAAGCCAAAAATACGCATTGTTTTTAAGCAGTTGTGATTGGAAATGTACCAAACATAGTACCGGCCAGTGTACACTTAGAAAGGTAAAATCACTAGGACAAAAACAACAACTGTCAATGTGTTTGTTTGTAATTGCTTCTGTCACATCCAGATGATTACCGTAGTTGTGAAATTAATTTGTATTTGTATTGTTCTTCGAATGAAAACATCCTGCATTTAAACCTTCGATTGCAGAAAATCTTGAAACATTCATTGCTTTATTCCCATATTATGCTTCTCTAAGGATTTCTACCATTAACGTAATAAAAGGAAGCTAATGTAAACCCTTGATTGCACATTTAGTAATTTTGTTTTCTTTCAAGCTTTGCACTGTGTAGTCATCCAATAAGAAACATAAACATTAAGTGTACACTGGGTGTTACCTATGAAAAATGCTCATCCTTGTGTTTGTTGGGATGCTCTCACGCTTTTCAAGAATCAGCTGTGATCAGCTGAGCATCATTTGTTTACACCACCAGTAAACTGGGTAAAAGAGGATTATTTGACCATTAAAGTATTTCGCCAACGCAATTCGGTGAAATATTTTTCATATGCAGCGGGATTTCCTGTTTTAGCAATTTTCTATATAAATTTCGATATTAACGGTAATTACTTATATTGATGATACAAAGCAACTTAAACTAATTCCGTTTGTAACAAATGCAGATTCTGATTACGATATCTTTTGGCCTCCAATGAAAGTCTAAATTGTTTCCGCAAAATGAAGGTAATTAAAAATATCTTTCGAGAATATAATATACCCTGTACTGAGGCAAAAAAAAAGAGGACACCACTTAAACGAATATCGCATAAATCATGCTCTAAAATAAGAGTAGAAGAGGAAAGCATAGACAATAATTTTAGCGACGATGAAGATGATAATGTAACAAAAGATTTCTCACACATACAAAAGAGAAGATCTTTTGAGATTCCGTTAAAACTTGTCCAAATTCCAAAAAAATGCCAAGGTGTCAATTCAACAAAATTTTCCAATAGTTACCAAAACGATGAAGACAGCGACGATGACATCATGCCTTTGCCTATGATAATAAAAGAAGAAATATTATCACAACCAAGTGAAGAGTTAATATTTTCATCCACGTCATCCTTAATGTCAAGTGTAAATAGCTCAATACCCCGCTTAAGAACAAAAGTTTCCTCTGATGATTCATCTCTCTCATCGGGGAGCAATAATGAAATGTCAATAGCGAAAATAAAGTCATTGGCTTTAAACCACACCGTCCATCTGAAACGAACTAGAAAGCAATTTATGGATCGATATAAACCTCTGCAAATAACTATTACTAAAATTAATTCGGCTTCCAAGAAGTCAAAGATGAAGGACACTGTCAAAAAGAAACCCAAAGCTAAAATGACTAAACACACAAAATCAAATTTGGATGTTTCCTGTCTGTCATTCCAAAGCATTTCGGAGAAAACATCTCTGGTTTGCAGTTCTCCAAACCCCTCTCAAGTTATTAGTACGCCGGCAACACCATCACCCCGCAAAAAACCAGCCGAAATGCATTTAATGCTAGATCTAATAGAAAAGGAAAACACAATAAGACATAGCTCTATTACCAAATCTCCAAAAAAGATCCCTAAAAGGTTGTTGCAAGGAGGACTTGTAGAGATTTACAAGCGTGCGATGGACAAAGCGAAAGCCGACGCAAAATTTTTAAAACATGACAAAAAGTTTGGACTAAGAGATGGGCTAACTTTACGAATATTGCGTATTGAATCTGCACATGGAGTTCACATAGCTAAAGTACAACCAGAAGACCAAGAACCAAAGAAAACATTCTGTATCATATTGCCTAACCAGACGGCTAGCCACTTTAAAGTAAATTCTAAAGTTGAGGCATTTTTTGATGAATTTACTCGGCCCTATATTTTCCAATCAGAAGATATATTTCTAAAACCCAATAATTTGTTATTGTTATAAGCCGCAAGATTTGTTTTTCCTTATAAAAATATTGTTGTAGTCTTTTTACATTGCCTTCTATTTTGAACTTTACGTGGTTGCAACTCATATGCGTCCATATACAATAAAATGGGTTCCCAGACTTGAATTATAATAGATATTTAATGTGGAGGATTGAACTATTTATACAATAATAATGGAAGCGTAAGAGGAGATGTATGTGTAGAAATAGACCAGAGATTAGCGGGTCCTTTAAAATTAGGTACAATGAAAGGTTTTTTTTTGTGAAATTTTTAAGATTTAATTTATTGAATATTTAATTGTTCAGTGCACCAACAGAACAGATTTATCAACTCTGAAAATATGTGAGTTTGAATACGTTGATCGTATCCCGAAGGGCAATTGTTGCAATGCATAAATCAACACTTAAATGACTAAAAAATAATATGAGTTATACCGATAGTTATAGTAATTCTGAATAACAATAATACATGTTCAGTGGGTGTCTTATAAACATACGGGTCGTTTTGAGTCTCACATGAGGCAAAAAAATTGCATCCTCGAAATATGGTAAATTAATCTGTTTTTAATTGGCGAATCGCCAGTGTTCTTATGATGATTGAAAGCTAAATGTAACATCATGATCATTTTATAATTTATATGATATGGAAGCCAAGATTTCAATTTGCTCACGTGAGACGCAGAGCAGACCTGAGTGTTATATACATACAAGCAAATAAAATGTGATTTTATGTAAAATTTACTGCTGGGTTTGTTCGAACTTCATGTTATCTAAAATATATATTCCTATTGTATATGAGAATGTTCGAAAGCCATATACATGTTTAGTATAAAAATGTAAATTGATTGAAGTTTCCTCTTTTTAAGCAAGTGATGTTTCGATTGCGTTTAATTCGATTTTGCAGAGAATGGACTAGAAGAACCTACAGAGGGTGGAGTTGGTGTGGCAGCACTACGGATGCCATCTCCCTCGCAAACGTATCTACCTGTAAAAGTAATTAATATTAAATTGTATGCCGTAATAAACATCACCACATTACCTGACACAAATCGTTTTTTCACCAAAGACACCCTGTAACCAAGTCCTTGCAATTCGAACTCAATACCGGACAGGGTGGTCCCTTCGCAATTGAATTGTGTACTCAATTGGGTAGGGGTTGAAGGGCCTTCACTTAATTCCAAACGGGCTCTGAGTGTTCCTACACCTCCGTCTTGAGAGTTCTGTGAAATATCAGTGAAATTCCATACTAGACGATTTGATTCGCCCAACCTGTGAATACGAAAAATCTTATCATTTTTAATCACAGAAAGCACCTTGAGTACTATCACATAAGTCGAATGAACGTAAATTTTTGCAACACTGAAATAGAATTTTAAGAATGCATTGCTCACTCCAACGATACTGCATCTTTCTGATTTCACGAATATATTTCTTTCGCCCTTTTCGACTCATTGTAACCGTATATCACACTGAGCAAATATTTGACCAAAGGGAGTGACTTTCGGTATATATTTACAAATGACACCGTAAGTAGCTTATTGCAATTTTTTGTCAATTATTTCTCTAGTGTGACCTACAGTTTGGTTTTGTGAAAAGGTACATAGCTTACCATGCTGAATGGGGTTTTGACTGGACATTACGTACGGCTCCATTAACAGGCACTGAAAGGGTTACATTTAATAAGGGGCATGCAGCGACCATAGCATGATTGTTGTATTTGTAATCAACCTTTAATGCTGTAAATGTTGGCTCACATTTCCAATATGTCACGAGCTGAAATGGACATGAGCTAGCCCCAGGTTTGGTACGAACTTGGTACTTCAAAATATCCACATTGAAATACGATGCTGTGGGATTGCGTTCAGCTTGACTTCGTAGTAAGGCTGTCAAAGCACTCATATTGAATTCCAGCAACGTACTGAATGAATTAGACTGATTCTTATCACTATGGGTAAAGTGTATTTAGGAATTCATATTCGTACAAACAACTCTAGTACAGATTGTTACTTACACTTGTACTAATTTACTATTTGGTATAAAATTATCTAAATTATGGACATTTTTAATACGAAAGCCCAATTTGGCTGGATTGGGGTTATTAGCCAAGAGACCTGCAATTCCAGCAGGGAATGACAACATCATATCACCTGATATTTTCACTTGGCATCGGGATTCATCACTACCTCTAAAATAAGAAAGTAAGAGATAATAAATCGCTAACCAAACTTGATATCACAACAGACCTGAAGTAGGCGTGAATAATCTCATGGAATGCTACTGCTAAAGGTACAGTATCTGAAATTCCTATTGTCAATGGGGACGGACCTCTGGAAGAACCAATTCCCCCAATAGCAGTTCGAAATTCCAAGGAGCCTATACTATCCGCTCGGTTCATTGCATTTATCGGAGCAGGACTTATGCGTCCTCTTGATCCAACTACCATTTCCGATCGTCTGGAAGGAGGACGAGGAATAGCAATACTGCTGCCAGTAACCGATGTAGGTGTCGGTATTTGTCGAGAATGACTTTTTCCAAAATTTGCTGAAGCAGGAGCAGAACTACTAACGTCGCCCAACTCGGAGAATATATCTCCCAAATCAGCATATCTGTAAATGGCATTACATTAGTTTACATATTATTACAATTTTAATGCGAGCTAATTGAAATGAAGATTAAGGAATTGGTGTTATTAAGAAAATGCCAGATACCCATTTTACAACCCTGTGTCTCTAGTAAGATCTGGCTGGGTGAGATGATTAAATTTGGGTCCTATATGCTAATTTCCTATGAAGATTACATACGAGAATCATTTCTCCCAAGTTGAACCATTTTTTCACCACCACTGTGCATCATCTTCTCATATAGCCACAATCTCTAAATCTTATTTTTTTTCGATTTCAATTTGTTACTACATTACTGCAACAACGGATCGAAATTTATTTTTAGAGGCATTGATGAATTCACCTGATTGGTGAACGATCACACAATGTCTTGTTTCTAGTCAACAACAAGTACTGTGATAACTATTTGAAACTGGTTTCAAGAACACAGCAATAATTCTAACGACAACATTAGCAATGTTTTGTTTTCCTTTATGACGGGTTCATCGTAGCTTACTATTTTTATTAATAATATTTTTATAATACCAATTCCTTAATCTTCATGTCCAATTAGCTCGCATTAAATTTGTAGTAATATGTAAGTAATTGATTTGGACGAAAGAACAGCCTGCTTTGATATCTGGCTAACATAAAAATAGACATTACATTAGTCTATTTCTATAGTCACCATGGATTTCACTATTTATACTGTATTCACCTCGAATTATGGGTCATCGACAAGGTTGGGCTTTGTAATGGTGCATATGGATGTACAGCTGCAGTCGGAGTTGATGCATTTGAAATCTCCGGTGACTGCTGACGCGAAGGTAATCTAGATTGCTGTTGTAACTGCTGGCTATGCTGCTTTATATGCAAAATAAACAAATAATTATTAAATAAATGACGTAAGTTAGTGGCATATTTACGGTGAAAATTCCTGTTGGTGATAGAGAAATATTTTCCACGGTGGCTCTGAGTTCATCAACACTTGCAGACATTGGTGCTTGACCATTATTAAGTGGTTTGATCTTGACGTGAATACGTTTTTCCGGTCTATCGTTATCCGAGTCGGAGTCAGAATCGGAATAAAACCCTGCTATCGAAGTTATTCATGTTTATCTAATGTTAATGTCTTTCCACCAATATCTATTTACCATTTTCATTGTTTTCCTCCCAAGCAACTTCTTTAGGTGGCTGTATACTGTAACCGTCTTCGTCTACATTGCTGGTATCGCATGTTTTACCCGCAGCTGGTGAAATACTGCTATTCTTTGTTCGATTTATTTCACTTTCCGAAATGTTTGATGCTCCCGCTATAATTGATGTTGATGGTACAACCGATGCGCCTGTCGAGTCTACACTACCACATCCTGAATTCGACGAAATGGCTAGCGCGCCTCCGCTACTTCCACTAGAGTTGTGATTTTTTAGTTTATTATCGTCGTATTCGCCGCACTTATTTCCTTGCTCCGTACTTTAAGAAATAATGAGTTAATCAATTATCTTTATAAATGTTTTCCCAAAACAAATTCACCTTTGCGTTCTTTCCTCTTGTATATCATCGCCTATATCACCTTCTTTCTTTTTCTTCGACTTTTTAGTTTTCGTCTTATCACGTCGACTTCGAAGAATGCCAGACACTGTATGAAAGGGAAAGTCATCATCTAACATTCTCGTAAAATATTTTATTACATTTTAAATATGATATGTTATTTTGGAATGGTTGTACGCACATGTCGCTCATGTGAAGGAAGACTTTGAGAATATGTGATTTCGTTATTATTTCGACTCGGTCATTTTCTGTCAGTACTTGTCATATTACTTTTAGTTAATTCCTTCACAGTGACGATAACCATGTTTGTCGTTCCATTTTGGGTAACGTTATTTAGAGAGTTAGTATGGAAAGGTAAATAGTGAGCCTAAAACTCAAACACCAACTCTATATACATGTGTATCAAAGATAATGTTTAGCTTTTATATGCTAACAAGCAAAGAAATATTCCATAATACATAGCCGATAAAGAATTTCTATACAATTGTGGAATAGTCATACCCTGCGAATTTGACGAAAATATATTCAATAGAGATGTTGTACGTCTTTGATTTGTAACCAAAACTGATGAGGAAGGAGGCGTAATAGTCGTGCTAGTAGAAGTCTTATTTTTTGTTAGAGTCTGTGGCGGAGAACACTGATGTTGTTTTACAGTAATTTTTGAGTCTCGACTATTAAACGATGTCGGATTGGATCCTTCCACAGGATCTGCCATTAAAGCATCTCGTTCCACTATGCATGTGTGTATGAAGAGCAGTTATTATTTAAATTAATTAAAAAAATGTTCATAGCTTTAAGTCAATTTATGAAAACTTTTTAGGTAACAAACGAGGGTTAGTGATAGAGTGAGTGTGTGTACCACAGTAGCTCGGATCTCATTTCGCATCATTTTCCAAGACGTAAAAAAGAACACAAAATCATTACAATATTATCTGCAATGCTAAACCTTTTGGAAAACATTATACCCATTATACCATTGCAAATCTCGTTAAAGATTTAAAAAGCGTCTATCACAATCAAATAAGCGAAATAAGCTACGAGCCCATGTACATATGTTGCAGATAAAGGTGCTGTGAAAAGTTAAATTGATCTCAAAAGAATAAAGTTGGTGTTTTGAGTGCTGTTTACAAATGACATTTTAGGTTTATCTTCGAACTTTCGCTTTATAATTGTTTGACATTTACTAGATTATGTATTTAATAACATTTTAGTAATGTAAAACACCACCGAAAATTTAAAAATAGTGTTAATATAGGATAGGAGAATTGATGCTATCACATTTGTGAAAAGAATTTTAAAGCGGCCTTATTTCGGTAAACTGCACTGCATATGAAAAAAAAAAAGTGATTGTAATTTCGCAATTTGTTACTAGCAATGTCAAAATTCTCGATTGCATGTTTCGTAAGTTATAAAATTAATGTTAATGATAGCTTGACGATGGAGAAACGAGTAGTATAGTAATTAAAATGATAATGGGTAATTAACAAGCTAAAGAGAGTAAAATAAAAATATATGTGGAAATGGTGATCTACAAAAATTAAAAGAATGAGAAATCAGTTTTCAAAAATGAACCTTGATTATTATTTTCCTGTTGTGATTGAAGCTCTGATTTAAGAGAATTTTTGTTGATGGGTGTGGTAGTTGTGCCAGTAGTGGTAGAACTTGTGATACAACTACTATCCGTACCGAAATTTCCACTACCACCAGTGCCAGATGGAGGCATTGCCAAATTTTGTTGATGCTGTTTGCTAGTACTATTGGAAGAAAACCAGTTCCGGAAGTTACTTTTAACTCCAGCAGTAGCAGTATTGGCGGAAGTGCATTCTGGTGATGTTGGACGCGACATGATGGGTTTGGGGGCTTTTGCTTCCGATGTTGATTCGTCTGCATTTCCAAAACCACCACTACCACTGGTCAAACTACCTGACAACCCCTCTGTTGGTCGTTGCTCAGTCGTGTAGCTACCAGCACCTCGATTTATACTGGTAACAGAATTTGAATTTGATGTTATTGACGGTTGGTTAAGGCGAGCATTTGAAGTGGCTAAAATTTGTTGATTTATGGATAATGGAATGAACTCGAGTTCTGGCATTTCTAGAATAACGTACTTGTGTTAATTGGCATATTTATTTGTTACTTGATCATGTTCGACGTACCTGGCTTTTCTAGGCCCGTATATTTATTCAACACAAATTGTTCCAGCAATTTGTCTACTGTCATATCCAAGAATTGACGTTTAAAATCTGAGTGCACCTTTAATAGGAAATAAACATTTCATGAGTTTTGTAAATTAAATATACATCTAGTTTATACGAACTTGGCCAACCATGTCGTGATTGTTTTGCAGCAGTTCTAAATAGGTCGACAGGAATTCCTTCATCTGTCGCAAATGTACTTCTTCGATTTCTTGAAAACGCTAAATCAGAAAATACATGAAAATAGCAAATGAATTCACTCAAACCAAGAGTTTTACAATGCTCACTTTGCACGTTTGAGTCATACGACGTTCAAATTCGTTTTTAATTGGATTATGCTTATCTAGTAATAGTTTATACTCTTCCTGCAATTTTCGTAACTTTGTTTCGAGTTTTTCGATGTCTTTTTGCGAGCCATTCTCTTTGCGCAACTTTTCCAGTTCTTGCACTTTACTACTATAAAGGTCTTTTGCCTTCTGTACATCGGATGTTGAAGTCTGTATTGCTTTCACACACTCCAGCGTTTGAGCCTCGTCTTCTTTTACAGCCTTTTGCTTCTTATGCAGCTCATCGGCATATTTTGCTACATCTTTCACCAGCTCGCTTAATTTCTGCACCATTTGCATGTGCAATGTAGAAAGTTTCTCGGCCGAAGTTCTTAATATTGTCCATATTGGTGCAAAAGTACTATTTAATGTCCCTGTACTAGCCTTGTGTGCCAACTTTGACATTAATTTTGAATTTTGTTCTTCTATGTTAGATTTTTCTCGAAAGAACTCTGAAAGCTCTTTGCTTGCTTGTAAGCCGAATTTCATGTTGTGATACAAAACATCAAACCCATTGTTCTTTTCCCCCTGGAATAACAACAAACGATTCAGGAAATGGTGCAGAGGTATTATGAAAAGCGAGTGTTTATTATTTCATTGAATTATCCTAACTTACCCAAAAATAGTCATTAAAATCCACCGTCATGTTTAAAACCGCTTAGTTCTCGCTCGGAAAAGTGAATAATCAATGTTTTGGCAAAATACAGAAATCTATTGCTAGGTTGGACTCATTTTAATGCAGCTGTTTTGCTGAAATATAGAAAAGAAACATAAGTATACATTTGGGTAGCAATTTGGTTGAAAGGTTTCCGTATAAAAAGCAATGCTCAAAACTGCTATAATAAACTTTAAAGTGTTTCTTTTGACCAATCGAATTTGTTCATTGTTTTCGTTTAATTACTAATTCTCATTTCATACCAGTAATCAAAAACGAAAATATCAGGTAAATCCTAAAATGTGGGATTTAACAAATGAAATCTTTTAAATGTTGAACACTTTACAGTTACAGTATATCAGTAATAGTTAGGTTAGGTTAGGTGGCAGCCCGATGTATCAGACTCACTTAGACTATTCAGTCCATTGTGATATCACATTGGTGAACTTCTCTCTTATCACTGAGTGCTGCCCGATTCCATGTTAAGCTCAATGACAAGACACCTCCTTTTTATAGCCGAGTCCGAACGGCGTTCCACATTGCAGTGAAACCACTTAGAGAAGCTTTGAAACCCTCAGAAATGTCACCAGCATTACTGAGGTAGGATAATCCACCGCTGAAAAACTTTTTGGTGTTCGGTCGAAGCAGGAATCGAACCCACGACCTTGTGTATGCAAGGTGGGCATGCTAACCATTGCACCACGGTGGCTCCCGTGAATATGAGAACCTAAGTCATAATATTATTAATAACATTTGTATTGTTAGTTCTACTGTAGTTCATTCTATATTGGCCTTATGGCATAAAATTACAAGACTGAATTGATCATGAATCATTAGGCCGAGCTTTGTACTCGCCACCATTCGTTTCCATTGGCTTTTGCTCTTTGCTGACCATGCTTCGTGTATAATTAAATAAATCAAATAAAATACTTTTTTGCATAATTAAGTAGAAAAGGAAATCATGTTATGAAAAGATCTAAATAAATTATATGTACTACGACAGTTCAGAGTTTTTAGAATCTATCTCGCTTGGAAACGATACACCCTACGCTATACTGGCTTATATTGTTTTTTTGTTTGTGATATCTACAAGAAAACTTACTGGCGATCACAAATATTACGCTTCAAAGGGCTTGCAGGGATTTAATTTTTAACAGTTTTAAGTTAGTTATTACGTCATTGTTTTTACTTTATTGAAATTAAAAACTAATTTACATAAAATATTTGTAAACCAATAGCAGTAGATTATCGTAATAATATTGGAAAAATCATGAATATAAAGGTTTTTGTTTTCAAGCAAAATCAGCAATATTGTCAGCCCTATTCTGGATTGTACGTTTCATTTCTTCAGCTTGACTTATCTCCTGATCAAGACGATTCTCTAACGATCTTGTTAGAATGGTGCAGCAATCTTTAATGGCATGGTAAATTATGTTTTTAATTTGCAGCTTGTCCTCGTGGTTTGTATGTGAATGCGATAGCCTTCTGAATTCGTGAGTAAGGTGGAAGCAGTGGGTTATATTTTCAGGTGAAACAAAATCCTCCGCTACTTTTATACAGTTATGTAAATTTTGTACTTGATGAGGTGCGCCTGCAGGAATAAATACTGCATCGCCCAAGCACTGAACAATTGGATATCCCTCCACTCCGTATTCCTTAAATAATCTGGCACGTAATTTATCATCCAAATACCAATTTTGATCATGAATGGGATCATGGTCGGGTTCCAATCTGTATCCCTTTTCCAATGTAACTCTATTTAGAAGATCTCGTATTTTATCTGCATCTCTTGCTGGAAAGATATGCCACAAAGCACCAGGAACCACATTTTTATTTTGAACACGTGCTCGAGTTAAGAATTCACAACCTCCCATTGCTATGGCTTTATGGGAGGCAGATATTTGGGATTTGCTGTCAGAATCTTCAGGTATACCAACATATACCATTATGTTAACCGCATCCGATATATCTAAGTGTAAATTTGTTGTACCCTTGTCAGGATGGAATGCAGAACCATAGGCGTTATACATTTTGGGCCCCAAGTCGGGTGGAACGAACATTTTGGGCAAGCAACTGGCTATATTAAGATTACCAGTCCTCAATGTATATTCTGGCATTGGAAGTCCCCTCATCAAGTCCATGTAACGTGTTGGAAGTATTTCTGCAAAATCATCTCCAGGTGGCCAGTCCTTAAGTTTTAACAACATGGGTTTGCCATTGGCGTCCAGTAGTCTCTTCTTCATACATTGAAACCCTTCCCAGAAATGACGCATTGGTTGATTTGGAACAAGGTTACCGTTCAGACAATTTATTAAATCATTTGGCTTATCTCCAAAATCTTTCAGAAAGGCGTCTGGGCGCCAGAGATCCAAATTAAGCGATTCAGCAACTTCTGATATCATAACCGGTTGCCCACATTTCCACACCTCTTGAAATAGAATGCGATTATCTGGGTGATTAGCATTAGTAAGACGCAATAATTTCCCATCACATAGCCACTCGTGCGGAACACCTGGAGCAATTAGACTGGAGTGTGTCAAGATCATAGCCCTCGGCGGCAAAAATCTCCTTAGACCTGCCAATCCTTTGCGCAAAAAATTTATATGTTTAAAATTGTCGAATGCACTTGTTATAGGATCCTTGCCCAATGTTTGTTTATTATGCGTCCGCCCTGGAACATAATCAATGCCATTTGAACGTGCGAACTCCAGGGCCTTAGAATGTATTTGCTCTAATCGCGACTGCTTTCTTAGCGTTTCTTCTGTAGCTAGAGAAGAATCACTTGTTTGCTGCTTAAGTTGGGATTCTTTTATCATATCTTGTATAAGTGATTTCAATTCTCCATTAGGTAGTTCTTGTTGGCTCAATAAACATCCACAGAGTTGTGGAATTTGCCACAGTCGTCGAACATCATGCAATAATCTACCCAATACATTTAACGCATCGCCTGCAATAATTTGAGTCAACATCAAGTCTTTCATATGGTGAATGACTCCCCCCGAGCACAATAACCAGTAGCATTCGTCTCTGCCCTTCTGAGGTTTTTCGCCAGGCTGGATTTTTCGCACTGGTGTCCCTTCTTTGCGATCTTTAAAACAATCTAAACATACACCAAAACCACATTTATCACACGTCCAATGGAAATTAAAAAGCGTGGTGTCGCACACATCACATATTTCACGAATTCCTTGTACCACCTTTTTCCAGGCTATTGTGCTATTAGCATTCTCATGCAATTTTAACGCTTCTGCTTCTTGTCGCCAAAGGTAGCAGAATTGGTCTCCCACGTGGAGGAGAATATAGCGACATACTTGTATGTCAATGTTACCAGCAGTTGGTTCGGTATTTTCATCCGGTTTCCATATATTAATTTCTTCTTGAGTGGGATCGGTATATGGATTTGGGAAACCGGCAACTAATAATTGACCATCTTCTGTATATTGGAGACATCTGAACTCATAGAAACGACAATACACGTCATTTGAACCTTGCTGAGGTGTCCGACGCCGGCATTCTCTGCACTTGTGAATCTTTGTTGGTTGACTTATAGATGCATCCGGGGCTTCGATTTCGGACGGATTTGCAATCTTCGTTTGCAGTTTAAAGCAGGGTAAATGTTGAAGGAATGGATTGCAAGATTTGCGGTAAATTGCATCCTTTAGTTCTTCTTCGGGAGTCAGCTTTTCCAAATGATCAAACAATTCCTCTTCGTTTTGTGAATTGTTACTGCCTTCGTCAAAGTGTATTGACAAGTTGCGACTGGAGTAGTCATTAGGCTTTCTTTTGTTATTGCTAGCAACAAACGCCTGTGTACTGCTGGTCTTTGCTTGCATTCCATCGGCATTAATTACTTCCATCATTTGGTCCGAATTTTTCAACAGAGAACTATCACTTATTTTTTTATTCGATGTTAGCTCATGTACAATTTGGAGCTTAGCATCTTGGAGCATTTCCATAGTAGAATCTTGAAGTTGTATTAGCGCTTCTTCTTTCAAATCCGCAATAGTCATCAAATCCGATACCAATACTCGTTTATTTATATCTAAATTGTCAATATGGACTTCTATTATAGATTTGATCTCAGTTTCGGTATTTTCTAAAGTGGGTTGCTTATTAGGCGGTTCAGTAATTATAGATTTGATCTCATTTTCGGCATTTTCTAAAGTGGGTTGCTTATTAGGCGGTCCAGTAAGCCGCCTATCGTCAACGCCTTTTTCTTCATTTTCCCGTTTTCGTTGTATTCGAAAGTTTTTTAGTTCATTTAAAGATGTTTTCGGTTTGTTATCTTCATCAAGATCTTCCTGCGATAACTCTTCCTGAACTGCAACTTCCTCATTAGGCACAACGAAATCGGTTTGCATTTCACTTGCCATGTTTGTTGATAATTCAGCGTCTATGACCGGATCTCCAAACGATATTTAGGATTTTTCAGTTCTTCAAACGTTTCAGGGAAAAAAGAAAAGAAAATAACTTTTCAAATTACAATTTGAATAGTAACCAGCTCTATATTCATAGTAACGTACGGCAGTGAGTACAGCTTTCTGCAGAAATAATTTTAAGATCCAGAAGTTATAATATGCTTTGGAGTGTAACATTATTCTTCATATATACGTTGATGAGATTCTATGAGGATTCCACTCTTTTCCTCTTTATTATTGACTTGATTTTATAAGAGATAATGTGTATGGCAGCTTTTGTTAAATTTTTATTCGTTATAAGGCTGCGCTACTTTAATTATTTCTAAACAAAGTTAACTACTCACTACCATCACATTACCTGTTTTTTCTTTGGTAAAAACAAACAAATAATAGTAAGGCAAGGTATACGTAACCCATACATTATTTGTCAAGTTAATTACAAAGAGGTAAATAGGTCTTATAAATCTTATAGACTACTTATAGTTATGTATGTACCACCCTTAACCGATAAAACAAAAAATTTACACATTTGTATCAAATAGCTTGTCAATTCACGTGACACAATTAATTTAAATATTTTTGACTTTTATGATCTATTTTTAACTTCACAGTTATTCCCAAGATTTTGCAGCATATATGTATTTCATACATGCAATGAGATGTTCGGTTCATGAATCCATAGTTTTTGTGCGAAAGTTTCTTAAGTTACGGACATAAATAGGCGTAAAATTATCTTTGATTTTAGTTTTAGGAATGCGAATTCATTTGGTTTCTTGAATACTGTGTTCATAGATAAGTGCAATTTGTTTTAGTAATACAATCTAAAGTAATTTTGATTTGAAATTTAAAGTAAACGTTATTTTCTACTAAATAACGTTTGCTATCTTTACTCGTTTATTTACAAATGTTGCAATACAATTTTCTACAACTACTGATGGAAGGACATGTTAGTAAAATTTGATCATTCAATAAATGCAATATATTCCGAAATATGTCCGTTACAGTGGGATTCACCTAGCTTCGTAGAAGTTTGGCATATGTAACATGAATGCGGTTAAATCTTTACTACGTCGTATAATTTATCTAAAAACAATAGGCCGTACCACATTTTCTGCACTTACTCCTACCCAAAATTTCGTTGTGGTGACTAGTATATGCTTATATATTATCGGACGGCTAATTTCAAGACGCCATAATTTGCATTGTGAGCAAAAATGAGAACAAAAATTTTGTTTATTTTCTTATTCAATTTGTTTTTAATTAGTATAAAAAATCATAAAGTTGTATTAATATAACTTAAAATTATCATTTCTCAATTGACTAAAATGTTTTTTAGATCGAAAATTAAATTACGTGTCGTCATTTTACTCATTAAAGATGAATTTCACATGAGGAGCTTCGACGTATCCACATGTACTTCATATAAAACGTTTGGCCAACATTGACATTTAATATGTTGTCTCATCATAAAAAGATAAATATCACTAATAGAAGTTTAGTTTTTTACGATTAATCGATTTTAACTTGTCCCGTCAATTTCATTTTGTTTGCAATTTGCTACTAATATAAGTTTTGGCGTTCATAACTCCGCTATGGTCTGAACACAGGTTAAAAGTATAGACGATAACAGAGTTACTTGCCTTCTTCGAAAGCGACTATTATGTATATGGGGTTTGCACCAGACATTGACTTGAAGCAGAGCCTGTGGTACTATATTTCTGTGCCATCATTTACGATAAATTATACAAATTTGAAAAGCGGTGTTAAATCCTTTATAATATGCATATTTTTTGCAGTATTAGGATATAATATTATGATATTGTTTTTTAAAGCATAACTTCCCTCTAGAACTCCGCTAGCAGACAAAAGTAGACAATTCAAAATCGCAACACTCAATCAACTTTGGAATGTTTGCTATTTCTAAAAGGGGAGGAATAATGATAATTGAAATAAATTAACGCTCGCCGGAAGGGGGAAACCAAAATTGATGTGTCTAATTGCGGTCACCCATCTATGTCGCAATAGAATATTAGAATAGAATTATAAATATGAATAAAAAGGATTCGCTGGGATGTATTCGACAGGAAATTGAAAATATCTACAATGACGTAATTGATAATGCATTATTTGGTTCCTTTTGCGACTAAAATTCGTTCTTTCAAAGAGATAAATAAATGTATGCACTACTATGTTATACACATATAAGTGGCGTCTTGTACTAACACCAAAGCATACCCAGTGTGGAAATGTTAATGTTTGTTTTGGGGCGTAGCTTCCCAGTTTAAGAACTAATCAGTAAAATATGTTCAATGTACGTTTTAAATGCTAATTAATTGTAGATTTTTGATAACTTACATTTTGTATATGTACAGATTTCGATCTCTTATTTTCCTTCTATAACACACAGTGGAAAAAATACACAGCGGATATGTTTTTTAACAGAAAAACAATTAATGATAAAATAGGAAAACACACACGTTTTACATCAATCTGGAAAATTGTTTTCGTTCGCAAAGTGGATATTGTGATAGAAGGAAAATCCAGAAACTCTCGGACAAATAAAATTTCAGCTGGCCAACAACAATTTATCTACTATGTAAACAGTGTTATCAACTTGATTAAAAATATTGTACATACAAGAATGTCATCTTGAAAAAGCGTTAAAATATTGTTTCAGCCTTTCTGCTTGGTGTTTCACCAAATATAATAATATTCCTTTTTTTAATTGCTTAAATAAATAGAAATAAATAAACATTGATGTTAAAATACTTTTAAAAAATTTTATTATATTTTCCATCAAATTTGAAATTTTGATATAATGTCACTTAAAAAGTCTATAATTGCTACGTTCAAAATATGCTCAAAATCTCATTTTTCAAATCGCTTTTCCACACAAAAGTGAGAAAGAAAATTTCGATTACTGTGTGAACGAATTACTAGATGACAATTATGTGGTTTTATGCGCCGTTCATAAGATTTTTATTCGTAATGCGCCGTCCGGATTATAAGTTTATCCGGACGTCAGTGCTCGCGTCGAACATATCCCATAAGGCATAATCGATACCGCTGCATGTTAATGTGATCGATTATGTAGCCATCGCCGACAATTCGTATCGATTGGCCACACCGTAACAAACACAGACATTCTGTCCGGAAAAACTATTAGTCTGGGAAAACTTGTAGTAACATGATCGATTATGCCGTCGAATGCGCCGTCCTGACTATAAGATTTTCCGGATGGAATGTCGGTGTTTGTAAAGAATCATACAGTGTGGCCGAAAGCTAAGAATTGCCGGACGTAAGTAAAATATCGATAAATCGATTATGTCTTCGAGCATAACTTATAGTGTAGGCAATATTTGAGATATGTGCGACACGAACACTGTCGTCCGGATAAACTTATAATCTGGACGGTGCAGAACATTAGATATAGTGTGACCAATATCTGGGATATTTTTGACACGAGCACTGTCGTCCGGATAAACTTATAATCTGGAAGGCGCATAAAATAATGTCGTTATCCAAATTTTCGAGACAAATCCCATAAGTTGGCCACATTATAATTTATAATAAACAACATAATCGATACTGCAGCTTATTATTGTGATTGATGACACATTTATCAACCACAATGTAGGATTTTTTCAAACACAGCAATTTTGCGCTTTGCAGACTATCACCCTGCTAGCATTTCAAAGTTCACTGTGACACAGTGACACTGCAACAATCGCCAACTGTGATAGTATTTTACCATCACTATTCGAATGAAAGTATTTTGACATCACTATTGTTACAAGAGCCATTTTATATTTTGTGAAACACCAAACACAACTAGCTTGTTATAATTTATTTAAATAAAAACGATAATGAAGTGCTGAAAACATAGTTATTTCGCTTAAAATTGTGAAATCGCCAACTGTGATAGTATTTTACCATCACTATTCGAATGAAAGTATTTTGACATCACTATTGTTACAAGAGCCATTTTATATTTTGTGAAACACCAAACACAACTAGCTTGTTATAATTTATTTAAATAAAAACGATAATGAAGTGCTGAAAATATAGTTATTTCGCTTAAAATTGTGAAAGGTATATTTGTGAACAATTTTTTAGACTTTCCAAATCGAATAAAGTGATAGTTTTTCAAATATTTTTCCAGACACGCTGCCTCCATTGGGAATAAAAGCACTGGCTGATAGACAACATGTAACTTGCAACTTGTAACTCAACATCAATCTTTTATTAATGCATAAAAATATGTTAAATGTGATGTGATTGTCGTATAAATGTTATATTTATGAGAATTTATAAATGTTTAATAAAATTAATAAACATCTAAACAATCGTGTTTTACTTGACCACAATGAGTCTTTTACAACTATCTTAAAATGCACTTTCTCTGATTGTTTGAAGGGGCTCTTATTGGCGTCCTTCTAAATGTATCCAGAAGGGCACCTAATAATTGCACTCATGCAATACATTTTTGTAGTTACTCGGCGTGGTACAACTTCTCAATAGTGACGGCGCTTTTCCGAGGAGTTTTGGATATCGTATACGACTGTTTTAGACGTAGTGGGGATTCTCAGTGTTTGTAAAGACTCTTCCAGTGTGTCGCATCGGTACGACTTGTCGGCGATGACTAAATAATTGGTAAATGTGTTATCGATACCATAAACATGCAGCAGTATCGATTATGCCTTCGAACTTGATTTATAATGTGCCCAACATATGGGATATGTTCGACATGAGCACTGTCGTCCGGAATAACTAATAGTCTGTAAAGCGCATTTTGTACGTATAAATTAACAAGCTGGACAGCGCATTAGATGTGACACCATTTCCCAACAAACACAAGGATGAGCATTTTTCATAGGTAACGCCATATTAATTTGATAGTGAATCCCATCTTCAACATTAATTCAAATTTTCCAATAGCCCAATAAACACAAACGTTTGAAAAGTGCTAAACTTCAACAATTTTTCAAACATTTTTTCAAAGGATTAGGGTAATATTCAAGTTGAGAAATTGTTGAGAAAATCGCGTTCTCAACAAAAAACAGACATTATCCTCAACAGTGAAATTCAACACATTAGCAATAATATCTCAAGTGTTATCCTCAAATTGAAATGCATCGCTACTCAATAATTTGTCAAACAATTTTCGATGCGAGTCAAATTCAAAATTAACATCGTTGCAAATACTTTTCAACCTAAATTTGTATGAATGATATCCCCACTTCAAATTGAAAGTCAAAGCCAAAATTCTATGAATTTTGTATAATTTATTAATTTTCATCAAAATAAAATATATAATAATACACTACACTACATAATACACTACAATACCAATTGATAAATAATAATCTTATTAAACATATCAACAAATAAGAACAAAAAAAAAAAAACAAACAACAAAACTTTAAATATCTTAAACATTATTAGTAAACACTTTTGCATTGATAACTCGTTTTCCTTCCTTTTGGTGTCATAAAACAGCATTAAAATTTATTAACATGCGGGCAATTTGAAATTAGGAACGTACTGGACCGCGTGTTAGAATTGATTTCCAGCAGAAGGAATTCACAAAATATCCATTTTAAACTGATAATAGCATATGAAATAAACTGATGATGTGATGCACATTTTCATCCAGAAGTTGTTGATTTCAACAATTTGTTGTTTTTAACAATTTTAATTGGTTGCACTTGTAATGTTTCTGGAAACTTTTTCTTGTCGATAAGCCACTCATTTTTCATTGGTCGGCTTTTTATTGATTGCAAGAATGTAGCATCCAAAGATTTTAGTTTTCTGCAAAGAGATTTAAATTTAGTGACTTCTTTAAAGTGTTGATTTAATTTTTCATATTGACGTACCAATTATTATAAACTATTTGAAGCAGTTCCAGTTAATTGTCCACCATTTTTTCATTAGTCAGCTATTTAATGTTTTCAAGAACGTAGAATCCATAATTTTAGTTTTCTACAAAGAGATATACATTTAGTGACTTCCTTAAAGTTTTATTTCATTTTTTATTTTCACTTACCTATTTTTATAAACTATTTGGTTATTTGTCTAAAATTTTCCATTTTTTTTATTTCTTGCAATTGACCACGAACTTCGTTGCACAAATAAGTATTGAAAACCACATGGTTTTTTCGTTGCATTTTAGGGTAGTGTTTTGTCAAAGTTTTCTCATATTATCTTCAACACCTTTTCAAAGATTTCGTCAACATTTTGGCAAATTGGAAGTAATTCGCAAACAATTTGAAGATGAGCTATTTCAAGTCATGTTGAATTTATGTTGAAAATTATATTTACCCTCAAACTGAAAAGTTGTTGCATTTGAAAAACGCTCATCCTGTGTTTATTGGGAGGTTTGAAGCATTAAAATTAAATTTAGTTTGAAAAGTTGTTGCTAATATGTTGAGAAATTGTTGCTAACGTGTTGAATTCTACTGTTGAAGGTAATGTCTGTTTTTGTTGAGAACGCGATTTTCTCAACAATTTCCCAAATTAAATTCTAATCTAATTCTTTGAAAATCTGTGTGAAAGCGTATTGAATATAAGCATTTCTCCAATGCTTGTGTGTATTGGGATGTCTTATCAAGCATTTACTGTTCAAGGCCGGTATGCACCTCTAGCGAAATTTTCGGTAGCAAAAATTTATTTAAGTCTACAACAAAAAAACAGGGCTGTGTACACAAATTTTAAACCAGCTAATCGCTTTTAAAAATTGTTAATATATGTTCCAAATATTCCTCAAATATATTTTTTATTATTTACAGACCTTTTAAAACTTTTACGCACACAATGATTGTAATAAATTAAATGTTTGCTGCCAAAATATGCTTTTGACAACCCTGTTATTTTCATTAGAGGCGCGTACCAGCTTACGAAATTGAACACTACCGAAAATTTCGTTAGCATAAATAGCAATGCATTTCTTATGGGAATGAAATTTTTCGCTAGAGGTGCATACCGGCCTTCAGGAGCATGACATTAAAACACTAATAGAAATTAACTCCTGGTAACTCTATCAATAGGGCTGTTTTCTTTTAGCACTAGATACCCTAAGCCGTGAAGGACTAAAAGAAAACAGAGTACTCGTTTATCCAGGACATCTCCAAAAATATGCAACACTGTCATCAGCTGTTTAAAAACAATCACAGAAAAGAAGTGAAATCTTGCATTTTTAATGTATGAAATGCTCCAATTAGTAATAAATATTTACTGCTGCGATTATTTATGACACTATACCACTTTGAATTACATGTTTTTCGATAAATTAGTCACAATAAATTGCTATTGTGAATCGATGAAGCGTCACTTTATCAAAACACAATCTGGCAAGATCGGCGCGACTTGCATTGATGAGATGTTCTGGATAGAACACCAGTGCAACGATGTACTGGATAGCCCATACAAATGTTGTATCCAGTGCAAAAAGAAAACAGCCCTAATAATGTCAAACGTACTACCACTATTTTGACAAATCCCAATAAACACAAGCACTGGAGTAATGCTTATATTTAATACGCTTTCAAACCTTTCCAAAGGATTTGGTAAAATTCATGTTTAGAAACCGCTCTCAATAAAAAAAAAAAAAAAAACTTTACGCTCACAGTAGAATTCAACACATTAGCAACAACTTTTCAATACAACTTCTCAAATTAAAATTCATTTTAATGTTTCAAACATGTTGGAGAAATTGTTTAAGGCAAGCAACTCACAAGGCCAGTTGAAAATATGTTGTTGGGCATATGACAAACACTCATCTTGGGTTTATTGGGATGTCAAAAATAAAATTTAATTTTATCGCCACCTTCTAAAAATTATAAATTTTTAGGAGGGTGATTCATTTATAACTATTAATGAACGCCACCGCTTTATTAAACATTGCTTTTTGTCAATTTTTCCCTTGATTATCTTGAGCTTGACAATATTTTAAACACTGTATTTTTTTAATCACTGATTTTAATAATAAAGTATATCTGCGGTGTGCTGCCCGATCTAGAAACTCTGTTTTATAAAGCTGGGAATATCACTCTTGATACAACACACTGATTTCATTTACAATTATAAAAAATCATTCGTACTAAAATCGAAGCCCACTTTTGTTATTCTTAATGCGTCTGCCATTCTCGCAAATAGCTTGGTATTTAACGATCGGCTTATGATATAAACACAAGAATTTCTAGACAGATTTCAAACTATTTTTCGACGCACAATTTCAATGAAGTAAATTAACTACTAGCGGCTATTGCCAAATATTTTCAATAACATAAAATTTTGAATGATGCAATTATTTTTATTTCCAATAATTACATAAAATATTAATACACAAATATTCAATACATAAAATATAAGAATTAACCAAAAATGTATATATATATACTATGTGTTTGTTGCATACAATCATCACATGCTAGCATAAATAAATATCAGATGCACGATGATTGTTTTGTATTAAAATTAGTAAAGTAAAAAAAATGTAGAAAAGCACTAATTGAACGACGAAATATAAAATATACGCTTGTATCTGAATTAACGAAGTTACAGTATACACAGAGACCATTGCATAAAACAAACGTGAAATCTCAAAGAAGCTCGAGTTGCTTTATAATTTTAGATTTTACCAAAAAAATTAATTTTAATATCCCTATTTAATAGTTCGTATTTTTTGGAATAAACAAGGCAAAATAATATTATATAGGTGTACCATCCTTACTGACTTTAACAAAATGTTTATATTTATCTTATTATCATTGAAATTTTTGTTTAATCTGTGTACAAATAGGGTTTCCTTGTTTTTAGAAGGAAATTGAGGGTCACTTTACGGCTAATGTTGTAATTAATAATTGCATGTTATGTAGCACCGAAATAAATGTAAGAACCGTAAATCATATTTTTCGTTTGTTATATTATTCTTTTTATGAGTTTGCAAGTTTTGTGCGTCACAATCTAACATTTGCTGCGTTCATCCTTTCAATTATTTATAAACGAATTGTGTGTAGGCAGATATTGTGTCGAGGAGCTTATATAGAAATAAAAACTAGCACTGACAAAGAATAATTCTTCTCGATCCACTGATACCTAGTTCCGTCGAAGACCATTATTTGTATGTTCCTATTCTACGTAGTCTCTCATTTAGTGCAGTAAATTTTACCTTCCTAATCGACTTAAAGAAGTTCACATTTGAATTTGCGATTGATGTGTTTGTTCGTTTTACGTCCTTTCTTTCCCCGGTGCTCTTTATCCTTACGAATTTCTCGAACTAGAGTGTAGAAGGCGTCATCCACACCCATACGTGTTTTTGCCGATGTTTCTACAAATGGTATTCCGTACTGCTTGGCAACCTAAGAAAGTCTCAATTTTGTATTAAAGCTTATAAGTATTGTTAAAGGAAAACCTTACCTCTCTTGCTTGGTTCATGTTAACGGCCCACGCCTGTAAATCACATTTGTTTCCCACAAGGACCATAGGCACCTCTTCCGCATCTTTCACTCGTTTGATTTGTTCACGATATGTACCAATGTCTTCAAATGATTTAGCGCTGTTTACAGCAAATACCAACAAAAACCCTTCGCCCGTTCTCATGTATTGGTCCCGCATCGCCGAATATTCTTCTTGTCCAGCAGTATCCAAAATATCAAGCAAGCATGTCTCACCATCTGTTGTAATACTCAAGTAAAATCAACTGACCCTTTCAAATGTGGAATATCAAACTTCACTTACCAATCACCACTTGCTTTCTATATGAATCCTCTATTGTTGGATCGTACTCATCAACAAAGTGATTCTGTATTAATTGAATGGTTAAGGCAGACTTTCCAACACCACCCGCGCCTACTACTACAAGTTTATATTCAGTCATCTTTATCTAGAGAACACTTTGTCCAACGGCGGCGACGGGTACCAATAAACGGAGATGTATGAAATGTATTTGCTTTGTTGCTTTTTTCTTTTTGTATTTTAGGGCTACTTGATTTTGCAACTCTGTCATTTGCTTCTTTAAGTGCGAGACTCTTTTTGTCCAACTCGTTACACTAGGCTTGTAATATATCTTCCTCTGCAATTCCTACGTCGTCATTATTCATAAAATCAATGGTTTTCTTGGCAGAAATGTTTCATCAAAGAATTTTGAGCTTTAAAAAGCAAATAGATTGAACAATATCGCACACTATGACCGTACCCGAACGTATTATTTATGTATCTATGTGCAGTACAGGGATGATAAATGATGTTGACGAAAAAGTACTACACTTGTATTAAAAATGTACTTTTCGAAGCCAAATGGTGCTAAAATTACATAATAAATTGACTATTGTAAAATTGTACGTATATTTAAATTTGGATCGATTTGGACAAGATTTTATAGACTTCTACATAAGCTCTATACTTCAAATTTAAATCAGCTAAGGAACATATAAGAAATATTAAATCTGAAGAGATTTCGTCCAAAATCAATTGGGCTCTATGCTGGGAAAGATTTTATAGACTTCTACAAAAGATATATACTTCAAATTTAAATCAGCTAAGGCACATAAAGGGTGGTTAACATTTTAAGGGCCGATGTTGATTTTGAATAAAACACAAACTATTTTGGAAATTATTGTAATTTTATTTTATTATGATGATATATTGGTATTACTCAATTATGTATGGAACAAAATATCGGTCAAATGGGCGCCGCGACCTCGGTGGCACACCTTCATCTGATGGCCCAAATATTCGATGACGCTGAAGCATAATGGAGGTTCTATGCCGTTAATGTGCCGAATTATCTCATCCTTTAGCTCTTGAATTGTTGCTGGCTTATCGACGTACACCTTTTCTTTCAAATAACCCCAAAGAAAAAGTTCAACGGTGTCAAATCACATGATCTTGGCGGTCAATTGACATCGCCATTACGTGAGATAACACGGCCATTGAATTTGTTGCGCAAAAGAGCCATTGTTTCGTTAGCTGTGTGGCAAGTGGCACCGTCCTGCTGAAACCACATATCGTCCACATCCATATATTCCAATTCTGGCCATAAATCATCTCACGATAGCGAACACCATTCACAGTAACTGCCTGACCGGATTTTGGAAAAAATACGGCCCGATGATGCCGCCAGCCCATAAACCGCACCAAACAGTTACTCTTTGTGGGTGCATTGGTTTTTCGACAATCACTCTTGGATTCTCATTCGCCCAAATGCGGAAATTCTGTTTATTGACGAATCCACTGAGGTGAAAATGTGCCTCATCACTGAAGATGATTTTCTTCGAAAATTGATCATCCACTGTAGCCATTTCTTGGAACCATTTAACACGATGTTGGATTGTGTGTCTCTCCATGGTTCAAATTGAGTAAGTCTGAAATAGAGAAATGTCAAATAAAATTCGGAAAAAAAACTTGGCGTTTTGGTGTGGATCACATTCAACATCGGCCCTTACAATTTAACCACCCTTTATAAGAAATATTAAATCTGAAGAGATTTCGTCCAAAATCAATTGGGCTCTATGCTGACCCAAAACACATGCCAAATTTGAAGTAAATTGGACCATAGACCAAGGAAGGTATAGACAACGAAAGTGAATTCGCAGCGCTGTAGTTTGTCTGCACACCGTAGATGGCTCTTTTTCGTCTGCAATTGAGTGATTTTTAAATTTGGCTTTAATTCGTTTTCTTTCGTTTGTTCTTTTGATGAAACACCAAATATTGGAAAAACATGTAAAACTCTATACATTCACATCTTTTTTGGAATGCAAATTGACTGATTTGTACGGTAATTCTCGTTTTCCAAAAAGAAATTGAGTCACTTGACTGCGCAATTGAGTGGAATGACTGCGCAATGCAAATAAACAACACCATGGTGAATTATAAAGGTATGTCTCTATTTTAATTGGTCTATGATTGGACTACACCTGAGACCTAGACTTTGATCACAAAAATGTATTCACAGACAGACGGACATAGTTAGATCGGCTCAGGGGCCGGCTCTAAGCATTATATGTGTGTATTTCGTATCCTTCTGGGTGTTTCAAATAGGCCTATGCACCCTGCCAGCATTTCAAAGTTCCATTTCATCTTCATCGCTACCACAGACTCGTAAATGTCACTACAACCATCCTACTGTGATGGGGGGCAGCATATCATAAAGTACAAAATGTACTTCATACATGTATTTTGCCATCACTACTTTTAAAAAAGCCATTTTATTTTTTGTGAAACGCCAAGCGCAACCAGCTTGTTATATTTTATTTGAATAAAAACGAAAATAAAGTTCTGAAAACATAGATTTTACGCTTAAAATTGTGAAAGGTATATTGGTGAACAATTTTTGATTTTCCAAATGGAATAAAGTTATTGTTTTTCAAATATTTTACAGACACGCTGCCTCCATCGAGATAGACGCTGCAACATCTAACTCTACATCATCATTAATGCAAAAAATTATGTTAAATGTGATGTGATAGTGGCATAAATGTTATATTTTTAAGAATAAATGATTGAATGTCAATGATTAATCAAATAAATATCTAAACAAACGTGTTTTACTCGACCACAATGATTCTTTTACCACTATCTTAAAATGAGCTTTTTCTGATTGTTTGGAGGGTCTCTTATTGGCGTCGTTCTAAATTGGTCTATAAAGGCACCTAATAATTGCACTCATGCGAAACCTTTTTGTAGTAACTTGGCGTGGTACAACTTCTCAATAGTGACGGCGCTTTTCCGACGAGTTTTTGATATCGTATATGATTGTTTTCAACGTACTGGGGATTCTCAGATGCGCCCCCAAATTCAAAAAATGTTGGCAGGGCACTAACTTATTTTACTCTGTTCCTCAGTGTGGCGGAAAAAATCGTTCCACACGAATGTGGTATAGACAATATTCCTCTCATGAATATTGAGATGCTGTCATAAAAACTAAAATATCCTCATATGGATATATCTTTATTTCTTCAATGTGCGCTATTTATAATTTTTTAGAATTGAGTTGATATCTAAGAAACGTTCAAATTTAGAGCAGAATAACTCTATATAGAGTAATTGTGATGAAAAAGTATCAAATTGCTCGCGGTCGTACCACGGTGCTTTTGGCAGTCGAAATGTATCGAAAAAAGTACAAAAGTATCAACTCTATCAACCCTGGTGCAGCACTATATACACTATGGACATAGACCAATTAAATATAAGACATCTCAAGTGAATTCATAGCGCTGTAGTTTGTCTGCACACCGTAGAGGGCTCTTTTTCGTCTGCAATTGTATAATTTTATAATTTGGTTTTAATTTGTCTTTTTTCCTTTGTTATCCTTGTTGAAACACCTTGGTCTATCATAGACCAATTAAATATAAGACATCTCAAGTGAATTCACAGCGCTGCAGTTTGTCTGCACACCGTAGAGGGCTCTTTTTCGTCTGCAATTGTATGATTTTATAATTTGGTTTTAATTTGTCTTTTTTCCTTTGTTCTCTTGATGAAACACCAAATATTGGAAAAACATGTAAAACTCTAGGCTAAACTCTAGTTTAGCTATACCTCTCAGATTTTTTTCAAAACTTCACAGATGGTAGTACTCTTTGAGTTGATTACAACAACAACTTTTTTTCTTGGCGGTCGTAACCGGATAACCGGTTATTCGGTTCTAAAGTGTAAGTTAAAAATCCTTAATATACCCGGTTCTAGAGATCCGATTACTTTTGAAAGTACATCACTAGAAAGGTTTTGAAGAGACCTTTAAAATGATGTATGAACCGTTATATCAGCTTCATCCGTTCCAGCTGTACGGGTAAAAACTTGTATTTTTCGGAACCGGTTTTTATAAATAAGTTTATATCTCAAAAACTGCTCCATATAAAAGTACTAAATAACGGATTGCATTGTGTAGCTAACACTTCTACCTTTCCGTCAAAGTCAAAGTCAAGCTGCTATCTTTACTATAACCGGTGATATTAACTATTATATATCCATATACGGGTTGAAAAATAATTTTTTTTTCAAAAAAATCGCGCGATTTTTTTTAAAAAAAAATTTTGCCTGCGGCGCTTTCTTATTCCTACAATTAGACATATTACCCGGATCCCATCCATATACGGTTTGAAACAAAAAAATTTTTTCAAAAAAATCGCGCGATTTTTTTGAAATTATTTTTGCCTGCGGCGCTTTCTTATTCCTACAATTAGACATATTACCCAGATCCTATCCATATGCGCTTTGAAAAGACAAAATGAAAATTTTTTTCAAAAAAATCGTGCGATTTGAACCTTTACATCGAGCGTTTTTGGATTAAAAGCCGGTTTTGTCAAAAAAACCGGTTCAAAAACACGTATTTTTTCATCTAAAACCTAAACTGGTTCACTAAAACCGGGTTTATTAACGATTATTTGCTTACACTTTAGGCTCGAATAACCGGTTAACCGGTTGCGACCGCCAACCGGTTACATTTTATTTCGATGTCAAATTTAATTCTCTATTGACCCAAAAAAATTTTTTTTTTTTTACGAGGTATAGCTAAACTATAGCTATGTGCTATGGACATAGACCAATTAAAATAGAGACATAGAGGGAGCCCTCTACGAACTACAAGGCTGTGAATTCACTTGAGATGTCTTATATTATATTGGTCTATGCCAAATGTTTGAAAAATGCTAAATTTCAACAATTTTTCAAAAATGTTTTCAAAGGATTAGGGTAAGATTCAAGTTGAGAAAAATCGCGTTCTCAAAAAAAAACAGACATTACCCTCAACACTGAAATTCAACACATTAGCAATAATATCTCAAGTGTTATCCTCAAATTGAAATGCATCGCTACTCAATAATTTGTCGAACAATTTTCGATGCGAGTCAAATTTAAAATTAACATCGTTGCAACTACTTTTCAACCTAAATTTGTATGAATGATATCCCCACTTCAAATTGAAAGTCAAAGCCAAAATTCTATGAATTTTGTATAATTTATTCATTTTCATCAAAATAAAATATATAATAATACACTACACTACATAGTACACTACAATACCAATTGATAAATAATAATCTTATTAAACATATCAACAAATAAGAACAAAAACAAACAACAAAAATTTAAATACCTTAAACATTATTAGTAAACACTTTTACATTGATAATTGGATTTCCTTCCTTTTGGTGTCATTAAAATTTATTAACATGCGGGCAATTTGAAATTAGGAACGTACTGGACCGCGTGTTAGAATTGATTTCCAAGAATTCACAAAATATCCATTTTAAACTGATAATAGCATCATCCAGAAGTTGTTGATTTCAACAATTTGTTGTTTTTAACAATTTTAATTGGTTGCACTTGTAATGTTTCTGGAAACTTTTTCTTGTCGATAAGCCACTCATTTTTCATTGGTCAGCTTCTTAATGTTTGCAAGAATTTAGTATCCAAAGATTTTAGTTTTCTGCAAAGAGATTTAAATTTAGTGACTTCTCTAAAGTGTTGATTTAATTTTTCATATTGACGTACCAATTATTATAAACTATTTGAAGCAGTTCTAGTTAATTGTCCACCATTTTTTCATCGGTCAGCTTTTTAATGTTTTCAAGAACGTATCCCTGCCAACATTTTTTGAATTTGGGGACTCTTTTGAGCAGTGTTGCCAATTTGGTGCTTTTAGCACCAAATTTAGTGCTTTTTGATTTCTAAAAAGCACCAAATTGCCTTTTTGGTGCCTTTTCAAAAAAAGCACCAACTTGGTGCTTTCTGGCATTTTCATTTAGTGCTTTTGGTGCTTTTTTATTTTGAACAGTATTAAGTTTAATTGATACAAAAATGTTGATTAGACTTTCAAGAGCCGAAGAAACTGAAATTTATTGCCAAATATAGAATTTGATTGTTATGAAGTTGGTATTGATTATTTTTTAATTAATATTGTTATTTAGGGTATTCTGTAGGAAAGTGGAACGATGAGTGCCGAATTTTTGAATTTGGTAAAGATGTCATTAAAAACGTTGTATTAAATTCACAAAAGCACGCAGAATTGGAATAAGCAATAGACTTCTTCCATATATTAATATTTTGAAAGTTGAAAAACATGACTGATCAAAATGAATTGGACGAAAGCATTAAAACTGATCAAAGTGTATACTTAAATAGCGGTTCATAATGGTGAGTACTAAGTTCGAGTTTTGCCGCTGAAGTGAAAACTATATCAGTAAAAACGGTATAAAATTATGCATATTTGCTGCACATTTTATTATAATGGGGAATAGCCAAAAGCAAATTTTCACAAAGTTTGTATTCCTTAAAATGAATTAGTAAAGAAAAGTAATTGTGAAAAATGACTATTTTAACAGCTAAACTCGCTCTTAATACCCACCTTAACTTCTTATTCAATTCATAATACATCTTCGGAAGTTTTTTTTTTTTTTTTTTTTTTTTTTAGTAGAGCATTTAATTAATTTTCGATTTTGTGGTGGAAGGTGGTATGTTAGAATTTATAATATATTTTTGGTGCTTTTTGGCCTTGGGGAGTTGGCAACACTGCTTTTGAGAATCCCCACTACGTCGAAAATAGTGTTGGGAAAGTAACGAGTATTTGATTACAAGTACTCGTTACTGACTAATTTTTTGAGTACTCGTTACTAGTAAAAGAGTACTCAATATCTTCAATGCCAGTTTTTTTTCTTCTGACGGTAAGTAAGTTGGCGGTTTGGAAGTAAAATTCTTGACTTCTTGGAAAATATTAATCGAAGTTTTCGAAAATCGTTTTATCAGTTAAAATAACACGAAAAGGATATATGGCTTCACCTTTGAACAAAGTGAAAAATTTATCTGATTTCTTAAAAACGGTTGCATTTGAAAAAATTTGCATTGGGTTTAGGTGGGAGCTATAATTTAAAGCATCACATGGATCACGTCTCATGCGAATAGTATGAATAATAATGTCGTTGACTTCAGCTGGTTCAATCCAATTGTTTTCAGAGAGGGTACCCAAGCTTATTCAAAAACCCTTGGATAATTTCAACATTGGGTCTCACGATAAAAATGATCGCTAAATATTTTCATCCACTGTCAATGGTGGAAAATGGTGGATTTAAAAAGTTTGCAAATTGCAAGCATCAGTAATACACAATGCCATTTAGATATACCCTGACGAAAAAATACCAAATAGTGAATACGAAATTGGCTCTAAACATTTGAATGATTGGTGAAAATCTTTTTCTAACGAGACTCATATATCTACAACACCACATTTTATAACCCTAGAATAAAACTGGATAATGTAATTTGGTTTTTTATACTGTTTTTAAATAAAAAAAGAGGAAGATATTATTAAAAATTGCCCACAATGTCTTTTTTAATTTTTTTTATAAAAGTAACGAGTAGTAACGAGTACTCAATTCAAAAGTAACGAGTAGTAACGAGTAGTCAAAAGTAATCAAAATTTACAACACTAGTCGAAAACAATCATATACGACATCAAAAACTCGTCGGAAAAGCGCCGTCACTATTGAGAAGTTGTGCCACGCCAAGTTACTACAAAAATGTTTCGCATGAGTGCAATTATTAGGTGCCTTTATAGATCAATTTAGAACGACGCCAATAAGGGACCCTCCAAACAATCAGAAAAAGTGCATTTTAAGATAGTTGTAAAAGAATCATTGTGGTCGAGTAAAACACGTTTGTTTAGATATTTATTAATTTGATTAAACATTTACAAATTCTTAAAAATATAACATTTATACCACTATCACATTACATTTAACATAATTTTTGGCATTAATGATGATGTTGAGTTACAAGTAGCGAGTTACATGTTGCTGCGTCTATCAACCAGTGTTTTTATTCCATGGAGGCAGCGTGTCTGTAAAATATCTGAAAAACAATCACTTTATTCCATTGTTCACCAAATTGTTCACCAATATACCTTTCACAATTTTAAGCGTATAATCTATGTTTTCAGAACTTTATTTTCGTTTTTATTTAATTAAAATATAACAAGCTGGTTGCGCTTGGCGTTTCACAAAAAAAAAAATGGCTTTTTTAACAGTAGGGATGGCAAATTACTTGCATGTACTTTTTGATGTACCTTTTCATGATGGTTGAAGTGACATTTACGAGTCTGTGGTAACGATGAGGTTGAAATGGAACTTTGAAATGCTGGCAGGGATAATCCATCATTTTTGTTTTCTGCAAAGAGATATACATTTAGTGACTTCCTTAAAGTTTTATTTCATCTTTTATTTTCACTTACCTATTTTTATAAACTATTTGGTTATTTGTCTAAAATTTTCCATTTTTTTTATTTCTTGCAATTGACCACGAACTTCGTTGCACAAATAAGTATTGAAAACCACATGGTTTTTTCGTTGCATTTTAGGGTAGTGTTTTGTCAAAGTTTTCTCATATTATCTTCAACACCTTTTCAAAGATTTCGTCAACATTTTGGCAAATTGGAAGTAGTTCGCAAAAAATTTGAAGATGTATTGAAGGTGAGCTATTTCAAGTCAAGTTGAATTTATGTTGAAAATTATATTTACCCTCAAATTGAAAAGTTGTTGCATTTGAAAAACGCCCTGCCAGCATTTCAAAGTTCCATTTCAACCTCATCGTTACCACAGACTCGTAAATGTCACTTCAACCATCATGAAAAGGTACATCAAAAAGTACATGCAAGTAATTTGCCATCCCTACTGTTAAAAAAGCCATTTTTTTTTTTGTGAAACGCCAAGCGCAACCAGCTTGTTATATTTTAATTAAATAAAAACGAAAATAAAGTTCTGAAAACATAGATTATACGCTTAAAATTGTGAAAAGTATATTGGTGAACAATTTGGTGATTTTCCAAATGGAATAAAGTGATTGTTTTTCAGATATTTTACAGACACGCTGCCTCCATGGAATAAAAACACTGGTTGATAGACGCAGCAACATGTAACTCGCTACTTGTAACTCAACATCATCATTAATGCCAAAAATTATGTTAAATGTAATGTGATAGTGATATAAATGTTATATTTTTAAGAATTTGTAAATGTTTAATCAAATTAATAAATATCTAAACAAACGTGTTTTACTCGACCACAATGATTCTTTTACAACTATCTTAAAATGCACTTTTTCTGATTGTTTGGAGGGTCCCTTATTGGCGTCGTTCTAAATTGATCTATAAAGGCACCTAATAATTGCACTCATGCGAAACATTTTTGTAGTAACTTGGCGTGGTACAACTTCTCAATAGTGACGGCGCTTTTCCGACGAGTTTTTGATGTCGTATATGATTGTTTTCGACGTAGTGGGGATTCTCAAAAGAGTCCCCAAATTCAAAAAATGTTGGCAGGGCGCTCATCCTGGTTTATTGGGTGGTGTGACTATTTATCACACTTTAACACTTTTCGAGTAAACGTCACTTTATCAAAATACAATCGAAACGAATATAGCTCTGGTGGAGTTTGTAGCGGTAGGGGCATTCTAAGTATTATTTGAGATTTGCATTTTTTAAATGCATTAGTAATTTTTATGAAATGTTATATATATAATTCTTCTAAAGGATAAGCAATTCGTCCGCTTGTTTGTTCATATACTGCTATAGCTCGACCGAAGCGGTTTATGTGGCCGAAGCCGAACATTTTCCTAATATTCGTAATTAAAGAAATGTGGAGTTTTTTACTTCAATATTAGCATATTTTATTGAAAAAGTGATATAAATATAAATAAAAGGATTTTTTTATTTATTCAAAATAACAGATTTATTATATATACAAGATATAGATGCCTCAGCGTCTTACAGACTTTGTTGAGGCTAGTTGGCAAGTTAAATTCAGTCCAGGTCTTAAAACATGCTCCATGTAAACTCGGTTTTCATTCGGAGGAACACGTTTCGCTGCACTGAACAATATTCCGCTGGCCACGTTGAGCGCTTTGTTGGTTTATTGCCACTGCTCTTAAATGTTTGAAAAGGAGAACTCTTCCAAATGGGTTTCCGTTACGTAGCATAGTAGGCTCCGTAATATATGAATCCATTTCATTCTATAATACTAATAATGTCATTCTTCTACACAGACAATGTTTTTTAAGATTTAATCACGAAAATAATTAATCCAAAGTTTTAATAGTATCAATCACTGTTTTAATTGAGTGTCAAAAATAGATTAAAAAATTATTCGACTCATTAGCAAATTTCAGTTTATTAAACTCAATTATTTTCAGTCATTGACTTAATGTTTCTAGTTTGATTAAAAAGTTTATAGCATCAATTAATATATTTATTGAAAACGTTTTCAGCTTTAATCAACTTTTTAATTTGAAATATTTTTGTTGATATTTTTCTCTGTACGTGTCCCCTGCATTGATCTCACATTAGTGGCTCGAGTATTTCGAATTTCATTGAAAACGAAGAATAACATAAAAAAATGAAATATTTCGTAAACGAAATTTGTCACCTGTAATAAACACTAAATGTCATATACCCCGTAAAATTCATAACATTTAAATTTGTTGATAAAATGGCGTAAATCGCAAGGCGTTTATATTTATATTTCCTCCAAATATTTGGAAGATAAATCCACTTATTGATTTTCGGTCAATTAAATTAGATGCCAAGTAATAGTTGACATTTTTTATTTCGTTGTATAACCAGATGTAATTGTTTGGAGTCCTTGATATATTTTCCAATGAACTTCCATCGGGTTTTGTTGATACCGAGCCATACATCCGACATGGAAGCAAATACCAGAACGAGTACACAGCATTACATACATTTGACTGCCTAATAATTGCCTTTTCCATATCAATTGCAATCAATCATACCAAATACTATTAATGCTGTTTTCTTGTGGCAATTATTACTTTATTACTCTTTCAGTTTGGCTGTATTGAATTTTTATTCCCAGAAATATCTAAAATTTCCGTCATCCGATATACTAAATTCATTGCATAATTGATTTTTGAATTTTTCTTTTATATCATTACAGGCTATTAGCAAGTCGTCAGCATATAACATAACATAACATCGTGTCGGAGTTCTTAACGTACAGTAAAAAATTGTTTCCTAGAAAATTAATGATTTTTTGAGAATATAGTACCCACCTTAAGGTGGGTATTAAGTTCTAAACTCAAACTTAATACCCACCTTTAATACAAAAAAAAAATAGAAGCAACTATGAGAATTTATACATTTTAACAACAAAGGAAAAGAAATTAAAATTACGTATTTGAGAAAATATTTTTTTGAGTGTATGCACATTCTTTTTATTTCATATGTAGCAATCTAGAAATTTAAGTTCAGGCAGTACCACATTTCATCTTAACAACAGTATTGCGGAATTGCTGTTTTTATGAACCAATAATGGTCGTATATATCTCCAGCATTTCGTTATGTTAATCCCTTGCCGTGAGCTGGTATAATAAACTAATTAATTAATTTCTTTTTATGCAAAACAAAGAAGGTTTCATAGTATGGCCATGGCGTACGCAAAGCTGGAATGCTTTTAGATTTAGCAAAATGTGATGGTGACCTGAACTTGAAATTTTCTGGTACAAATATTTGACCTGAATTCGATGATGAATCAGACAAGACAATAATCGGTATACATACCTTTTGAAATACTTGATAAATATAGACAATTAAAAATGCCCTCAAGAACAAAAATGTAATAAATATTTAAACATTTTTAATTAAAAGAACTGACAGATACTACTGTGGGCAAAAAGTAAATTGTATTTATAATAAAATTAAAAATCTATTGTTCTTCTAAATCAAAGCAACCCTCCCCCGATAAAGCACACTAACACTGTGTTGCACGCTCAAATGCTTCTCTAACATATTTTCAGACATATTTCGCATCAATGGGGCATGCTAACCATCTTATCATGGAATGAATGGAAAAGAACAAAGTTACTTTTGGCTTAAAAATCACTTTTTCGATAATTCAGTATAATTTGAAGAAAACTACCTGTCGTCATCTCCGTCTCCATTTTTATTTATTTCTCTATACTCTATACCAGACTCTTTGATCAATAACTCATAGCATATATATGTATATACGAAATTTTTTATACCCTAAACCATATAGTGGTCAGGGTATAATAACTTTGATCTGCCAAAAAAGGTGCCTACTAGAAATATTGACTTTAGACCCCATAAAATATATACCGATCGACTCAGCATCATCCAAATCGGTTCAGATTTAGATATATATGTAGCGCCCAATTTTCAAAAAGTTTGCCCCTTATAACCTTATTTTTGACCGTAGTGGCCTCATTTATAAACCGATTTTACTCAAATTTAGCACATGGCAATCTCCTGTAATTTCAACAAAACCTGCAAAATATAATCCAAATCGGTTCAGATTTAGATATAGTTCCCATATATATGTATCGCCCGATTTTGAAAAAATTACCCCTTACAAATTTATTTCTGACCATAATAGCCTTATTTAGTACCCGATCTTACTCTAATTTAGCACAAGGTAACCTCGCGTCCATTTATTTGTTGTTCGCAGGATTCCGGTCGCAATTATTAACCGATTTTGATACAATTTGGTATGTGGCGTTTTTTTTTTTGGTACGAGGACGAACGCTATTGAATTTGGCCCAAATTTGACCATAAGTCCCTTATTTATCAACCGATCTGACTAAAAGTTGGCCAAATCTAATTTTCTATAGTACTTACTATATGTGCAAAAAATCATCGAAATCGGTTCAGATTTAGCTATAGCTCCCATATATATGTATCGCCCGATTTTCAGAAATTTGGCCATAAAAACCCTTATTTATGTTCTATAGTACTGACTCTATGTGCAAAATATCATCCAAATCGGTTCAGATTTAGATATATATGTTGCGCCCAATTTTCAAAAAGTTGTCCCTTATAACCTTACTTTTGACCGTAGTGGCCTCATTTATAAACCGATTTTACTCAAATTTAGCACAAGATAATCTCCTGTAATATCAACAAAACCTGCAAAATGTAATCCAAATCGGTTCAGATTTAGATATAGCTCCCATATATACTTTTGACCGTAGTGGCCTCATTTATAAACCGATTTTACTCAAATTTAGCACAAGGTAATCTCCTGTAATATCAACAAAACCTGCAAAATGTAATCCAAATCGGTTCAGATTTAGATATAGCTCCCATATATATATATATATATATATATATATATATATATATATATATATATATATATATATATATATATATATATATATATATATATATATATATATATATATATATATATATATATATATATATATATATATATATGTATCGCCCGATTTTGAAAAAATTACCTTAGCCTTATTTAGTACCCGATATTACTCTGATTTAGCACAAGGTAACCTTCTGTGGTATCAACCAAATGTGGGAAATATCGAAATCGATTGAGATTTAGATATAGCTCCCATATATATGCATCGAGCGATAATACTCTTATTTATAACCAATGTTATAAATAAGAGTATAGATATATTATCTTATTTTCAGAAATTAGGCTTTACTAACCACACTAATTGAGCAATTTCATCTTTTTTTAATAATGGACTCAATATTAGTGGCATACTAACCCTGTAGGTTCAGAATCAACTATAGCTCCTAATATCAGTCATTTCTGTTCAGATTGTGATAAAACTTCCATGTACCCCTTAATGTTCATAAGTGTGGAAATGCGGTTTTTCCCCAAACCTGTACCATTGATACCCCACAAACAATGTTTACTAATTCAGTAGGGGTGGTTTAGGGTATGATATAGTCGCCCCCGCCCGACTTTCTGCTTTACTCACTTGTTTTTAAAATAATATATGTTTCCATCCATCCATCCATCATCATATGTCTCTAACACTTTATACTACTTAATGAACTTCATATGTTTGCACTTAAATATGTTATGTTAAAAACTTTAGTTATAAGCTCAAAGATTTTACACCTGAACATATGAAAAACAGACATTTTTGTCCGTGTACAAATATGTAAATAGATGTAGTTTAATTGAAGAGAGACAATCGTATTTGGAAGAAAATAATTTGAAATTTCTTTAGTGCAATACAAAGTTAATAGCTTCTAAACGTCGAACACAATTAAAAACTAATACCCTTAATGAACATAATGCAGCAATATATATTGCCGTGATTTCATTGTTTGTCAGCAATACCTCAAAGCACAAAAAACTGGTAACACTATTGTATGATGGCTATCGTTTCGGCTGCTGGTGATTTTTGTTCGCATACCAACATCACCATTTAATTGTCGAATAGTGTCGGAAGCGAGCATTCGGCTTCGCATTGCAACGCTAAGAGTTTGGTTTTGGTAACGCACAATTATTCGATTAAAAGCTAATATAAACGAATACGTGATAACAACTATAAGAATAATTGGATTCAAAATCCATTTAGATTGAAAAAGTAATAATAAATTGAAACACAAATCTAATTAACTACCGAGTTTCATAGATCTGAATTTGAGTTGATAACTAAAATTGTCTATATTATTTTTCAAAATCGTCTTTTTTATATTTGATAGTCGCAGCAACGTTATACATTAGTGTGAAAATCTACTTCAAGTAAAAACGGAAACAGAAGCCTAGAGTTTTAAATGAAGAATACATCATTGGGAGGGTATATATATACAAGTAATAAATAATAGAAACGAATCGTCAGTGCCAAAATAAATATAGCGAATGTGAATATTCCAAATAAAACAAATATATCGGATATGTTATACGAGTTAGGGCCGGCTTCTATGCTGCGGTCTATGCAGCACATCCGGGGATCCCTGAAAGTCTCTTTGGACAAGATTTAGAAAGTACGGAATTAAGCCGTATTAAGTGAAAATTTATGTTTAAGACAATTGAAAAAAAGAAATGATAATCAATAAAAATGTAAAAATTAATAAAAATGAAATTAAAAATTACATACCCACTGGGATTTGAACCTGTGCCGTTTGACTTTTTCACCTCCATAGAAGTTCCTTTGAGAAGGTTTTACAAATCACGAAGATTTTTAATTTCTTTATTTTTTATATTATTTTTAATGGAAAAAAATAAATTTATACATATAAAAAATATGCCGAATATAACAAAAGGAAAACAATGTAATATATTACGTAAAAAATAATATTTAAAAAAAAATCACCACTGGTAAGGTCTGAAACAGTTTTCTTCTTTATTTTTCATTCATATTAATAAACCACATCTCAGGAAGTGGTTGGAATGTTATGCCTGTTATATTATGTTCATCTCACAAACATTTGAATTGACGTTTCGATGCGTAGTGCTCAATGACGTATGTGGCTGAGTGTGCTAAGGCGTTATGTTTTTTAATTTGTAAAAAAAAAGTTTTTTTTTTATTGTAAAAATGAGACAATTAGAAAATAAAAGTGTAAAAGTGAAAGTAAAAAGTGAAATTGGTGAAAAATTTGTTGTTTTTTAGTTGTGTAAGTATCTTCATTCAAATGAACTTCCAAGGCACTTCTAAAGCAATGCAAAGGATTCAAAATAGAGTTCTTCCGTCCTCTTTTTTGCTGGGTTATAGAACGCATGACACCTTTAAAAAATATAATTGACAACATTGTCAAATAATTGGTAAAAAGTTCACTTCACGAATTCAAAGCATTGTATCTAAAAAATTGTTTTCTTTTGCACAAATAGTTGTAAACGGAATATAAAAAAATTGTAATCGAAAAATGCATAAGAAAGAGCTAAATCTTATGAACTCTTATAAAATTACAAGAAAATTATTTCATCAAAAGGTGAAATAATATAAAAACAAGTAAGTAAAGTAGAAAGTCGGGCGGGGCCGACTATATCATACCCTAAACCACCATTACAGAATTAGTAATCATAAGCATTTGTGGGGTAACATATAGGTCTGGGAGATAAACCGCAGTTGCATATTTAAGAAAATTAAGGGGTACATGTCTATGGGTGCTTTGTGTCAATCTGACTATAGCTCATAGTCAATGTTGCCACGGAAAATCGGTTTACCCTACAAGGACAAAAAAAGTTCCCTACTTTCCCATACATTCCCAAAGAATTTTCCCTACTATATTTTTCGTTAAATTTAAAAAATTTTACAAAACATAAATGGTTCCAAGTACTTTATTATCTTAAAACATGAATATGCAACGTATATAACATAGAATATAAATTTGTATTACCACCACGGTTGCCACAGTTGGTAGAATTCTACCCAAATTAGTAATCTTTTTTGTTAAATCTCTATAAAAATAAAATTTTTTATAGAAATAATATTTTGACAATAATTTCTATAGAAATACAATTTTGACAAAATGTTCTATAGAAATAAAATGTTAACAAAATTCTCAACTGGAATAGAGTTTACCACACATTGTTAAAGATCAAGCCTTGCCGGCTTCTAATTTCCTCCTCTAGACCCACCAAAATAAAAATTATTACAAATTGTGTTGGGTGAAAATGTCCTACATTGTGGCCCTACGTCCCTACAAGACGCTAAATATTAGAAAAACCCTACATATAGGGAATTTCCCCTACTTCTAGCAACACTGGCTGTGTTGATATTGCGCCTACGGAGTTAGTATGCCACTAATATTGAGCCCATTATTAAGAAAGAGAAAATCGTTAAATTAGTGTGGGTAATAAATACAATTCTGTAAAAATCGATCAATATTCTTATGTAAGAGCTACAAGTACGTATTAGTACGATCGGCTAGTACATCAAAATTTGAAATTTGAGTAACATTGGTTAATAAATAAGAGTACTACACCCTCAAAAAAAATCGCTTCTTTAACATATGTTCCAAACATATTTTGCAGGAAGCACATATATTATTGCATACTGCCGAAACATTAATATGTTTGTTTTATGTGAACATATTATATGTTTGGAAGCATTTTGAGCCAAAAATATTATATGCTTGGAAGAATTTTTCCCAAACACGATTGTGCTCATTAGTTATTGGCACCTTTTTCTGTAATACAAATAATGTTGAAGAAATTATTCACTTTTATAAATTTTTTAAATTTTACCTTTCGCCTGCACGGAGAATCGAACCGAGGACCATACAGTTTGTAAGCCAACACACTATCCACTGGGCTACGTAGCTGTTATAGTCACCAGTAGATAATTATCGTTTTAAGTTACATTTATATAGCATAGTTTACAGCGCCCACGAGCCCATGCAAACATAACATTATTTAACAGAAACATACATTTGTTTGCCACGTGGAGCAGTGGTTAGCATGTCTGCCTTGCATGCAAAGGGTCGTGGGTTCAATCCCTGCTCCGACCGAACATTTTTTTTTTTTTTAATTTACACATTTATATTTATACTATATTAATTTTTTTTAAATGAAACTTCGAAATGTGCGTTATTAAAGATTTATAGTCAGTAACAGTGCTTGATATAAACGAAATTGACTGATTTTTGGATAAAATATTATTTTTTATTGCAAAAATAACAATTTTGTAATAAAAAACTGTTTTTGGACAAAACTTTAAAATTTGGAAGGAATTCAAAAACTAACAAAAGAAGAACGTGGAGACGAGTATAAACATACATACATAATTTTATAATATAAACATAAATTTATTTAGGAGTGAAAAGTTTTTTACTAGCATTTAACACCATCGCTCTAAATTTCCTTTTATTTTTCTTAATAATTCATTTTAAAGAAAATAAACTTTTTAAATTGTTTTAGCTGTAAAACTCGAACTTAATGCCCGCTTTTATATTTGATGGTGTCCGTCAACTCCTCGTGGACTACTAAAGAGGAACTAAAGTTTGTTTTTTTATTTCATTTTACTGTCCCAACTCTAAAAAGTGTATAGTGCCCTTTCGCTATTTTTATGAAAACCCCTGATTTCTTTTAAGGAACCAAGAAAAAAATTATGCCCATAATGCCAAAATGATAAACAAAACACATGTCCACACATACATAAAATGCTGCTCTCAAGGCGAAAACATATGCTGTTTGTTTTTCAAATGTCTATTCTCTTGGTTCCGAATGTCTATTCTCTTTATTCAAATTAAATAATATTTAGACTTAAGCATATCAAATTTTTGGCGTTATCATAAAACAGTTTTCCGAAACAACATACAAGCGGTTTCACAGAAATTGTTCTCTTTTGACTCTTTTGCTGTGTTATATTGATATCTTTCGTCAACTCTCCCGTTTTCCATCTCTATTTCTCTCTATACTCTCTCTCTCTCTCTCTGTCGCTTTGAATAAAGTATCACAACATATGTATGTTTAGTCGAAATTTGTAAATTTATACATGTTTGTATTCACACATATGATTTTTATGAAACATTCATGCCCCAAACATAATATATTCTAACATATTAACATAGATGTCCCAAACATTTAGTGTTAGTTTAGGAACATTACATGTTCCCACTTAAATATATTGTGGTTTAAAATCGTGCCCGAAATACATTTTGTTTATATCGGAACATATGAAAAACATATTTTTCTAACAGTGTATGGCCAAATTTTGGGAAAATGGAGCGAAGCGGGTTTGATTAATACCACAAAAGGTTACCTTGTGCAAGATTTGAGTAAGATCGTTTAAGAAATGAGGCCTGTATGGTCAAACATAAGGTTATTAGGGGCGAATTTTTCAAAATCGGGTGATACATATATGGGAGCTATATCTACATCTGAAATTTTGCACATATAGTTAGTGCTATAGAGGACTGGATCTAGCCAACTTTTAGTAAGATCGGTTAATAAATAAGGGTTCTATGGCCAAATTTGGGACAATGAGGCTATACATATATATGGGAGCTATATCTAAATCTGAACCGATTTCGATGATTTTTTGCACATATAGTTAGTGCTATAGAAGACTACATTTAGCCAAATTTGGGTAAGATCGATTGATAAATAAGGGTTTTATGGCCAAATTTAGAAAAATCGTGCGGTACATATATATGGGAGCTATAGCTAAATCTGAACCGATTTCGATGATTTTTTGCACATATAGTTAGTGCTATAGAAGATTTATGGCCAAATTTGGGAAAATCGGGCGATACATATATATGAAAGCTATATCTAAATGTGAACCGATTTGGATGAAATTTTGCAGACTTGAAGGGCGATGGAAAGATTACCTTTTGCCAAATTTGGTGACGATCCGTTTGAAAAAACGCGCAACGTCACCCCATTTGTCGAAATCGGGCGATACATATATATGGGAGCTATATCTAAATTTGATCCGATTTCTTTCAAATTCAATAGCGTTCGTCCTTGTGCCCAAAAAAACTCTCTGTACCAAATTTCATCAAAATCGGTTAATAATTGCGACCGGAATCCTGTGAACAACCAATACATAGACAGACGGACGGACGGACGGACGAACGGACACCAAGCGCTCAGGAGGTGATTCTGAGTCGATCGGTATATATTTTATGGTGTCTAAAATCAATATTTCTGGTAGGCACATTTTTTGGCCGATCAAACTTATTATACCCTGACCACTATGTGGTTTAGGGTATAAAAAACTTACTTGAAATGTTTGAATTAAAAAACAAGTAAGGAAAGTTTTAAGCATAAGCGTAGGAAGGCCTCTGGGGAGGTGGCTTAGACCCCCCAGAAAAATTTTAGCACCCCCCCCCCCCCCCTCACAGGTTAGGTTAGGTTTCCCGAATATTTTTTTTTATGATTTTTAATGCATTATAACGCTTGTCAGAATATTTGACATAGAATATTTTCAAAAATTATTAAAATATTAAAATTTTCTAGAATGGCTTTAGCAGTGTTGCGGCAAAATTGGAAAAATTTGTACCATTTTATGAACTCTTACTCTTTTTTAACCTATTAAAAAAATTACCCATTAAACATACGAAAAGTTGTAAAAAGTTGAACTAAAACAACTTCCTGCGTAGTTAAAATAATTAACTTCTTCATTAGTTGTGCCATTAGAACACCCAATTTTTTTTGATGGGAAAAAGTGTGGAACTACTTTTAGTTGCTTTTTTATAAATTAATTGTCTAGTTATGTCGATGTCTGATTTTTTTATTCATTTTTATAAAATAAAACATTAATTGAACCTATAACTTCAGTCTATTAAGTTTTGTCTAGCTACGCTAATGGTTTTAAGTCGGGCGGGTCCTCCTCTTGACTGCACTCGTTAGTGAAATAATATTGGAATATCCTGCATGCACTCACTTTGTTCAAAATGTGAAGGGGGACCAGTTAGGGGCTATTTTCTACATAAACATTTCCTACTTAACAATGGTGTTTGTATTTATGTCCATACATAGATACCAAACCAATGAACCACTCAACCTGCTATCGTTTATCAATGAGTGGTTGAACTTGATTTTGACCTTGAAACAAAAAAATGCAATTATTCTTGACATGTAATTGTGGCATGCCTGCAGTTTGTGACTGAAAGTATAACGCTACTACACGGAAAAAAATTTCCGTAGTTAAACCAATGCTAAAAGTAAGTTACTTTTATCGCAACAAAATTACTTGTTTGTAGTTAAATTTTATTATTTTTTGCGAAATTTTCCACAGCCCAATGAAATTTTCTTTTTTTAAGAATGTCTCAAACATTTTATGAACTAAACGTGGGTATAAAGTTCAATGGCCGTACACATAAGTTCAATATAAACTAAAGCAAAATAAATTTTTCGTACGAGTCCGAAAAATAGTAAGAATGAACTACTGTGTGATTTGGCGCCAATGATTTTCTCTTTAGTTTTAGTTAATTTTTTCTTCTATGAGAGGGTGTAATTTCGTGCACTGCAGTTAAAAAGTACAACAGGGCATTAAATTTTCCTGGTTTTAACAACGATTTGTGGAAATCTCAAAATGTGGAGTACAATTTAGTTCAATTTTCGTGCGAGTTCGTTTATTCTTCCTATAAAACAGTTCACTTTTTTTTGTGTAGAAACATATGGTACTGTTAGTAATGCTGAAAAAATTTCGTCTTGCGACCACTCTCAAAAAATTTAATGATAATTTTAACAGCCAATTTAAGTTGTAGTTCTTAATTGATTGATTATTAAAGCGATAACCAGGACACTGCTAGAAAACGTCATCTATTTATGAGACTACTCTCTATTTTGGTTCACGTTCAAAAATATCTCGTAAATATTGATATATATCTAAATTTACACCCAGATAAAAGGGGCTCTAATGCCAACTGAACTTTATTCAAGTTCATGAAGATTAGATGATTTTAGATAAATTTTGCACAATATGAGTAAATGTTCGTTATTTGAATAATTTTTTGCTGACTTTAATGACGTGAATAAAAATAAGAAAAAACAAGTTGTATACAAATATAGTGCACAATTTTACTACAAAATATTCATATAGTTCAGAAGTTTGCTTAAATTGAGTTCATAAGTCTCTCAAAAGAGTAAATTTTACTAAAATTGTACCTGTCTTGAACTTCGTACAGCGCTAAAGACATTTTAACAATTTTTAAATCCAATTTTTTCTTTCAACATATGAAATTTTCTTAAACAACAGAAAAAAAATATTTAAAAAAAAATTTCTTCAGTTTGACAAAAAGTATTAACTTATTTATAACGTGTTGCAATGAGAAAACTATTTTAGTTAAAATTTTCTAAAATAAACCTACATTTTCTTCCACGGTGGGTTCACTTTTTTTGGGTGAACGTATACGCACAGAAAAAACATGTTTGGACATGGTTGCCGCATCAATTTAATGCTTATTTAGAGTATGTAATTGTCCCGAAAACCATGTATTTTGTCTTTGTAAAAATAATTTTCGAGCGGAGAAAAATATATGTTGGCAATAAGCATTTAAATGGTTCTCAAATGCCGCAAACATGTTCTATTATTTAAATGATAGAATTTGAGACCATTATATGGTCAGGAAAATCATGTACCTGACCATTCAATTTTTTACTTTTTTGCAGAGAAAAAGGTATTTTTATAGTTTACGTATAGACATGTCTACAACCATTACATGGCCATAAAGACCATGTACATTGTTTTCGTGACCATTTAATTTTTTAATTTTTTTTTGCAGCGACAAGAATTTTATAAAAACATTGAGCAGGTACACACGATTTTCATTTTGCGCGTCAGTCGTGTGCTGATTGTTTCTTGGAATGGACGGAGAATACGGAATTATTGTGTTTTGTGTTAATTTATTTATTCAGAAATGGCACGTGGTATAAAACCACGGAAAGTGTAATTGAAGAAAATGTACCTGGTTTTTGTTCTGCATTTTGATATATGGTATAATTTATTTTTATTTGCAGTTACATGATGTCTGCGTTTGTACATTTGATGGGCACGAAGTAAATATGGAATGATTACTTATTGTTGAAATTGAACCAAACTAGAGTGTGTAAAAATATGTGATGTTTGTGTGCACGACATTATAAATACAAATAAACAATGAATTAGTTTATAAATATATGAAAACAAATAAACAAAGTTGATTTTGTGTTTTCTTTTCTCAAGTGGCGTCCTTTTTTCGACGACGAAAAAAGTTTTTTCATAAAAATCAAAATATTTTAGGTTGTGACCATGTTCTTTTAACTAGAAGAAAACATTTTTGACGAATAACATAACATTTTAGATCGTGACCATTGTCTTTTAATGGAAACAAAATTCTTTTTATCAATATAATAACATGTTAGATGAGGACAATAGTATTTTTCTTAGAACCATGTTCACTGAGCCAACATGGTTGCAGGTTACATGGTCGCAAAAATAGCTGCTATCATATTATTTTGCTCTTCGAATATGATTGTGACAATCATGTTTCTTCTCTGCGTGTAGTGCACTAGAAGTGTGTGCGTGACACGCGTGAATCACGTGAGTCGTGAACAAAATCCAAAGCATCTCTCGTGAATGTGCCTGAATGGGATTAAAATAAATATGTCGTGTGTGAGAAATCGGTTCGTGAATGTGCGTGAATAAAATTTCTGCAAAATCACGCTCACGAAAAAAATTAACATTTAATTCATACTCGTATGTTAACAGTCTTTAAAAGTAGTTCGTGCGTGAGTACTGGTTGTCATTTCGTGAATGTATGTGAGTGGGATTGGCTACCACACGTATCGTGCGTGAATAAACATTTTGCCTCGTGAAGGGGTGTGAGTGAAATTTCAGTCACGCGCACACCTCTATTGTGCACCCAATAAATGTACAAATACACAATAGGTGCATGTAGCTGCAAATAAAAACGTATTATCGGCCCCATCTTCTTTAACCAAGTTAAGGCACTTGCAATCCACATAGAAATAAATCAACATTTTGTGTATATATGCGAAGTACTACGAAAATGTTGTCGCTAAAAAATGCAAAATATTAAATGATCACGTAAAATGTACATAAATTTGTGAGAATAACACTACAACACCCAGAAAAAAGTGACCCTTTCTTTAAGTTAAAATGAAGTCATTGTGAAGAAAGTTGAACTTCGTATAGCGCCAAAGACATTTTTATTTGTTTGAACGATGTGATTTTCGTAGAAATTAGGTAGAATGCATTCTATATATTAGTTAGCATTTTCCTATATTTATGTACCACTATACTACAGAATGAAAAAATGTAACTGAATTGAATTCATATATGGAATGGTTTTATTGAACTTTTTAATTCATTTGGATAAATCTTACATATTTGTGGTAAACCTTTTACTACAAAATTAAAACTGCTTACCTTCGTTTTTAAATACAACTTTATGTATTTATATAAGCAATTTTTTCTTCAATAAAAGACATGTTTTATTAATATATTAAATATATTTATTTAGAATCAACAGCATCGACTGGCCTTGAAATATTAGTTTATTATTCCACTATTTCCAATTTCCATGTAAAGTTACCAACTGTAAAACGTAATGCATTTCTTCTTCTTGTTAGGTTAGGTTAGGTGGCAGCCTGATGTATAAGGCTCACTTAGACTATTCAGTCCATTGTGATACCACATTGGTGAACTTCTCTCTTATCACTGAGTGCTGCCCGATTCCATGTTAAGCTCAATGACAAGCCGAGTCCGAACGGCGTTCCACCTTGCAGTGAAACCACTTAGAGGAGCTTTGAAACCCTTAGAAATGTCACCAGCATTACTGAGGTGGGATAATCCACCGCTGGAAAACTTTTTGGTGTTCGCTCGAAGTAGGAATCGAACCCACGACCTTGTGTATGCCAGGCGGGCATGCTAACCATTGCACCACGGTGGCTCCTTCTTGTTCCTTTCACTTTTAATAAGATGCTGCGTAACGATTTTGTCCTCCTTTTACAATTTCAATACCTACAAATATAAAAAATCATAAATCAATTTTTTCACAAAAGGTTAGCGTTACTGTATGAATGTTACCTGATAATCGTAGATTCCAAAATGAAGACGAATGAAGGGGTTGTTATTCTGTTGCTGTTTTCTTTCTTTATACACCATCACGAACATTGATAGACTTATTGTTTTTTATGTATGTTCAATAATTTTGAAAAAAACGAACATTTTTCTCACTAATTTATAACAAATATTTTATTTGTTATTTATTATATTATTTTACTATATTATTTTTTAACAATCTCTCCGTATACCATAACAACGCGATTCCAACTAAAAAAACAACTCACGCGCAAACATATCGATTACAGGTAGATAAAAGAAATATAGGAAAATTTCCTATATTCTAAGAAGTGTGTTTCCTTAAGTTTTGAAAGGATTGAATACAGCTTGGTACGAATGAACTAAAATATTTTTCTATGCCAAGTGTTATTCGTATGTATGATAAGCTTTCTGTAATAAAGGAATTCAGTGTTATCGTTTTATATGAAATTTTACTAAATTTGAGGAAACTTGGTTTTAGTTCGGTTTTTGTTTATTTTTACGAATGCTTTGTTATCAGTGAATAAAATTTTCTAGTTCAGTAGTAAATTCTTATGCCCAGCGAAGAAAACAGTATTAGTAAAATTCCATGCCTTATACTAGTTAATGAACTATTCCTAACTGCTGTCAGTTTAGTATTTTTACTGAAACAAGTAAATTTTATTATTTCACACAAAAATTTAACTTAATGGAAATAAAATGGCTAAACTAAATTGATAAACATTTTTTCCTTTAGTTTCGAAGGCACTTTTTTCTGGGTATAAAAAAAAAACAACCCACGCGCAAACATATCGATTACATCGATGACAGGTATCGATTGCAGGTAGATGAAAGAAATATAGGAAAATTTCTTATATTCTAGCAAGTGTGTTCCCTTAAGTTTTGAAAGGATTGAATACTTCTTAGTACGAATGAACTAAAATATTTTTCTATGTCAAGTGTTATTCGTATGCATGATAACCTTTCTATAATAAATGAAGTCAGCATTATCATTTTATAAGAAATTTTACTAAATTTGAGGAAACTTGGTTTTAGTTCGGATTTTGTTTATTTTTACGAATGCTTTGTTATCAGTGAAGAAAATTTACCTATTCAGTAGTAATTCTTATACCCAGCGAAGAAAACAGTGTTAGTAAAATTCCATGCCTTATTCTAGTTAATGAACTATTCCTAACTGCTTTCAGTTTAGGATTTTGTTTAATGAAACAAGTATATTTTATTATTTTACACAAAAATTTAAGTTAATGGAAATAAAATGGCTAAACTACATTGATGAACATTTTTTCTTTTGGTTTCGAAAGCACTTTTTTCTGGGCGAATAATTAACTATTTTACTCCTGTACTATAATTTATAATCTTGTTATACTGGAAATTATATTTAATAAATAAATGAATGTGAAATTGAAATTAAATCTCTATAAATATGGATATCGTAAGTAGGCAGACACTAATTGATTTTGTTTATATTTCAGATTGCTTTATGTCCTCGAAATGGACGGACGGGCTCATTTACAGACCACCTGCTTGATTATGACATTGGTACTCGTGTCGACATATGGACAAGGAATTGTTGATTTGGTGCGAGATATTGAGACATCGTTGCTCCATACTAGACTTCCGGATACCATAAATTTCCTTGCAGAATATGATTTCATCATTATTGGAGCCGGATCTGCAGGATGTGTGGTAGCTAATCGGCTAAGTGAGATACGTAACGCATCGGTTCTAGTTTTGGAAGCAGGCGATCAGGAAACACTTTTAAGTGATGTTCCATTGACTGCTGCATTGACACAAGCTACGCGTTATAATTGGGGATACAAAAGTGATCCAACCCCAAATGCCTGCCAAGGATTGGAAGGAGGCGTTTGTAATTGGCCAAAGGGTAGGGGTGTGGGTGGTACCAGTCTCATAAATTTTATGCTATATTCTCGTGGTCATCGAAAGGATTATGATCACTGGGAAGCTTTAGGAAATTATGGATGGAGCTATGATGAAATATTGCCTTACTTCAAGAAATCTGAAAACATGGAAATTGAACATTTACGAAATTCAAAATTCCATGGCACCAAAGGTCCTCTAAATGTGGCATATACTGACTACAAATCTAAATTGTTGAAAGCCTTTCTGAAATCCAGCTATGAAATGGGTTACAATATAACAGACCCAAATGGACAGGATATGATGGGATTCAGTAGAAGTCAAGCTACTATCAAAGATGGTCGAAGATGCAGCAGTAGTAAATCGTTTATTAGACCAATAATAAATAGAAAAAACCTGCATATTTCCATGAAGTCATGGGTTACTAAAATTATAGTTAACGATTCCAAGGCCGAGGGTGTCAAATTTATTAAAAATAAGAAAACTTACACTATTCGTGCCACAAAGGAAATTATATTATCAGCTGGTACAATCGCGTCTCCGCAACTTTTGATGCTGTCCGGGATTGGCCCTAGAGAAACACTCGAATCTCTTAACATTACGATGGTGAAGGATCTTAAAGTTGGTTATAATCTTCAAGATCATGTAACTCTAAATGGTTTAGTGTTCTCTGTAAATGAAACCACACTGAATGACAGAAGGGTCATAAACCCTACTGATATTTTTAAATATCTATTGGAAGGAAAAGGTCCTTACACAGTTCCTGGAGGAGCTGAAGCGTTGGCGTTTGTGAGAACGCCAAGTTCGAAATACGATTCAGATTACTCAGATATGGAAATAGTCTTGGGAGCAGGATCATTGAGTGGTGACTACATGGGTACAATGAGAAACCTGATAGGAATACCCGATTCATTTTATCGTCAAGTATATCAGGATTTAAGAGATAAGGTAATAAAAATATCCATAAAAATGACATAAAATATAATATTTTTTTTCTTGCGAATTAAGATTTCGCGGTTTCGCAGAAAAATCAGCATTCTTTTCGAATTAGGGATTTCCCTTTTTATATATTTGAACCTTACTAAAAATAAACAAGTGAGTAAAGTAGAAAGTCGGGTGGGGCCACATAGTTAGTATGCCACTAATATTGATTCCATTATTAAAAAAGAGGAAATCGCTCAATTAGTGTGAGTAATAAATCCATAAAGTAGAAAGTCTGTCGAGGCCTGCTATATCATACCTTAAACCACCCCTACTGAATTAGTAAACATTGTTTGTGAGGTATCAATGGTAAAGGTCTGGGGGATAAACCGCATTTCAATTTTTAAGAACACTAAGGGGTACATGGTTATGAGAGTTTTATCACAATATGATATTAGCAACTTTAGTTGGTTTTGAACCTACAGAGTTAGTATGCCACTAATATTGATCCCATTATTAAAAAAAGAGGAAATCGCTCAATTAGTGTGAGTAATAAATCCAAATTTGTGAAAATAGGGCAATATAAGTCTACATGTAAGTCGATCGGCTAATACAGCCACATTTGAGCAACATTGTTTAATAAATAAGAGTTTTATGGCCAAATTTGGTAAAATCGAGCGATGCATATGTATGGGAGCTACATATATCTAAATCTGAACCGATTTGGGCGATGTTTTCCAGGTTTGGTTGATACCACAGAAGGTTGCATTGTGCTAAATTTGAGTAAGATCGGTTACTATATTTTATGGAGTCTAAAATCAGTACTACAAGAAGTAGGCACATTTTTGGCAGATCAAGGTTATTATACCCTGACTACCATGTGGTTTAGGGTATAATAAATAATTGGTGTAAGGACGACTTATTCGCACGAAAATTCTGGCTATATAATGTTCGACCGGAGAAACTGTGAACGTTGACATGCTCTTCGCAAACACATAGATGGATCCCTGTAATTTTGGCACGAAATAATACGAAGGAACACTTTATCGCACAAAAACGTACAAAATCGTTCATTTTGAGGAGCACTTTCACCTAACACATTCACCGTATCATTATGAATTTCTTGTCCCGATAAACCTTTTTTATGTAAATATTTAATGACAGCACGCATTTCTAATTTTTCCATTGTAACAAAATTGCGATGCGTCTTTTTTGAACACCTGTTTTTATATGAAGGAGTTGCCAGATCGAAATAACATTTAACATGTGCTCATAACAGAGATGGAAGTTTCCAAAACACTTAATTTTTTTCTGTTTATACCGAGCTTTTTGTGCTAGGCTAAGAAGTTTCCGAACTGCCCTCGTATATTGTAGCACTTCGAACCGAAAAGCGATATTAGCACTAGGTTAGGTTAAAGTGACAGCCCGATTAAGATTCAGGCTCACTTAGACTATTCAGGCCATTGTGATACCACATTAACTAAAAGTACCTATTACATATGGGCACTTCTAGTTTTAACCGCTGAACTTTCTCGATTATTTTTCTTCGCTGAACCAACCAGATTGTTCCAAAAAATATTAGCACTAGACTTAAATACATGCTATTCCTATTTCAGGAAACCTTTGGTTTGGTTCCCGTCCTGCTGAGACCTAAAAGCAGGGGACGCATAACTTTGCGAAGCAAAAATCCCTTTCATTGGCCCAAAATGGAACCGAACTTTATGCAGGACCCAGATGATATTCGTGCTATGATTGAAGGAATAGAAACGGCAAGTGATTTAAGCACTACATATTGCCTGTTGGAGTTGTATATTAAAGTTCCCTATGTCTTTACAGATTTTGCGTATAGCGAAAACTAAGGCAATGCGTAACATCGGAACTCAGTTCAATACAAAGCCCTTTCCCGGATGTGAAGGACACACATTTGGAAGTAGGAATTATTGGAAATGTTGCCTACGTCTATATGGTTCTAGTTTACAGCATCAGTCAGGTACTTGCAAAATGGGACCAAAGAGCGATCCAGAAGCTGTTGTTGACCCCGAATTGAGAGTACATGGTTTGAGTAATTTACGAGTTGTTGACGCTTCCATTATGACAACAATTCCAGCTGGCCATACGAATGCAATTACTATAATGATTGCTGAAAAAGCTTGTGATATGATCAAAGATCGTTGGAGGATCAGAAACGCATAGCTTCAAGAGCTGAACATAAAAATTAAGGAATTATGTGATATATTCATTAGTTGTACTATTTATATGTAATGACTTGCTCGACTGTTATTCAGTCTATTTTTAAGTAAAAAGTAATCGTTGAAATAAATTATATTCAAATAAATCGATTCCATTAATTGTAATTAAAATTAAATATAAATTTATTAAATTATGAAATTTAATAATAGTAAGTATAAATTGAATTTCAGAGAATAATTACAAAACAAAGACTTTTGTGGTTATTAAAATACACGGAAGAAGTGGATGATTAGGTTTTAAATGGCAAAAGTAAACATTTACGCTTCAATTGACTAATTCTAAAACTTATAAATACTCCAATTGCTACGACCTAGAAAGAGCAATCAGCCGATAAAGTTGGTAATTTTTTTTAGTTACACATGGAAATATTAGAATATTCGCAAATTATACGAAAGTGTGAAGCAGCGTTTCCCAATGAGCGTAAAAGAAATATTTGTTTGTAATTATGTTAAGCCTTTATTTGATCCAAGTAGAAAATTTTACACTAGCTATACATTTATTCTAACTGCACTAAAACAAAATGTTTGCTGAAAGCAATTCATTCAATCTTTATTTAATAGTAACATTCTTCATTTTTGTTTCTTATCTTTCTAGAGGTATTGCAAAGAAGTGGATTAGCATAATATCTAGATTATTATTATTGTCGTATAATAACTTAAATTTTAATAATAATGTGTTTGGAGAAAAAGTATTAGCACAAACCTTCTCTACAAATATAAGTTGATAGATTTATTAATATCGTTGCACTTTAATGTTCAAAATAAAAATAAGACAATAAAGGTTTTATGGAGAAGGTACATTTTGTTCGAAAATTATTCGTAATTAGATCAATGCCTTCCACAACTTGGTTGACATTACTGATATTTTGTAGTGAAATTGTCGAGAAATGCCAAGGTAATTTAAGGGACATTTTTAATATTTAGTTTTGAAAAGTTTGTAATCTCTTTATATGGGTCTTAGCGCAATTTTCCCATATAGAACAGCCATAAAGAAGAAAGCAATTAAAAACTTTTGGAACTATTAGAAAGTTGATATATACAAGTAATGTAAGTAGTATAGTTTTCTTTGATGGGGGTGTAGCAATAATTTGATTGGGAACCCCTGCGTAATAGAAGTATAGCATAACACTACATAAAATTGATATACCTTCTTCTGCGTACTTGATCCTCATACAAATCCATTCTGAAACTAAATTAAATACCTGCTATTTTTAAAAGCAATTACCAAGTAAGTGTGATATTCTTATGGAAGATACCGGAAAAGATTTGAGTTACTGATCTCTAAAAACATCATGGAGTACGAGTTCAAGGTTGTTAAATAGGGCAATAAAAAACATAAACGTACAAGTATACACCCAGAAAAAAGTGCCTTCGAAACTAAAGGAAAAAATTTTCATCAATATAGTTTATCCATTTTATTTCCATTAAGGTAAATTTTTGTGAAAAATAATAAAATTTACTCGTTTCAGTAAAAAAATCCTAAACTGTAAGCAGTTAGGAATAGTTCATTAACTTGAATAAGGCATGGAATTTTACTCATACTATTTTCTTCGCTGGGTATAAGAATTTACTACTGAAAAAGAAAATTTTATTCACCGATAACAAAGCATTCGTAAAAATAAACAAAAACCGAACTAAAACCAAGTTTCCTCAAAATTAGTAAAATTTCTTATAAAATGATAATTGCGACTTCCTTTATAATAGAAAGTTTTTCATACATACGAACAACACTTGGCATAGAAAAATATTTTAGTTCATTCGTACTAAGAAGTATGCAATCCTTTCAAAACTTAAGGAAACACACTTGTTAGAATATAGGAAATTTTCCTAAATTTCTATTGTCTACCTGTAATCGATACCTGTCATCGTAATCGATGTGTTTGCGCGTGGGTGTAATCGATATATTTGCGCGTCGGTTGTTTTTTTAGTTGGAATCGCGTTGTTTTGGTATACGGAGAGATTGTTAAAAAATAATATGGTAAAATAATATAATAAATAACAAATAAAATATATAAATATTTGTTATTTTAAATTAGTGAGAAAAATTTTCGTTTTTTTAAATAAATCTATCAATGTTCGTGATAGTGTATAAAGAAAGAAAACACCAGCAGAATAACAACCCTTTCATTTGTCTTCATTTGGAATCTTCAATTATCAGGTAATATTCAGTGACGCTAACATTTTGCAACAAAAATGTTTTATGATTTTTTATATTTGTAGGTATTGAAATTGTAAAAGGAGGACAAAATCATTAGGCAGCAACTTATTAAAAGTGAAAAGTACAAGAAGAAGAAAAAGTGCGTTTTACAGTGGATTAATAAACTAATATTTCAAAGAGATTCGATGCTGTTGATTCTTAATAAATATATTCAATATATTAATAAAACATGTCTTTTATTGAAGATAAAATTGCTTATAGAAATAAATAAAATTGTATTTAAAAACGAAGGTAAGCAGTTCTAATTATGAAGTAAAAGTTTTACTACAAATGTGTAAGATTTGTCGAAATGAATGAAAAAATTTCAATAAAATCATTCCATATATGAATTCAAATTAGTTAAATTTTTTCATTCTGTAGTATAGTGGTATATAAATATAGGAAAATGTTAACTAATATATGGAATGCATTATTCCTAATTTCTACGAAAATCACATCGTTCAAACAAATAAAAATGTCTTTGGCGCTATACGAAGTTCAACTTTCTTCACAATGAGTTCATTTTAACTTAAAGAAGGGGTCACTTTTTTCTGGGTGTAGTAGATTGTAATGGTTTAATAATGTTAATGAGCACAAACGATCAAACCGACTAAAGAACGTAAATGGATTCGCACATTTCACAATTATATTAAATTTCACATTATATTAAATTGGAAATTTCGTATAAACATATACATACATATATGTTTAGAAACCTCAGAGAGAGAGATGGAGAGAGAATGGAGTAAAAATATAAAGTTGACGACGGAGATATATAACGAATGTATAGATATGTAAAACTGCGAGTTCTGAATAAATACCAACATAAATAACAGTAAATACAAAATCTTTGGATCTATATATATGCATAGGAATGCTTTATTTATCTACGGAACTATGGCATGAATGAACTACAGGTCCACAAATCGTTGAAGATTCATTAATAGCTTTTGAAACTAACCTTGCCAAGTTTATGTTATTAATCATTCCATTACAACTACCTCATGCTCACATAACGATGACTATTAGCAAAAAAATAAATAGGTTGAATGGACCATTTGTTATAAATGATTTATTTGTAAATTTGTGTTAAGGAAATTAATATCAATAACACTAGTTTACTAAATAAAATTTTTTCATGTATATTTGGCGAGATGTGACTTTTCTTATGTATTTTGATCTGCTGAATTCGAAAAAAAAAATTATTTTTTTTATGGAACAGTTTTTGAGATATTCCGTTATTTTTAGTTTTTCGCTCTTTTTTCACTAAACAAATTATATCTCGGGTTAGAAATGTCTGATTATATCGTTGTTGGAACTTAAATGCTACTCACCCTACACAAAAATACCACTTGGCCACACAGGGTGAGTGGCTCATATATGCATTATTTGACGTCGGATATGTTCACTCAATTGCTTATAACATTGTCATTTTTCGGTTGTTTTTCTTCTATTTGGTCTTATTACTTACGTTAGAGTATCATCTATACGACCATGAAGAGAAACCTTCATGGTCGTACCTTCCCTGCGGAAATGGGTCACTGTAAAACATGATTTTTTTTGGAAAATTTGCCCTTGTTGCATAGATATTTTTTTAACCACTTAACTTATCGCAGATCCAAATATACACGATTATTCGTCATTTCAATACCTTTCATTTAAATTCCAACAACGAGCAAAAAAATAAAAATAACGGGATATCTCAAAAACTGTTCCATAAATATTTTTTAAACATTTTTTTCGAATTCAGAAGATCAAAATGCATGAGAAAAGTCACCTCTCATCAAATGTACATTTTGAGTGTAAACTAGTGTAATTTGTACTTTTAGCCAAAAAAAAAAAAGATAATTTTCTTTCATTTATGCAAAACAAATTCTCTTTACACAAAATAATATTACTCCGATAAACAGAAAACCATAGATAGAGTAACTACTGCCTGTGTGTAATTTTATGGTATTTTAAAAATTAAACAAGTTTGCGGTATTCTAAGTTTTTGAAAGGTATCCGAGTGTGAAATAAATGAGCCGCTTATGAAGTTATTTGATTGTTTAAGTAAAATTTTTAAATTTTACTTATAATGCGCCCATCTTGAACTTCGTATAGCACTAAAGACGTTTTTGAAATTTTGAACTCCATTTGAACACTTGAAACTTGGCATAAGTAGTTGTTATTGATGTAGGTCGGATGGTATTGCAAATGGGCCATATTGGACCACTTTTTGAAATTTTGAACTCCATTTGAACACTTGAAACTTGGCATAAGTAGTTGTTATTGATGTAGGTCGGATGGTATTGCAAATGGGCCATATTGGACCACTTTTACGTATAGCCCCCATATAAACCGATCTCCAGATTTTACCTCCGGAGCCTCTTAGAGAAGCAAATTTCATCCAATCCGGTTGAAATTTGGTACGGATCCTCTTGGAGTACTAAATTCCATCCGATCCAGTTGAAATTTGGAACGTGGTCTAACTATTTAGTCTTTAAAAATCATGCAAATATTCGTCCATATCGGTCCAATTATATATAGCCGCCATATAAACCGATCCCCAGATTTGACCTCCAGAGCTTCTTGGAGGAACAAAATTCATCCGATTCGGTTGAAATTTGGTACATTGTGCTAGTATATGGCCGCTAACAACCATGCCAAATTTAGTCCATAGTTATATAGCCCCAGATAGACGTATCCCCAATCACACTAAAATTGGTCCATATCGGCTCGTAATTGTATATAGCCCCCTTATAAAGCGACCCCCATATTTGAATTCGGCTCTCTAATTACCGCGCAAAACTTCATATCCGTTGGTAATTATTTGAACACTTCCCTATATACCATATACCGGGTCAACACACAAAGAAAATTTCATTAAAATTGAGCCAACGAAAAAATTTCATTGATATAACAAAACATTTTCATTAATACAATGAAAATATTCGTTAATAGTACAAAAAGATACGTTGATTAACAGAAAATTCGTTATAAAACGAAAAATTTCGTTGTATTAACGAATTTGTTTCATTGGCTCACTTTTAACGACCCATTTCGTTAATACAACGTAACTTTTTCTATTAGTGAAGAACTAAATTATATACGTATTTAATCTGTTTTTTATACCCTACATCATAGGATGGGGGTATATTAACTTTGTCATTCCGTTTGTAACACATCGAAATATTGCTCTAAGACCCCATAAAGTATATATATTCTGGGTCGTGGTGAAATTCTGAGTCGATCTAAGCATGTCCGTCCGTCCGTCCGTCTGTTGAAATCACGCTAACTTCCGAACGACTTGAAACTTGGCACAAGTCGTTGTTATCGATGTATGTCGGATGGTATTGAAAATGGGCCATATCGGTCCACTTTTACGTATAGCCCCCATATAAAGGGACCCTCAGATATGGCTTTTGGAGCCTCTAACAGAAGCATATTTCATCCGATCCGGCTGAAATTTGGTACATGGTGTTGGTATATAGTCTCTAACAACCATGCAAAAATTGGTCCACATCGGTCCATAATTATATATAGCCCCCATATAAACCGATCCCCAGATTTGGCTTGTTGAGCCTCTAAGAGAAGCATATTTCATCCGATCCGGCTGAAATTTGGTACATGGTGTTGGTATATGGTCTCTAACAATCATGCAAAAATTGGTCCACATCGGTCAATAATTATATATAGCCCCCATATAAACCGATCCCCAGATTTGGCTTGCGGAGCCTCAAAGAGAAGCAAATTTCATCCGATCCGGCTGAAATTCGGTACATGATGTTGGTATATGGTCTCTAACAACCATGCAAAAATTGGTCCACATCGGTCCATAATTATATATAGAACCCATATAAACCGATCTCCAGATTTGGCTTGCGAAGCCTCAAAGAGAAGCAAATTGCATCCGATCCGGCTGAAATTTGGTACATGGTGTTGGTATATGGTCTCTAACAACCGTGCAAAAATTTGTCCACATCGGTCCATAATTATATATAGCGCTCATATAAACCGATCCCCAGATTTGGGTTCCGGAGCCTCAAAGAGAAGCAAATTTCATCCGATCCGCCTGAAATTTGGTACATGATATTGGTATATGGTCTCTAACAATCATGCAAAAATTGGTCCACATCGGTTCATAATTATATATAGCTCCCATATAAACCGATCCCCAGATTTGGCTTGCGAAGACTCCAAGAGAAGCAAATTTCATCCAATCCGGTTGTAATTTGGAACATGGTGTTAGTATATGATCTTTAACAAGCGTGCCAGAATTGGTCCATATCGGTCCATAATTATATATAGCCCCCATATAAAACGTTCTCCAGATTTGACCTCCGGAACCTCTTGGAGGAGCAAAATTCATCCGATCCGGTTCAAATTAGGAACGTGGTGCTAGTATATGTTCGCTAACAACCATACCAAAATTGGTCCAATCACACAAAAATTGGTACATATCGGTTCATAACCATGGTTGCCACTAGAGCCAAAAATAGTCTACCAAAATTTTATTTCTATAGAAAATTTTGTCAAAATTTTATTTCTATAGAAAATTTTGTCAAAATTTTATTTCTAGAGAAAATTTTGTTAAAATTTTATTAGGTTCATAATAAAATTTTCATCATTGTCAAAATTTTATTTCTATAGAAAATTTTGTTCAAATTTTATTCGGTTCATAATCATGGTTGCCACTCGAGCCAAAAATAATCTACCAAGATTTTATTTCTATAGAAAATTTTGTCAAAAGTTTATTTCTATAGAAAATTGTGTGAAAATTTTATTTCTATAGAAAATTTTGTTAAAATTTTATTTCTGTAGAAAATTTTGTCAAAATTTTATGTCTACTTTGTCAAACTAAATTATATACGTATTGGATCGATCTTTTGTGATTTAATATATACCACGTATGGACTTACATACAATTTAGAAGATGGTGTTAGGAGGTTTTAAGATACCTTGCCATCGGCAAGCGTTACCGCAACTTAAGTAATTCGATTGTGGATGGCAGTGTTTAGAAGAAGTTTCTGCGCAATCCATGATGGAGGGTACATAAGCTTCGGCCTGGCCGAACTTACGGCCGTATATACTTGTTTTTGTCTAATATATACCACGTATGGACTAACTTACAATCTAGATGACGATGTTAAGATGTTTTAAGATGACAAGGTCATCGGCAAGTATTTCCACAACCCAAGTAATTCGATTGTGGATGACAGTCTTTAGTATAAGTTTCTACTCAATCCTTGGTGGGAGGGTACATAAGATTCGGCCTGGCGGAACTTACGGCCGTATATACTTGTTTTCCTTCACAGTACGAAATTTACAAGTGAAAGAAAATGATTTTGTCTAATAAATTTTCTTGAATTTGACGAAAAGTGTTTACTTATTTCTGTGAAATCGGCGAGACATCTGCGTTTGTTCTTTCCTGGTGTCGTCACTGTGTTGTTGGGTGTATAAAGAAATTTAAGTTCAAAACGAAAATAATTTAATAATTTAAGTTCAAAACGAAAATAATTAAAAAGAAGAGTACACGATATCAGCGACAAAATATTTCATAAAGACAACGAAGATAAGATAAGGACCATATTGCGATTAAATGATTTCCCGAATAAGACGATTGACGACCTAATACAACATGTAAAAGAACAACAACATATCAAACATGACGAAATTGAACCCAAAATTTATAACCCTTGACATATGTCCCCCAATTCTCGGAAAGATTCAAATCATCTAACATGCTAAATAAGGACAAATTTCAAATTGCACAAAGGACTCATAATACAGTAAATCAATTCTTCAGCAAGACAAAATCTAAAATTAAGAAAGAAGACAAGTCAAACGTAGTATATAAGATCAAATGCAATGGAAATGACTCTGATACTTGCCAAAAAGTATATATTGGTACAACGAAAACCAAATTAAAAACTAGACTCTCAGGGCATAAATCTGATCAGAAAGCCACTGATAAGCCCTTGGAGCAAAAGACGGCACTTGCAGCACATTGCACTTTAACAGGACACAAACCAAACTTTAAGGACGTAGATATTTTGACGCAAGAAACCAATTATAAAAGGAGATTTACTCTGGAGATGCTACATATTATAAATGTACCTGCAGAAAGACGAATGAATTTTAAGACTGATACGGACCATTGTGCACATATTTATAGAAATATTGTACAAAAAGATAGAAAGACAGATTAGCTTTTAAAGGGTGATTTGTTAAGAGCTTGATAACTTTTTTTAAAAAAAAAACGCATAAAATTTGCAAAATCTCATCGGTTCTTTATTTGAAACGTTAGATTGGTCCATGACATTTACTTTTTGAAGATAATTTCATTTAAATGTTGACCGCGGCTGCGTCTTAGGTGGTCCATTCGGAAAGTCCAATTTTGGGCAACTTTTTCGAGCATTTCGGCCGGAATAGCCCGAATTTCTTCGGAAATGTTGTCTTCCAAAGCTGGAATAGTTGCTGGCTTATTTCTGTAGACTTTAGACTTGACGTAGCCCCACAAAAAATAGTCTAAAGGCGTCAAATCGCATGATCTTGGTGGCCAACTTACCGGTCCATTTCTTGAGATGAATTGTTCTCCGAAGTTTTCCCTCAAAATGGCCATAGAATCGCGAGCTGTGTGGCATGTAGCGCCATCTTGTTGAAACCACATGTCAACCAAGTTCAGTTCTTCCATTTTTGGCAACAAAAAGTTTGTTAGCATCGAACGATAGCGATCGCCATTCACCGTAACGTTGCGTCCAACAGCATCTTTGAAAAAATACGGTCCAATGATTCCACCAGCGTACAAACCACACCAAACAGTGCATTTTTCGGGATGCATGGGCAGTTCTTGAACGGCTTCTGGTTGCTCTTCACTCCAAATGCGGCAATTTTGCTTATTTACGTAGCCATTCAACCAGAAATGAACCGAACACTGATTTTGGTAATAAAATTCAATGATGAAATGAACCGAACACTGATTTTGGTAATAAAATTCAATGATTTGCAAGCGTTGCTCGTTAGTAAGTCTATTTATGATGAAATGTCAAAGCATACTGAGCATCTTTCTCTTTGACACCATGTCTGAAATCCCACGTGATCTGTCAAATACTAATGCATGAAAATCCTAACCTCAAAAGAATCACCCTTTAGTTGTAAATATACTCCCTTGTAAATAAGTTCACTGTTCTTTAAATTTAAATGTAATTAACTGTGTTTTTCATGTAATGATATATTTTTTTTTGTTAATGTGTTAAATGTTTTTTTTTTTCTTTTTGTTTAAAGTAATTTCCCTGAAGACGAGCATCGGAGATGTCTCGAAATATTGGAAAATTTTAAATATAAAAATACAACTCAAAAAACAACAACATCTGTTTTTATTCACATGACCTCAAGCCGAACTAAGCAAATATAATTAAAAGTTTAAAGGTCAACTAATTAAAACAACATAATTAAAAATCTGTGGAATTTATACGCAAAATCAAATTACTCCATTACTTAACTAGACCATTTTAATAAAAAGTAATAAAATAATCATATCCATCGCATATAGATAACTTTTGCAATTGGTTATATTCAGAATATGTTCTAAAGAAAGTCAGAAAGCTTCTAACAAAGGGTTGTTTTAAAAATGGCAGCGTCGATAAAAAATAAGGTTATTCGAGTAATACTAATTTTTGCCAGTCAAATAATTAAACAAAGAAATTAAACTTATATAAACTCAATAGTTCTATGATTTACATTACATAACTAGGGTGATAGTCGCTTTTGTAGAACAACTTCGGAATTAGTGCAAACATCTAGTTAACGTGGATTTTTAAAGTGTAATGTGAATGAGGTATAAGATATAGTCCAGATATATTTGATTGATGGAATATGAAATTGATAGCTATCGTATAGAAGTAGAAAACAAAACAAACATATTTTATAAAAACAAATTGTGGTGAAATTAATTCATTCACATTAATTCATACACTGCCTTCTTCGACTGTGTTTGTAGTGCAGTCATAAGAGGCAGTGTGGAGCAATTGAAATAACATTGCCTTGAGATTTCACCGGAATTCACCTTTTTTTGTGTAGAAGCCTAATGTGAGGTGACAAGGAGTGCACCGATTTCTGGACGTGTCTTATTCTTGTGATCGACAAGGCTTCGATTAAAACCTGCGGTATGGTGTCGACAGATTTTATTTGCGAGTTCATTATTGATTACAACGCCCCGCTTGCCTATCTTGACCAGTGCCATTCACAGAAGTAATTATTAAATTGCTTTCAAGTTCTTTGATAATGCCATGTGTTTGATGTATTCATACACCTAAAGTATCTATAGCTCTGGGATGCTGTGTGTTTGGCGCGAAAAAAGATACAATTTTGTGAAGTCATGATTATTGTCCGAGTCTCCCATCGGGATCAAACAAATTGATTGTAGATCAACACGCTGTGATGACCGTGACGTCAATGTATTTATTTATATAGATGATAAGTAAGTACTGTATACTCGACGACATACAACATGACTTGCGGATATTTGAAACATAGGTTATTTTTCTGTCAAGAAGCCTTGATTCAATTGTAGGTCACTTATAAACCTTAAATATTTCATTCAAATATTGGCTACTGTTTGTGGATACGTATTCTTTCAAGTATATTCCAAATATTTAGGTATTTCAATACTCAATGTTCCGATATCTTAAAATTTAAGGAACCACTACAACAAAATTTAGTACAATAGCCAAAATGCTAGTATTCGGTTCATTTTGTCGAGTGAAAACGAACTAAATTTGGCCAAGTTTATATTTACGAGCATTATCATATTATATCCCTCACACCAAATACACTTGCACATGGCCTTTAATTTGAAAAATAAGCAACAAACATTTGTTTATTACATAATGTACTGTCCAAAAGCGGACGTTTTACAGCATTTTTTTTTTATCAAAGCCTTTAATTTGAAAAAAAGCAACAACCCTGCCAGCATTTCAAAGTTCCATTTCATCCTCATCGCTACCACCAAGGCCGTATTCAGGGGGGGGGGGGGGGGGTGAGGGGGATCAAACCCCCCCCCCCGAAATGAATGAATATTTTTATATAAATATATATTTTTAGCTGCATAGAAAAATCTTATCGAAGATGTTGAAGAAAAGCTGGAGGTTTTATTTTGAAAAATGCTTACCTATAAAACTTGCACAAATCATAGAATACTAGTTGAAAAGCCCGTCAAACGACGGTCGAAAAAAAAACAAATTGTTTTTGTTCTCGCACCACAAATTTCATTTTTGGAAAATGTCTTTCTGCTTTTTATTTGTGTTTGTTGTTCTTTTTGTGAACATGACTCGCTTTGTTTGGCTATAGCAACAACAACGAAGCAGCCAAACACACATGTGTAAATGAAATGGCGCAAAACCTGCGAAAAGAACCTGCCTAATTCAGCGATGGAAGCACTTGGAGAGTGCAATAAAGAGATATTTCCAAACGTGCATATTCTTTTAAAAATTTTGGTCACTTTGCCAGTTACTCAGGGGTGGAAAATACAATTTTTAAGAAAGTACAAAAAAGGTATTTTTTGAGCGGAAAGGTACTTTTTACTAAATTTCAACAAAAATTTCACTGGAAAATTATTGTCAAGAGACTAAATTTTAAAGAAAATAAAATTTTGACAAAATTTTCTATATAAATAAAATTTTGCAAAAATTTTCTATAGAAATAAAATTTTGCAAAAAAAATCTGTGAAAAAAAAATGTTGCAAAATTTTTTCTATAGAAATAAAATTTTGCAAAAATTTCCTATAGAAATAAAATTAGTACAAAATTTTCAATTGAAATAAAATTTTGACAAAATTTTCTATAAAAATAAAATTTTGCAAAAATTCTATATAGAAATAAAATTTTGACAACATTTTCTACCGAAATAAAAAATCGATAATATAGAATCGCATTCTTGAAGTTCAATAAAATCCTGTTTTTGACTATGTCTTTTACAAAATCGAGATTTTCTTCCCACATGAACATGTCTGTTTTGCCATATTGGTAAAAGACTATTAGCAAATAAGGTTGATATAGACTTTCTCAAAATATTAAAATATTTTGTCAAAGCTATTGTATCATAAATCTGATATCGACTCAAAAATGTCTACACAAAAGGTACTAAATCATTCGCGGGGGTACTACGGAACTGACCGGGGTGAAAAAGTATTGAAAAAAGTACTATAGTACTGCATTTTCCATCCCTGCAGTTACTAGGTACTCATCCGAACTTTCATTTTCAACAATGAAGAGATTAAAGACGTATCTTAGAAATTCGACTAGCGAGAGTACACTCAATGGATTGGCATTAATGTCCGTTCATCGCCGAATAAATGTGCCGACTGAAGAAGTAATTGATTTGTTTGCTGCCCAAAAAGCCCGTCGGATCAATTTAATATTATAAAAATATTGTATACATATGCATAAATAAAATTTTCTACACATGAGATTATATGAATATTTTTTTTAAGTTGAACCCCCCCCCCCCCGAATTAAAATCCTGGCTACGGCCTTGGCTACCACAGACTCGTAAGTGACACTACAACAATCGCCAACTGTGATGGGGGAAGCGTATCAAAAAGTATGAAATGTACATGAAAGTCTGAAACGAAAATGAAGTGCTGAAAACATAGTTATTTCGCTTAAAATTGTGAAAGGTATATTGGTGAAAATTTTTTGACAATTTAATCAAACCATTTTAAGGATGGTTTGCTGAATGAGATAACGATATGAAATTGCTTTTTAATTTATTTTGTCATAATATTTTTGTTTTTCTTTCTCCATAATGTTGAGTGGGACTAAGTGTTCGTTAATAACAATTAATAACAATTGGAAATTGTTTTTTTTTTTTTTTAATTTACTCTTATGTTCTTTTGTTTTTTGTTAATAAAATTGAATTAAACTAAATTAGTTTAATGTACAATAATTTTTTGGTGCTTTAGATTGTTATTACTTAAAATATTTAAAGTATCCCGAAAATTTCTGGATCCCGAAAACAATCCCGGAAAATCCGGATATTGTATATTTTGAAATCCCGAATCCCGGGATTTATAAAAGTCGATCTCGAATGACAGCCCTAATCACGATAGACTGAATAGCCTAGAGGCCTGGTTATGCACCTAAAAATGTAACAACGGCGAATGAGCGTTACATTCGAGAAACCATTGGAATTTTACTGTTTAAGGCCGGTATGCACCTCTAGCGAAAAATTTCATTCCCATAAGAAATGCATTGCTATTTATGCTAACGAAATTTTCGGTAGCGTTCAATTTCATTAGCGTAGCTAGACAATTTTCCTAGGGGGGGCTATAGCCCCCCTAGCTAAAAATTTATAGACTGAACTTATAGGTTCAATTAATGTTTTATTTCATAAAATTGAATAAAAAATTAGACATCAAAATAACTCGACAATTAATTTATAATAAAGCAACTAAAAGTAGTTCCACACTTTTCCCAGCAAAAAAATTGTGAGTTGTTCTAAAGGCACAACTTTAAAAGTACTTCCAAAAATGTCCTCAATTATTTTAACTACACTACTAGTATAAAAATTATTTATTTGGGAAAATATCACAAAATTTTTTAATTCACATTCAAAACACTGAATTCGGATCTCACGTTAAGAAGTGATGCAAATTCATTACAACGGCTGTTGAACGGCCGCCAATTTTGCACTACTTCTAGACCCAAAAAGAACATTTTCACTACTTTTTTGGCGCCGCTTTTTCGCAGCATTATTAAGATATTTATTTATGAAAGAAGAGTTTAATATCAATTACTATTTTTTAATTGACTAAACTAAATCAATCATAAGTTCAACCACAGCTTTATTTCATAAATATCTGACTTCAAACATTGCCATCGGCAACTGCTATCACAACCCAAGTAATTCGATTGTTCATGAAAGTCTTTAGCGGAACTTTGTGCGATTGTATATACTTGTTTAATTTTTATAAAAATTAAAAAAAAAACTATTGACATTTATTGAAAAATGGAAAATCATAAATAGAGTTTCAAATTCTGGGGGGGCTAAAATTTTTCTGGGGGGGTCTAAGCCCCCTCCCCAGAGGCCTTCCTACGCTTATGAAGGTGGTACGCACCTCTAATGAAAATAACAGGGTTGTCAAAAGCATATTTTGGCAGCAAACATTTAATTTATTACAATCACTGTGTGTGTAAAAGTTTTAAAAGGTCTGTAAATAATAAACAATTTATTTGAGGAATATTTGGAACATATATTAACAATTTTTGAAAGCGATTAGCTGGTTTAAAATTTGTGTACACAGCCCTGTTTTTTGTTGTAGAATTAAATAAATTTTTGCCGGTCTTTAGTGTAATGTCTGTTTTTTTTTTTTGAGAACGCGATTTTCTCAATAATTTCTCAACACAAATAATCCCTAATTGTTTTCAAACGTTTGTGTTTATTGGTATTCCCAATAAACACAGGATGCAACACCTTTTCAGTTTGAGGGTAAATATCATTTTCAACATAAATTCAACTTGACTTCAAACAGGTAATCTTCAATACATTTTCAAATTGTTTGTGAATTACTTCCAAACCGCCAAAATGTTGAGGAAAACTTTGAATAAATCGAAAATCACTTTATTTTCGCGATTACTTTTCCTGAAATAATCAAAATTATAAATGAAAACAAACATATTCCTGTAAAGTCTTGCCGAAATCTAGAGGAACAAGAAACTGTGCATCAATTGAGTTAATTTATCTGCTTTATATTGAACTGTTTTAATAAAGTAACCGCGAAAATTTCAAGTCGAAAAGCGAACATAGTACTACCCTATAATTGGTAAGTAAAAATAAAACACGAAAAGAAAACAGTAAGTAAGTCACTAAACTCAAATCTCTTTGCAGACAACTAAAATCTTTGGATGCTGCATTCTTGGAAATATTAATGGTGTTTTCTTTTCTGAAAGAAAGTGTTTTGCCTTCATTTTGTCTGTACAGAATGCGCATTTTTAACATGTTACCAGCAACCTAAAAATGCTATCATTTCAGCGGGCAGAAAAGAATTCAAAGAAGGAAACAGGGCAATCGCAGTACTCTCGTTTATTGGCAGTGCTGAAAATGTCCGCAATTTGCCTCTATGCGTGGCGCTATTTTCACAACAGAATTCGAAGCCTTTTCGAAATTTTGCCTGTTTTTTTAGAAAAGAACCTAAAAAGTACATTTTCCGGGCAAAATGCAAAAAGTGAGCATTTTTTACAAGAAAAGAAAACTCCATAAGAGGCTGACCGATGAAAAATGATAGTGGGTTATCGAAAAGAGAAAGTTTCCATAAATCAAAGTGCAACCAATTAAAATTGGTATTTATGCTCTCCCATATCAACAACTACTGTATGATAATTCGCATCACATCGATAATTTAATTTACATCGCATCATCGGTTTAATTTGTTATTTTGTGAATTCATATTGCTGGAAATTTATTCTAACTCTCTGGCCAGCACGTTCCTTGCAAATTGCCTGAATTTTAATGAGTTTTATAAAAATTTTGTGACACCAACGTTCTTGAGGAAATCAAATTTTGTGGTTTTCAATACATTTTGTGCCACGAAGTACGTGGTCAGTTGGAAGAAATACAAAAATATGAAATATTTTTGGCAATTGTCGGAAGTTAATCCAAAAAGTTAACTATAAGGTAAATCAAAATAAAAAGTGAAATGAAAACGTAATGGAAATCACTAAACTCGATTGTTTTGCAGAAAACTAAAATAATTGGATGATATATTCTTGGAAGATGTTGGCAGATACAAATATGATGAAGGAAACAACAAAGAAAAGTTTCCAGAGAACTTTGAAAGTGCAACCAATTAAAACAAAGTGCAACAATTTTTATATCAAGAATTTCAACAGTTTGTTATTTTGTGAATTCCTCTTGCTGGAATATATTCTAACACGCAGGCCAGCAAGTTCCTCGATAGTAATTATTTAAAATTGCCAGCATATTAATAAATACTTAATTAATTAATAGTTATGTGACACCAACATTATGGAGGAAATCGAATTATACATGTAAACATGTTTAATCTATTTAAAGTTGCGTTTAATAAGATAACTATGTTTTGATTAGTATTGTATTATTGACATTCACACAAATTGTGGTTAGAAAATATTCGCAACAATGTTCATTTTTGATTTGTCTCACATGTGAAAAATTATTGAGTAGCGATGCATTTCAATTTGAGGATTGCAATTGAGAAATTATTGTTGATGTGTTGAATTTTACTGTTGAGGGTAATGCCCGTTTTTTTTTTTTTTTGGAGAATGGGAAATCCTAAAGGCCTGTTTGCACATCTCGCGAAATTTTCGTTAGCAAACATTTATTTAAGTCTACAACAAAAAACGGGTTGTGTAGAGAAGCATAATGCACACAAATTTTAAACCAGCTAATCGCTTTTAAAAATTATTAATATTTGTTCCAAATATTCCTCAAATAAATTGTTGATTATTTACAGACCTCTTAAAACTTTTACACACACACAATGATTGTAATAAATTAAATGTTTGCTGCCATGAGTTATCAACATCTCTCCAAAATATGCCTTTGACAACCCGGTTATGAACAAAAATTTTCATTTGAGGTGCGTACCAGCTTACGAAATTGAACGTTACCGAAAATTTCGTTAGCATAAATAGCAATGCATTTCTTATGGGAACGAAATTTTTCGCTAGAGGTGCATACCGGCCTTAAATAGCAATTCATTTCTTATGGGAACGAAATTTTTCGCAAGAGGTGCATACCGGCCTTAATCCTTTGAAAAAAGGTTTGAAAATATTATTGAATTTTTGTATTTTTCAAACGTTTGTGTTTATTGGGTTGTATTGAAGATATTGAGTAGCGAGTACTCAAAAAATTAGTCAGTAACGAGTACTTGTAATCAAATACTCGTTGATGAAGGCGTTTATGTGACAAGGCTCTGACATACTATTTGAATTTCATCAGAAAAACTATGCTTCTTTACTTCTTCTTCTTCTTATTCAATTAGGTGAAATCGTAGTAGTGGAAAAATAAAAGCTTAAATTTTGCCGGAGCAGCAACCATAGAACGACTTAAATTAAATATTTGTATACATTAGAATTAGTAAATAACTCGGAAACTATTAAAAAAAACACACATTTTATGGCTGTCAAGTAAGTTTCATGTTTTCCACCAAAATAAGGGAATGTTTACATTGAGACCGTAGAAGTCGGTAGCGTGTTTTTGTTGGCGTCTCTTCAAACTGAGTTTTGTGTATACATCAGAGATTCAGTAAATTCTAAATTTGCATGAATTCTTTCAGATCTAAAGACAGCGATAGCTTGGAGCTGTCCAATTTTTTCGACAATGAAGATAGTGATGGCTATCGATTGGGCCAATTTTTACGGAAAAGGCATGGCTGCGGACAACGTCAAAATTTCTTATTCATGAACAGTGACCCAATTCGTCTAAGTTTGGACGTACAGTTGGAAAAAGTTGCAGAAAAACAAAATAAAAATGTTATAGAAAAACGAGTTGAGGAGCAAGTCGTTTCAAATGTTTCCGTGTCTCCTCCTAAGCCAAGTTCAAATTCTGGAAAAGGAGACGGAAATAAGTCGTTGGGAGAAAATCGAAATGTTAGTCCTAGGAAATCAAGCATTATGCGAAAACGTAGTGGTGTCTCTCCTGGGGATAATTTACGTCGCCTTAGTTTGAAACGTTTAACAAGACTCAGTGTTAATCATCGCAGATCTCTGATAAATGATTTTGAAAATACAATTTCGGACTGTGCATTTGTAAGTAGAATTCATTCGTACGTTCCGTACGTAGGTTTCCTTTTCTGCTACTAAGTACGTTTTTTTTGCAGACCCCAAATGTGTGTAGTACGCCATTGTCCCAGGAAAATAAAGGTAACAAAGATCCAAATCCAAACGAAAGTCAGCCAGTTTTGACCATTACATCTAGGCCCAACGAACAAACACCATGTACGGAGCATGTCGACTCCTTTAATAAAAACGTACAAAATAGGGACAACAGTCTGCAGGGTATGCTGGGACAGATATTGGAGACCACATTAAAAATGTCTCAAAATAAAGCAGCAGGTGACTCGGTGTCTTTACCGAGTTCTCCCATAAGAAGAACATATACTTTGGAGAGGGGACAGAAGCCTGGGCAAGTGCTTTTAACACCAGAACCAACATCAAAAACAATAGAAAACAGCACTCGTCGAGATCAACACATAATATCGAATAAAACCATTAATAGATCAGCTTCAATGTCACAACGATCTAGGATACCTCGAAGATCAGTAAATGATAGAGCTGTTTTATCGCAATTGGGGAATGTATCCATGGAAATAAGCGAAAGCATGCAGTCGCCTCTTAATTCCCCAAATATTTGTATACTCCAAAAAGAAAACGGTAGTGCCATGAACTTAACCCTTACATGCAATAGCGAGATTGGTGATGACAATAGAATTGCTATGCCACAATCAAATATAAGAGAAATGGAAATATCGATGGCCCCTAATGCCACCTTACATAATACCACCGTACCACAGTGTAGTAACCAATCACAATTTACAATCAGGCTTGGAAGTCCGAGTGTTTCTCAATCGCCACTGATTGATAATTTCCAAAAAAACAAATCTTACTGCACACCGACAAATGAAAATTCTCGTAATGTCTCTTATGATAATTGTGTGACTGTACGGACCTCAGAACTGCAAAATACCTGTGTTGTACATTCTCCTCAAAGAAGTCAATTTCAATCTCCCGGAAGAAGTCAACTTCATGTTACAAATATCAAATGTAGACCAATACAAGAATTAACACTAAATTCTTCCCACTGTCACAATCAAACTTTGTGGACATCAAGAGGTACAGACCGAAAAAGGTTATTGAGTAGTGATGATGAGATCCCAAACACACAGGAAGGTAATATTTCAAAAGGAACCGTACATAATAATGAAAATGTGCTTGTCCCCGAAACTCAGGAGATCAATGCTCGTGTCGATAACTCCATCATTATTGATTCCGGTACAAATGTTTTAGTTATACCAGTGAATCAAACTATCTGCAACCCAATACCGACAGTATCCAATAAAACTTCAACTTCGGATACAAATAGTCGTGGATTGGGGGTTTCGGTCGGAATCCCAGCAACGATAAGTGTCGAAAACAACCAAAATCAAAGCGCTCCAACAAATAGTGCTTATTTGGAAGAAGCAGATAACCTAAAGCTTACTGATATAATAACAGACGACGAAGAACCACCGGTAACAGCAACTTCCATGCAATCTGAGGGGAATAACAGCCAGGCACCACTAAATCTTGCAGCCAGTGCAAAGACGGTGCGGAACAAAAGACTGCGAAAGAGATCCATACCCAGACGCAGGCTACAAATGGAACACTCACAAATCATGAGCACAGAGACTGAAGCGGAAACGTTACCCATTAATTACCAAACTAGTCGTAAGCGTAGTTTAAGAAGAAATCATTTGCCTATGAACAAGGCTCCTGGCACTCCACTGAATGGAGAAAAATTTGCAATTGAATTGGCCCGAATGAGCAATTACGAAATCTTAGATTTGCGGAAGCGTAACTCGATGGGCCGTATATTTCCTGTTAATGGTCGTAAGTCATCACGTGCAAAGGAAGAAGCTTTAAAAAAACAGATACTATTGGGTGACGAAATAGCTCAAGAATTGATAAGAAGAAATATGGAGCCAACAGAAAGAGTTGATTTGGCGCCTCCCCAATCCACTGGTGATATAGAAATTTTCCCTCCAGTGCCAGAGGCATTTTCTGATACTACACCAGCGTCAAGCGAAAATGTACGAGAAATATTTGAGAATGAAAATTCTTTCGATCGAGTATCTTTTGTAAGTATATTGGTCAGTTAACGGCCGGAATACGATTAATGATATTTCGTATTACAGAGAAAATCAAATACCGCTACGAATAACAAAGGTGCACGCAAGAACAAAGTGGTAAGTTTTCAGTTGACTTTTCGAAGTAATATTGTAATATCTTATTAAAAAAAATATATATATACACACATGTTTCATATATTTATAAGCTCTTTAAAAAATGACAAAATAACGAACCCTATGGTGAGAAACACACATAACAATCCGAAGCTGTTCCCAATTTCTTTGTCCAATCGAACCCATTACCAATAAGAATAAACAATAAAACGAAGTTGCACTTTTAGAAGTGGACAATGTAAAAATTTTAGCAAATAAAATATTGACTGATATAACATATGGGTGGCAGATAATATCCCTATTGATTAGTGATCGGCACTGCATCTAATATTGGGACAACTGTGCCCAATTAGTGATAATTTAATGCCATTACCAAAAATATCGATAATACTAGTTTCCAAATTTTGTTTTTTATGTACAACTTATGTATTTTGATCTGCTGAATTTGAAAAAAAAAATAAAATTGTTTTTATGGAACAGTTTTTGAGATATCCCGTTATCACTAAACAAATTATATCTCGGGTTAGAAATGTCCGATTGTATCGTTGGTACTTAAATGAAAGGTATTAAGATGACGAATAATCGTTTATAATTGGATCTGTGATAAGTAAAGTGGTTCAAAAAATATCGATGCAAAAAGCCAAATTTTCAATAAAACTGTATTTTGCAATGGACCTTTTCCGCCAGAAAAGTATAAACCATTAAAATTTTTTTCTATACATGGTCGTATAGATGATACTCTAACGTAAGTAATAAGAAATTTTGCTTTTTCGCATCGATATTTTTTGAACCACTTAAATTATCACAGATCCAATTATACACGATTATTCATCTTAATACCTTCATATACGCATATGGTCAAAATAATAAGTACACGTTGGCATTTTTTCTTCTTTGTCCTAACTCTAACATATTTTTTAATTTGTTGTTGTAAATACGCCATGTAACTAAAGTTCAATATTGGCAGCACTGATTCAATAAAAAAACGCAAAAATGTCATTATTTTTGTTTTTGTACTCTTTGTGATAAAGCGCTTTATTTGGTTGGTAAAAAAAAATAAGTACATTGTGCGTTTTTATATGAAAATGTTTAAATTTTGCAAAAACATTGTTATTGTATTCTTAGTGGCGATGAATTGAATGCAAATAATAAGAAATTAATAACAATTAGTTGCTATATGAACCGAAAAAGTCATTGTAGTAGAAAAGAAAAAGACTAGTTTTAACTATAAGAATTGAGGGAAAATCTCTTTGAACGACCGTCAAATCTTTTAAGAGATCATTACTTTGTGTTCAAAAAGTCCTAAAGAAAATAAGTTATGCGCAAATACGCGGAAAACCAAGCAAGACACTTCGAAAAACAGATAATCTTTTTGTCACTCTCAAAAAAAGACCCTTTCAAATCATCCAGACAAATTTCTGCTTAAATAGGCAATTAGATATCTGGCGGCGATTAGGGCAGACCAAATTACCCGGCCGAACAGTCAGAAAAGTTCCTATGGTACGGAAAAAATTTTGTAAGATGAGACTATGCTTCGCCAGAAAACATTACAGGTGGTCAGGAACGGTAGGTGAGAGAAAATGGCGCAATATCCTGTGTAGCGATGAAACTAAAAAAAATATTACGAAATGGCCTAGGTCGAATTTATCGCATTACTTAAAAAGTGACCCTGTTCGAATATAGAAATATATTGGAGAACACAGTACTGCCGTACGCAGAAGAAAACATACCTACAAGGTGGTGTTTCAACAAGACAACGATCCTAAACACACTTCTCGCTCTTTAAAAATTGGTTCCAAGACAATGACATAACCCTTCTATATTGGCCTACTTAGTCACCAGACTCTAAACCCATTGAAAACCTTTGGGGAGAGTTAAAACACAGAATTGGGAATGAAACATCTAAAAGTAAACAACAATTTTGGAATTTTGTGCAGATTACATGGTATGAAAACTCAGATGAAACCGGTCGGAAGCTTGTAAGCAGCGAGTATAAAATGCTATCAAAATAAATTTGGATACACTGGTTATTGATAATGTAACAAAATTATGTTCAACTTAAACCAAAAAAAAAATTCAAGTAGACCTGTATGTTTTGTCCATTCATTTTTGACTCTTACTTTGCCTTATTTGGATTAGCTTTTGATATAACTTGTCTTTTCCAGAAAATTATTTACTTTTAAGTTAAATGTATGTCATTAATATGAATTATAGAGTATTTTTCTTTTCAATAAATATAAAAATAGCATGATATCTCAAAAACTGTTCCATAAAAACATTTTTTTCGAATTCAGCAGATCAAAATACATAAGAAAAGTCATCTCTCATCAAGTGTATATTTTCAGTGTAAACTAGTGTAATTAATACTAATTATTAAAAATTATTTGACTCGGCCTTCTTTCTTCCAATGCTAAATAGTTTGTCATTTACATTAATTATATATTTCAGCCGGATGTGTTGCAACATTACTTGGAGATTCCTGAAAAAATCAGAAGGAAGCAAAGAAAGAGCTTGTCGTTTCGTTCTTCCAATCCACGTCCTCTTTACACTAGTCGTATGTACGATTCTGATGACAACCAATTGAACAAAACTCCTAAAAGAGATTCTGTGGATAAAACAAATAAGCAAAGGAAGCGGGATTCTACAAACAAACAAAATTTACCATGTGTGCCCTCTCCTCCCAGATCAGATTTTATTAGTATTCCCTCCCCAAAAGCAGTTCCACCTCCATCGCCAATGTATTCGAATATGGAACCCAGACAATCTGCATCGAGTGAGACTCTGCAGACTCCAAGCCCAACCAATTCTGATTCTGGCGTTGATTCCAATGTTGCGTCTGTCGTGGGGAATGTATTAGTAGCCGATACAGTGCCAACTGTGTCCATCTCAAATACCGAGGATGTGTTTAAGAAGCCTTTCACGCCACCTTCTAAACAAAGGGGACGAAAGAAGAAACATCGGGATATTTCTGAAGCTGGTACATCAGATCAAAGCAATACAGCGTCACATGTTACTCACAATTCAATGGAGACTACAGATACATCAAATAGCAGTGGTAAGTAATAACAGTAAAAATGTTGTCTCCATACTTAATGTTTCATTTATAGATACACTTCGTAGATCGAAGCGTGTGCCAAAACAAAGTGCACCACCCTTATTCCAGGTGTTATTTCAAAAAGTTTTAACACAAAATTTAAAGAAAAAAGAAATAAAGTCCAAAAATAGATCTTATGTTGGCAAGAAACCCGAGGTGAAACAAAACAAAAAAGAGTTGGCGGAAAACATTCCAGATAATAATACAATTAATTACAGCAATGCAAAAACAAGCAAAACAATGTCTAAAACAATGGGTAAAACTATAAGTTTGCAAAGCAATGTAAAGCCATCCGAGAACGATTTGGAATGCAGTCATATAAAAATTCCACATCCACCGGATGTTGATCATTTCAACAATATTTTCGATCAATTGCGAAACACCAGTGGTGAGATGGCATCCAAAGGTGAAAACGTTCAGCCCAACAAACAATCAAACAAAGTAAAGAAATTAAGGGTTCGTGTCGCGAAAACAAAACACTCGAGTTTGGAAAAAACGAATACGATTGGAGGCTCGACTCCGTCAGTATCACAAAGAACTGATGTATCTCAAGTCGACATAAATAGATGCGAAACTCCCTCTGAATCTGGTTCAGTTTCGTCAAGCACCGACACAAATTCTTCTAATTTCGAACTAATATCTTGGCTTAAAAATATAACAGAAACGGAAAGTGTTGAACGGAGAGATGAAATTTTCAAAGAAATGAGAATTTGTGAGTACATTACAACAACATTATGCAGAATGCGCCTAATCTTAGTTCCTTAAAATTTCAGCCAGTGCATCCAGTCTTTGTTTTACCGAACTACAAGGTATTGAGTATGCTTTCTACGATACAGATGACAAGGCCAGTTTGGGTTATTTGAGGTTCAAACCAAGGCAAAAGAAGCCCAGAAAAAGAGCAAAGCAATTTCATTTGGTAAATACGCCCTTTGGTTTACAATTTGAGCAATAATCTTCAAATTCGTATTTTTCTAGCATTTCATAACGTTGGTGGGTAACTTTCGTATAACGGCCAATGACAAGGAGAGGCAAGTTGGTACCGGGGACATGGTGGCCATAGAAAAGTGTAAGTTTATGCAAAAATGTCTCAATATTTTGTCGCTAACACTTGTTTCTCTGTTTCCTTTACAGCTGTGTATTATGATATTGAAAATTTGTCCGATGATATCGGCATTCTTATGGTTGTTAAAAAATAGTACGTTTACAAAATAAATTTTTGGTATTTGATACATATACGGATTTAGTTGTTGTAAAATATGATGTTAAATAACGCATATTTTATATACTTTAGTTATGCTATGACTACAATTATATATTAATATGTTAATTGTTTCCATCAATTTTTTTCTTATATATATGTACGATAAGAATTTAAATAAAAATTATAACGTGGTACGTAGAATATGTATATTATTTATAATTTATATGTTTCCTTTTGGCATTGTCATGTGGTCTTTAATGTTAGATGCAGCAAGATAGTATGAGAGAAAAGAAAACAAAAAACGAAGTTTTGTCTCTGGTTTCAATCCTTCAAGGCTTGGGAAAAAAAAGCTTATTGTAGTTTCATTCTAGACGAACGATTCATTTGGGGCGATTTTGGGATTCATTAACAGGTAGTTACTATTAACTTATTTGTATGTCATTGGAATTTGACTAATATTTAGTTCATAAAATTTTTGAGTCCTACTTGGAATAAAGAAAACTTCGTTGGACTGGGGAAAACTTTTTACAAAATTTTAAAAACAAATTACAGTGCACTCGCGGTAACGTGAACACCGCTTTACGTGAACATGATTTTTCATACACTAACTACTCTGTAATGCTTCAAACATGAAATTTGACGTTACAGGTAGATTCACAATGCCAAGTACAATTTCAAATACACATACGGAATTTATTAGTGATCTAGTTTGACTTTTTTCATGAATTTTAATTATTTAAATTGCTTTATAACTCCATACCCACTGATATTTTTCCGATCTCTTTTTTTTATTTTTTCATGAAAATAAATTAAGTTTTTAATATTACTAATAACAAAAATAAAAGACTATAACGCTAGAACGTGTAAGCCTCCCGAATATGGCTATGTTTTGTTCGACGAAGTTCGCTAACGCCAACACTTGGTTTTAATTAGTTCACGTTACCGCGAGTGCACTGTAAATTTAATTTTAGCATCAGTTTTACAACTGGCTTTTTCTGTGCATACACCACAATTTTTGTCAATAAGAATTATTAGATAAATAAAAAAAGTAAAATTTAAGCGAATACAAACTATGTTAAATTTTTTATTAAGGTGGATAATTTTGTTACCATTTTCCCTATTCTTTGCGGTTTTGTTTGCGTTTGAATGTTTTGATGATGCACTTGTATATTTGTTTTGGTCTAACGAAAGCAACAGTTCTTTGATGCTGGAAGCTTTCCAAATAATGTGTCTCTCTTTGCGGGTCATGCGCAGTCTTCCTGGTGTAGCCACTCAATGAAATTACGATGAATATTCAACCCAGGAAAATGAGAGCACAATTTTGAAATCTGGTCACCCCTTGACACTTCATTGAGAACAATCACCCAGTTGGTCAAGGAAAACATATGTTTACGAGGCAGAGAGCATGTTTGTTTGTTTCTGCCAGCTCTTATCAGCCGTGTTGGCGCCGAATTGTTGCCATCACCACCTCAACGACCAGATGGATAAATGCAGTACCTCTGTACTTGACTGGAAGTTCCAGTTGTATTTATGACCAACGAATGTAAAGAACCTTCTTCCGGATTTCAGTTTCTCTTCGGCATTGAAAGCAAACGGTTCAAGTTCGCGTTTCTTTTTATTGTACATTCACAGTAAAGAGTGGTCGTTTAAAAGACATATGCAAGAAAACACGGCAAAAATTGCGTAAAGTCAAAGTATAAATGAAACGAAACGCAGTGCTACGCCATATTGTCCGCGGCAAGTGTTAGAATTCAGTGCCAGAAACGGAAATATAAAAATTGATGTGATCCACATTTAAAGGCTATCCATTCCACATTCAATCATATTGCTACGTGTAGTTCTGGATTAAATCGACATACAAATTTTCGATGGTGTTGTTGATTTATGAGAAATATTGCTAGATCGTTTGTGTCATCAGGTGGTGTTGTCGTTTTTATAAGACGTTCCATCCACTCCAGGATTGTAGGCCGGATTTATTTGAGAATATCTTGGGTAAGCATATTCATATTCTTATTTTGTAGACGAAAATAAGAAAATTTTAACTGAAATATTTTACTACACACAAAAAAATATTTTTTGTCTTTTATTAAGAAATTTATTGATCCAATTAATTTTTAATTGAAATGTCTTGAATCATAGAAATGAGTGTATCAATCACCAAAGCCAATTAAAAATTAATTGATACAACTATTTTTGTTCTTGATTTTTGTTTCAATCAAGACATTATTTTTAAAACTCAATTAAAATTTTAACAGGATAAATGTTCGTGATATTTTTTTCTGTGTAATTGCAACATGATACAAATAAGTTAATAATTTTTGTGAAATTGAGGAAAATTTGTTATTATTTTTCGGTTGTTTTGAAGGAAATCATTGGAGGTTAAAAATTTTAAATTGTCTTAAGCTCTGTATGGAGACAGTCACAATTAAAGAAAAATTGACTTATGAATGTAAATTGAGTAAACTTCACCCATTTTAGTAAATTGTGAACTATTTTCCAATTTACTAAAATTGCGTACTTCATTTGTATAAATGTTTTTCTTCTTCTTTTTTTTTAGTTCAAGTAATTTAAGTAAGCAAAAATAATTAAAATATAAAAAAAATGTAGAGGATGCTGATGAGGAATGTGGTAATTCCGAAACGTGCGTCCATCCAACCATCTTGCAGTCTATAGGGCTTTGCCCAAATAAATTTGACAAACATTATTTTCCTCTGTTGGTTAAGCTACACTTGTAGTTTAGTCAATGTATGGTTTTAAGCTGAAATCAAAAAAAAAAAAAAAAAACAACAACAATGATTAAACAAAAATCTCACTTTTTGCAAAATATAACTAAAATCAACTAATTTTCATAAACTAAAATAAAGTTAAAAATTTCCTTGACTTGTTCTGGGTGTAACTTAGCTAAGAAAATACCCTACATTTTTAAAGTTCAAATGATTTAGTAATGGACTTTCGAAATTGCAACGTTTTTGCAGAAAAGTATAATGCTTGCCCAACACAATGTCACAGTTTTTTTTATGAATAAAAAGGTACTTACAGCAAAAATAAAATTGTTGTTACAATAGTTTTTTATTAAAGTTTAAATCTTTAGAATAAATGCGCTAAAATTTTATAAAAAACAAGGATCTTTTCTGAGGAAGTTTTAGTTTTCTTTTGATGATAATTTTTTTTTTAAAGACAAATAAAAAAGAGTGGAAACAATCGTTGCATAGGTTTTCATATATTCGGATTTATTTGCTCTTAAAGAAAATAATTTTTAACAAAGGGAAATTTTGTTTGTCTAAAATTTCGTTCTGGAGGAAGGTATTTTTTCTTTGGGTGTTGTTGGCAGGCATATACGTTCCCCATTTGAAAAATTTTAAGGAAATGTGTTTAATTTTGATCCGTTAAAACCGAATAACAATTACAAAGAATTTAAACGGCCTATACTATACTCTCGTTCGCGTAATAGATGAGATAAGTTTACCAGTTAAGTTTGGCAATATTCAGGGTGTTTCAGCATTTCGAGTAGAGGAGAACACACAAACACCTATCGGATTTCTTTTATGCTCTAGTCATTTTTGGCAATTTTCTTGCCATGGAATTACTCAACTCATTGGAGGTCTGAGCTTTAAATAAGGATTATATTTGATTGTTATTTTTTGTGTCATTTCTTTAGTTAATGATTACATAAGGGTTTTGGTTATAGTTTGTCATGCGCCTAATTATATCTTTGCCAGCATCCTAAAAATGCCGTGTAGGACAAACTAAGCTCAAATTTTCCTTTTACATTCGATGACTTGTATTATTTGTCTTTTAGAGATATGTCAGAGAGATGAAATCCCTTGTGACAACTGGTTGAAAATTTAAGTCATCTGTCCCTTAAGATACGCACTCGCACGATTGATCAATAAAGACGTCTATACAAGTTATAGGAATTTTTTTTTATTAGCTACGGTTTGGTCAAATTAATTTTATAGCTTAATTCAAAAATCATATTGTCAAAAACTTTAATTTTTAAACTAAAATAGTAGTGTTTAAAAACTTTTAAAGATGAAAAGTTTACATTTCTGAATAAAACCCTGATTCTGAATAAAACCCAAGGCGGCATTATGTTATGTAGGCTTTCCATCAAAATACACTCAAAGGGTGTTCGTCTACAGAAGCCAGAAACATGCCTATATTCACGAACATAAACAAAAGAATTTTCGAGTTGAATTAATTTTTGCTACAAAGCTTGAATTCTTATTAATTTCATTCAGGCTTCAATGCAGCCGAGCAGTGTTGGCAGTATTAGAGATATTTCTCCAAATTGGGATATTTTCTTCATGGTTGGGAACATGGGTACTTGGTGGGGAATTTCCATAAATTTGGGGGCTTTTGTGGTGAGTTTCTCGAAATCCGTTGAGTATAATAAATCAGGTTTACATAAATATTTTTTTTTATTTTTGCATTAAGGTGGGTATTAAGTTCGAGTTTAGCCGCTAAGATCGAAATCAAATCTATAAAAGCAGAACGAAACTATAACTTTTTTGGCAAATGTTATTACAACTTAATGGGGAATGGTCTAAATCAACGATTGAAAACAGTCTATTCTCTTTCAAACGAATTATTAAAAATTGCCATTTTAGCACGATAATGTGAACCTAATACTCACATTTTTTTAGAAAAGAATGACAGTGAATTGTAAAATTTTCAATAAAAATTCGATTTTGATGAAATTTACTAAAAGTGGTTTATAAAAATAAAATTTCTACGAAACTTTCTATAAAAGATAATTTTTAAAAAATTGTTTATAAAGATACATTTTCTATAAAAATCAATTTTTTTGTAAAAAATACAATTTTGAACTTAAGGATTCTGTAAGGGTTTGTGACACTGACGTTTTGAGGGTTTCATCCTAATTTGGGAACTAGAGCCAGAAAAATACTAGCAACATTGCAGCTGAGTGTAAATATTTTGAACATTTCAACTGTGGTCGGGAATTACACTTGACCAAAGGCCACGTTAAATTTTAGTTTACACACTCATAGAAAAAGTCTGCTAAAAACAGCAGTCGATGTCTGCTGTTATATTTTTGTACTTCAGGACCTAATGAACAACAATTTATAAAATGCATAGGTTATATTTTTTCCCCCAAAGCATAATAAAGAACCAATTGTAGTTTTTGGTATATTTTTGCATTGTAATATACTTACAAGCTCCTAAATACGATCAGCAAACATTTTGTTTGCTGTTATGCCTCAATTCGATAAATATTCAGATTTTTGGTCAAATACTATAGATATTCATAAAATATTGTTTTAATTATGTTAGGATAGCTTCTAAGTTGACATTTTTATTTGTTTTAGCCAAAATAAAACATGTTTTAGTGTAATCGAGCTACAAAAATAGCAAGAAATGCTTGCTATTTCAGCAAACAGTGACTGCTGTCCGTTTTTCAGCAGACTTTCTGCTGTTTTAACAGACATTTCTGCTAACAAATTTCTTTGGGTGCATTTGTTTCTTGTTTGATGGAACGAAGCCGTTTTTCAAACACAAAATCCAAGGGCCTATAAGTACTATTTCCAATGTAAGATAGTTTTATTACTCTAAAAGTTCTATAATTCTTTGGAATAATTACTTTAAAATATGATCTACCCGCTTTTGTGTGCAATAAAACATACGAAAATGTATATTACTACACTCATAGAAAAAAGTCTGCTAAAAACAGCAGTCGATGTCTGCTGTTATATTTCTGTACTTCAGGGCCTAATGAACAACAATTTATAAAATTTTTAGGTTATAATTTTTTCCCCAAAGCATATTTAAGAACCAAAAGTAGTTTTTGGTGTATTTTTGCACTGTAATATACTTACAAGCTCCTAAATACGATCAGCAAACATTTTGTTTGCTGTTATGCCTCAATTTTATAAATATTCAGATTTTTGGTCAAATACTATAGATATTCATAAAATATTGTTTTAATTATGTTAGGATAGCTCCTAAGTTGACATTTTTATTTGTTTCAGCCAAAATAAAACATGTTTTAGAGTACTCGAGCTTCAAAAATAGCAGGAAATGTTTGCTATTTCAGCAAACAGTGACTGCTGTCCCTTTTTCAGCAGACTTTCTGCTGTTTTAGCAGACTTTTCTGCTGTCCCTACTAACAAATTTCTTTGGGTGTATAGATAGATATATCTACGTATACATTGAAGAAGGGTAGAGTACGTTTTAGTAGAATCAATTAAAGCTAAGACGTGACCCATCAAAATAAAAGAAAAAGTAAGGAGCTAAGGCTGGATAATATACTTTGTAAATCGACAATAAATGTTTTATGAGGAAATATATTTGGAGCATGAAAACCAACTCATTTATTCATGCGAACAATGTAGATTTTAAAAATATTTTCAATGGCATTTATAAATATTTATGGTTACAAAATATTGTTTAATCTCTCTTAATTGGAAAATTCTTTGGTGGATTTGTCTGTATTGGTGAATTGGATTCAGAATAATTACCATATGCATACATTTAATATGGTATATAAGTGAAAAGGACGATTCGAAGCTATAGTTAAAGAAAACTATTTTAAAACAGTCGTCTATTATTTATTTAAGGATCATTTAGACAATCATTTTTGCAGTCCGATTTTATATTTTGCTCAATGACAATGGTCCAAACGGTGTGTTAAATTACGTGCCGAACTGGAAGATGTAATGCATTATTGGAATAGCCAGTTATTTGACTCTAAAGTTCTAAAATGTCGTGAGTTTCGATGAATTAGGTTAAAAATTACTATGATTTCAGATATTTGTACTTTAAGCGCAAATTTTAAATTCACAATAAACGCGAAAAGGGAACTTTCATGCAAAATGAGTGAAACAGGCGCTTTTAAGGATATTATGAAAAAATTAGAATAATTAACATACTTAAGTAAACTCCAAAGTTTTAAAACATCGGTAGCTGCGGTATTAATTGGAAAATAGACTTTTAATATTCTAGACTTTAGTATGCAGATATTTTTCCTAAAATTTTAAACGAATAACGGAAGTTAGAAATCCTATATCGTATAGTTTTATGAAAAAAACTTTCCCTCCTGCTAAAATTTTCCTGTGATTTGAGGAGAAAAAATTAAAATTTGGAAAATTATTCCTTAACTTTATGTCCATAAGACATTCTTCTTTCCTCAAAATTTTGTTATTATTATCAAAGTAATATTTTTATGAATTCTCTCCAAAAACATATCTGCTCAGCACTATCAACAGTTTGTAGTCAGAAAGATGTTCAGGTGATCATGGTAGGGCGGGCGGCTGGAGGTCTGAGGGGATCTCTCACTAAATGGAATGTGTTGGTAATGATGTTTCTTTTTTTTTTGTACAAGCTATTTTATTGATGCGTCCCTAGGGCTAGGGCATTTGGGATGGGACCACTCCTGGGAGGCGACGGGGTTAGCCGGTGAGCCCTGAGCAGAATATCCTTAGCCACACAATAGGGCTAATATGTTAGAACATATTAACATATATGTCCCAAACATGTTATGTTAGTTTATGAACATTATATGCTTGCACTTAAAAATATTGTGTTAAAAATTTTGAGTTCCAAACATATAATTTTTACACCCAAAAACAGTCTTTTTCGTCCGTGTAGAGTTGACCGTTTGTTTTTGTTATTTGTTGTCAGATATTGATGTGTACATACAGTGTGAAACTGTATTGAAAATATGAAGTAAATATATATTTGTTAGACCTTACATTAAACTTGAGATCCGAGCTTTAATTTAAGTTATAATAAATTTATATGTACTTCATATTTTTCATATCCTTCCACATTTTATTTCAACTTGGTGTACAACTTTTTTTTTGCTCACTGTATATCTGTCCACAAATATGTTTGTAGATGTACATTAAGTTACACATTCATATATCGATATTGTGTCGATTGTTATCGCTTAAAAAAATACTGTAGTGTCATTTGAGTAAATTAACTCTGTTAATGTTTTTCTGATTGGTCCACTTTGCTCTTGTGCTCAAACCCTGTATTCCGAATGCGTTTGCAGATGTATGTCGTATGTGTGTGTGTGTTTACGTATTTTTGCCTTATGTCCTTAACATTCACAATCAACCACAGAGACCAAAGATTTTCTTCACTTTTGCTAACAGTGTGGAAGGTTCCCGTCTTAAACTGGTAAATCATTAATTACCAACTAAAAGGCTGTTCTTGGCCACATGACAATTGGAAACGCAAAATAAAAGTAATTTAACGTCAGTAAATAATATGGCCGCGATGATTTGTCTGCCATTGAATGATTTGGAATGCATGGTCTCACTCTCATCATATTTTGGGACAATATGAAGGACATATTTCTTTAAAATAAAGAAATTTTAATAAAAAGTAAGTTTATAATCATTTTTTTCCATTGAATTTAGGACATTTGTATACCTGCATTATAGTGGTATGAATTTGAGGCAAGGCAAATTTTTCTTAACATAAAGAAAATTATTTTCTGAAAACTTAAGTGACGTGTTGAATGTCTGAATTAAAGATAAATAAAATTCAAATGTATTTTAAGGATATCGTATCTTTGGTGTTTTTGTTTAATTAAGAAAACATTTGTTATTTATAATTCGGTTTTTTAAAATGACATTTTATTCTAAGAGAATAGTTATTCTTAATATATCGCAACAACGAATGACAATTCGATGAATCAGCTCGGTATCCTAATTTTTATTATACCCTCCACCATAGAATGGTGACGGGGGTATAATAAGTTTGTAATTCCGTTTGTAACACATCGAATTATCGATTTCCGACTATATAAAGTATATATATTCTTGATCAGGGAGAAATTCTAAGACTATATATGTCCGTCTGCATGTCTGTCTGTCTGTTGTAATTACGCTACAGCCTTCAATAATGACGCTATCGTCGTGAAATTTGTCACAGATTCGTGTTTCGTTTGCAGGCAGGTCAAGTTCGAATATGGGCTATATCGGTTCAAGTTTTGATATAGTCCCCATATAAACCGACCTCCCGATTTGGGGTCTTGTGCTTTTAAACCCCGTATTTGTTATCCGATTTGCCTGAAATTGGAAAACTAGAGGTGTTTTAGGACCATCAAAGAATGTGCCGAAAATTGTGCCTATCGGTCCATGTTTTGGTATAGCCCCCATATAGATTGATTTCCGGATTTTGCTTCATGGGCGTCCAGAAACTGTATTTTTTATCCAATTTGCCCGAAATCGAAAATCTAGAGGTATTTTAGGACCAGAAATAGGTGTGACGAAAATGGGATGTATCGGTCCATGTTTTGGTATAGTCCCATATAGACCGATCTCCCGATATTATTTCTTGGGCGTCTAGAAACTGTATTTACAAACCGATTTGCCTGAAATTGGAAATCTAGAGGTGTTTTGGGACCATAAAGAGGTGTGTCGAAAATGGTTCGTATCGGTCCATGTTTTCGTAAGCCCCCTTATAGACTGATCGCCCGATTTTAGATTTCGCAGTTTTTACCCAATTTGTCTGAAATTGGAATTCTAGAGGTATTTGAGGAACATTAAGCGGTGTGTCGAAAATTTTGAGTATTGAAAATGTAAATATACTGGTATTTTAGGCCCTCAAAAATGTGTATCGCATTTATTTCTACCGGTCCATTATGTAAGACATTGATTGATCGGCTGATATCACTTCTTGAGAGTATAGCAGGAGCACTGATCATATAAATTGCTGGAAACTAAAAGTAAAATTTCCAGATTTTACTCCTCGTTATCATTTAAATAGTGGCGGATTTAAGATTTCAAATCAATGCTTTTTTCATCATTTACACGATATGTTTATGATTTCTCTAAAATTCAAACAAAATCGATTCTCATAAATCCAGAATCTGATCTAGTCTTCATAGGTAGAATCTTTAAATTTATCTTCGGGAAGTGTACTGGTTGAATTGATCTGCTTGGGAGAATATCTGTCATCAAACCCCCATAAATCCTACATATATTATCAAGATAGCCGACGAAGAGTTTTCAAAGGAAACTATTATATTTGATTTATAGTGGTGGGTATTTAAGATTCGGCCCGGCCGAACTTACTACTGTATATAAAGGGTGATTCTTTTGAGGTTAGGATTTTCATGCATTAGTATTTGACAGATCACGTGGGATTTCAGACATGGTGTCAAAGAGAAAGATGCTCAGTATGCTTTGACATTTCATCATGAATAGACTTACTAACGAGCAACGCTTGCAAATCATTGAATTTTATTACCAAAATCAGTGGCAGAAAATCCGCTTTTTTATCGACAAATTTTGTTCAGCGATGAGGCTCATTTCTGGTTGAATGGCTACGTAAATAAGCAAAATTGCCGCATTTGGAGTGAAGAGCAACCAGAAGCCGTTCAAGAACTGCCCATGCATCCCGAAAAATGCACTGTTTGGTGTGGTTTGTACGCTGGTGGAATCATTGGACCGTATTTTTTCAAAGATGCTGTTGGACGCAACGTTACGGTGAATGGCGATCGCTATCGTTCGATGCTAACAAACTTTTTGTTGCCAAAAATGGAAGAACTGAACTTGGTTAACATGTGGTTTCAACAAAATGGCGCTACATGCCACATAGCTCGCGATTCTATGGCCATTTTGAGGGAAAACTTCGGAGAACAATTCATCTCAAGAAATGGACCGGTAAGTTGGCCACCAAGATTATGCGATTTGACGCCTTTAGACTATTTTTTGTGGGGCTACGTCAAGTCTAAAGTCTACAGAAATAAGCCAGCAACTATTCCAGCTTTGGAAGACAACATTTCCGAAGAAATTCGGGCTATTCCGGCCGAAATGCTCGAAAAAGTTGCCCAAAATTGGACTTTCCGAATGGACCACCTAAGACGCAGCCGCGGTCAACATTTAAATGAAATTATCTTCAAAAAGTAAATGTCATGGACCAATCTAACGTTTCAAATAAAGAACCGATGAGATTTTGCAAATTTTATGCGTTTTTTTTTTTAAAAAAAGTTATCAAGCTCTTAACAAATCACCCTTTACTTGTTTTATTTTATAGAGACTATATTTAAAGCTAAACAAATTCTTTATTTAAAAGAAGTCTCGGATCTTTGGCTCGGATTCAATACTAAAACACTTAAGGGAAAGTCAACATTTTTGGAACCAAATAGCCTTTTGTTTGAATATAATATGAAAAACGTTTATAAGAAAATGTATTAGTACAATTGAATTTTTAAATTATTTTTATATATTTCAATGTGATATAGATGAATTTAATTTACATAAATACCCAGCAAAAAAATTTGGAAGTTCTTCCCAATGCACAACTTTAAAAGAACTTCCAAAAATGTTCTTCCAAAGATGTTATTTATTTTAACTACACAGGAAGTTCATTTGAGCCACTTTCTTTATAACTCGCTTTTTTCATATTTTTAATGGGAAATTTATTTGTTTTTTTTTTCAAATAGGTTAAAAACAGATTATGAATTAATAAAATGGTACAAATTATATAAATTTAGTCGAAAAAAATGCTAAATCCTTTGTAGAAAAATTTCGAATTTTTGAAAATATTTGATCACAAAAGTTCCAGACAAGCGTTATAATGCATTAAAAATAATAAAAATTTTTAAAAATTATTTATTTGTCAAAATATCACAAAATTTCTTAACTCACATCCAAAACACTGAATTCGCCTCACACCTTAAGAAGTGATGCAAATTCAGTGCAGCGTCTGTTGAAATGGTGGACATCCGTCCTGTGACAAGCCCATGTTAAATTCATCGCTTCTGCGTCAATTTGGCACCACTTCCGGATCCAAAAAGAACATTTTCACTACTTTTTTGGCGACGCGTTTTTTGCTGGGAAACACAGGTATTATTCATCTAATATAATTACTGCAATCAAAAAATGAGGCTCTAATGCTAACTTAACTTTTTTTAGTTAAATTTTGCCCAATGTGAGTAAATGCTCCTTATTTGAATAATTGTTTGCTTAGTTTAATGACGTGAACTAAAAATGAGAAAAATTTGTATACAAATATAGTATACAATTTGATTACACAGTTCATATTTTCCTAAAATGGGAAAATTTTTCTTAAATTTTCGAAGTTTTTCCCTCAACACATGAACAACAGAAAAAATATTTATTAACTTAGTTAAGTTAAAATTTTCTAAAATAAACCTACATTTTCTTTCATGGTGGATTCACTTTTTTTGGGTGTGAAAGAAATGTTGTCTAGTCCTTAAAATGCGTGTTTTGGTTAACATAGAAGATGTATTTCGCTAATACAAAGAGTTTCTCCTTGATCAAAAGTCGACAATTTTTTCTATGTAGGCGTTTTTCTCTTGGAGTAAGGAAATTTGTTTTTGAAATGTTAGGTTAAGTATAGTGGCAGCTCGATAATTCAGGCTCGCTTAGACTATTCAGTCCATCACCTCTAATTTGTGCTAAGATACTAATTTTAAAAAGTTTTCATTCATATCCGAAAAATTAAACTCTATGTAGTAGATGAACTAAAGTGCTGTTAAAAATTTGTGTTAATTATGATTTAGTGTTTATTTATTTTATGTTTATGTTTATTTTATTTTATTTTATTTTATTTCAAACAAACTTTTCTTTTTGATGTTTCCTTTCTTACATTTTGAAATTTGTCTCCATTCTCGAAGAAAGTTTTGTACATACATCTTTCACTTTTTACAGGAAAATTTTGAAGGAATATAGTTAATAGCATCCAACAAAAAGAAAACTACTTTTTGGATATCGCCATTATACTTATTTTCTACTACGCTTAATAACCGATGTAATGGTTATGAAATGTAATATCCTAACGAGTGCTTAAATACTGTGTACATTGTCGCTTTCTCGTGTGAACATTTCAACAAGAAAAACATGATATCCTTTGTGCAAATGGATTATACTTTGGTGGCCGATGCATTTGGCATATGAACTATGAATGAAATGCATTTGTAAAGACATGCCTAGGAATAGGCGACGAGAGCATTGCGTGTAGACACGCTGCCATTGGGGGGTGGGCGTTTCTAAGGCCCCCGCTCTAGCTACTTAAGTCGGAATTCACATTGCAATGAACAATGTCGTTTCGTTTGGGACAAGGACAATTTCTCCAAGTCTGTATCTAATTTCAGCACTCTTTGTCTGACATTGTTCAGGGCATAAAGTTTTACCTTTTCATAGTGCACCATTATCCATGTAGGTAGGTCCTTATGTGTACATACTTTATAGTCTTGTTGTGGGGAAAAATAAGCCATTTTTATTATGCATACACGTACAATAGGGTGGGTACAAATTAGATTCCATTATATAAAGGATTCAAATTTGTTTTGTTTTCCTGAGCTGTTTTCAAATGTAGACTATTTTGAAGAAAGTACATTGTGGTGTGCCTATAATTGAATGAAGGATACATTTATATGGAACAGCAACATGGAATAGCGCAGAGGGTCATGGTTAGATTGTCATGAAAAGTGCTGTAATTGATACATACAGTAAAACGATGAAAACGCCCAAAGCATTACCAGTAAATGTTCAAACTTACAATAACAAAGTTATAATAACCTATTGGAGAATCAAAGGCTATGACATTGGGAAAAGGTGAATGTTGTGATGCCAAAAGAGCGTTCGTCACCAAACTTCAACTATTCCAATAATTTCCAAAGTTACCAATATGAAATTAAAAAAAAAATTAAAACTCTCAATGTGTATAATTTTCCATTCATTTGTACTGAAAGCAAGATAATTTTTCAAGTTTACTTCCATTAATTTTTAAATAAAACTTCTCACAAAATCAAAATTTCTTTTCCCGGAATCGAGATTTCAGACATGTGAAGTTTTCTTTTGTTGCGAAAGTTTTTTCTTTGAGGCCAAACAAAGTTCGTTGCAACTGGTACCATAAATAAAGAAAATTAAATTTCAATTCTAAAGAAAGCAGTAGGTGGCAGCCATGGGGAAAGATTCTCTAATGTCATGCAGGTTTTGTCTGCGTTCGTCTCAAAGGATTTAGAAACTACTTTGTAATAACAAATGAAGAAAAAAACGTTTGTAAAACGTGTACCGAAAACGTTTTTCTTTTGTTAGAGTTTTTTTTTTTTGAATTACTTCGAAATTTTTAGACTTTTATCACCAAAAAAATCGTTTGTTAAAATTTTTTGTTCTTTTTGTTCTTTTCTGACTTTAAGTATTTAATAAGACACATTTTATAGTTCATAGTAAAAATTTAATATAGTAGTAGGTAATGTTGAACATCTTTTCGGAATCTTCCGAACATATCTGGAATATATGTAAAAAAGCAGGTCGAAGCAGGGATCGAACCCACGACCCTTGGCATGCAAGGTGGACGTAGCTACCACTGCTCTACGGTGCCCAACTATATGTATGTTTCTGTTAAATAAAGTTTGTTTGTTTTATAGCAAGCTATGCTATATAAATATAACTTATATGGATAATTGTCTATTGATGACAATAACAGCAACATAGCTCAGTGGATAGTGTGTTGGCTTACAAATTGCATGGTCCGCGGTTCGATTCTCCGTCCAGGCGAAAGGTAAAATTTAAAAAATTTATAATATCGAATAATTTCTTCTACATTGTTTGTATTAAAGAAAAAGATGCTAAGAACTAAAAACCTCGTGGAAGTGAGAAAGATGTGAGGGAAAATGCAATTAGTCAGAGAGGATTTTTTTGAGTTAGTCTTTATGAAATTGTTTTTACATCCTGGAAAAGAATAAACGTTTATCACAAAAAGAATATACTTTTCAAATGAGAAAGAAACTTTGTTTGTCTAAATTTCGTTTGGGAGGACAGAATTATTTTTTTTTTGCGTGTTTATAACCAATTTATCAAAACAGCGATTCGAACGCATCTCCGGTAATACCAAAACGTTGCAGGCGTTGTGCGACATCTATACGGTTGACATTTGTTTTCTTTGCAGAAGAGTCCTTTTCGTCCTCATTTATTTCCTACTTTCTGGTTGTGCTGATACCATGGTTTTCAATCTCAGGATAAATGGGTTAACAAAATCACATTCATACATCTAACTATTGAATAGTAGCGGAAATATTTGGTGCGCTTTTAATCCGATTTTAAATTTCATGCAAGTGATGCCCATACGGAAAGTCGTTAAGGCGGAAGATTCGTCGTTATATATGGTCTATATCAAAGTATTGAAGGCGTTTCGACATCTATTTCAAGGGAACAGTGTGTATACAGTGAAACCTCCTAGAGGTGGACACCCATAATGGCCTTAATTTTGTTCACATTTGGAAGGTATCCAGCTATGATAGGTTTATAGTAACGTGGGTGGACAGTATGGGAGATACTTTTCATCCAAACAAACTTTTTTATTGCATCATCATAGAATAGAAACCCTTTCGGTACACATTTTTAGATTTTTCAAAAGTGAGCCGTCTATCACCCTAAGGAGGGCGGAGTTAATTATGCTCTTTGACTATTGTTACAACACATCGAAGATTTTTTGTCACAAAATTCGGATGTCACTCATTTAGGGATAGTGTAGGGTATCATTTAATCAGCTTTGTTGGATTTTAGCTCTTTCTTACTACTTAATAAATAGCAAATAGTATGTCTATTAATACCCTACGAAATACCAAGTTAATCTCTTCGTATAGCTTTCGATTATCTGATGGCAATTGGCCAAATTATTGTCATTAGTTCGGGTCATAACACTCACATGGCGCACTTCTTTCCAATAAGAACACATTAGGATTTGATTGTAATATTAACTAATCGTGTCAGTCCCCATTGAAAGCAGTTGTGATTGATGGCGACCTTCTTAAGGGACGACGACAATAAAATTGTTCAATTTTTGTCTAAGTGCCATTGGTAACTACACAGAAGAAAAAATCGAATATTATTTATGTGGGCAGAATGCTACACCCAGAAAAAATAATTTGAAGAAGGTTGAACTTCGTATAGCGCCAAAGACATGTTTATTTGTTTGAACGAAGTGAAATTAGGAAGAATTCATTCTATATTTTAGTTAATATTTTCCTATATTTATGTACCACTATACTACGGAATAAAAAATTTTAGGTTAATTGAATTCTTATATGGAAAGATAAGAATGATGAAATATCCAAAAATTTATAAAATTTAACTAGAAACATATAAAATTTTTGCAATAAAAATAAGTTAAATTTATCGCTAGTTTAACTGCGGTTTTTTTTATTTTTCAGTGTACAATTGATATCTTCTTAAGAGCTTTAAAGTATTTTTTTTTCTTAAATAATAATTCTAATTTTTTCCTTGTGTCCAAATATAGACGTGACGTTGTATTTGTGTTATTTATTTTATGGTTTGGAATACAATAAGTTTTTATAGATTACGATTATGATAATCATAAGTAAGGGAGCATATTGAGAATATTTCCCTACTTGTATGTAAAGAATGATGAAATATCCAAAAATTTATAAAATTTAACTAGAAACATATAAAATTTTTGCAATAAAAATAAGTTAAATTTATCGCTAGTTTAACTACGGTCTTTTTTTCAGTGTACAATTGATATATTCTTAAGAGCTTTAAAGTATTTTTTTTTTTTAAATAATAATTCTAATTTTTTCCTTGTGTCCAAATATCGATGTGACGCTGTATTTGTGTTATTTATTTTATGGTTTGGAATACAATAAGTTTTTATAGATTACGATTATGATAATCATAAGTAAGGGAGCATATTGAGAATATTTCCCTACTTGTATGTAAATGGAAGGTCGGTTATTTTTTGCTATAATATGAAATAAATCAATAAGGTTTTCTTTGGGAAAAACTCATTCAAGCATACACACCAATGCACACACACACATACATGCACATGGATTTACTGTTGTGTGGGTTTTTTGATACGGCATCATTGTAATATCCTTGTTCTCCTGGGATTACATTATCAAATTAAGAATGTCTACATGCCAGTGTTCGGGCACCTCATTCACACATCAACATCATGAGCAGGGTTGTGATTTAGGTCTCTGTCCGTCTATCATTCCAATAACGATTAAGGCATGCTTATTAGGATTTGCTTTTATTTATTGCACTCGCATTAGTTCGATGTGACTACACTGTGACAAACGTTTGTTCTTTGTTCTGATTATGACATATTGCTGACATAGCATAACATGACATAGGGTGTGATCATACGTAGTATATGACCAAATATTTGACCAAAATGAGTGTCAAACTTTTTTCCAGGAGCATTTTTGAAATATCGGGATAAAGTTTTTTGAAAATACTTCTGTCGTGATGATAAATATTCAATATGAGCCAAATATGTTGACTTTTGTGAATTCTGTCAAATATTTGCCCAGTGTGACCGTACCGAGCAGGATTAATTTCTAAGAACATTTAGCGATGTCTTTCATGAAGTTGGAATATAAAATGTTTTATTAGCTTAACTTCTTTTTTATTTTATTTGTTGGGCCCCTAAAAAGCGTATATTTTGATAAATGTAAATTTGTATTTAATTGAATAGTTGAATACACAGAGAGATTTTAAGGTGTAGGACTCGATGTTTCAAATCCAAATGTATTTGAATCTATTTGCGTGGATGCGTGAGTAAAATGTTTGGTTATCCACACTCAGGAAACATTCGTGCATAAATTATAGTCCTGACAAATTGAAATCCTTGCTTACGAAGAAATTCACAATAAAATATTCACACTCAGGAAACATTCGTGCGTAAACTTTGGTCCTGAAAAATGGAAATCCTTGCTTACGAAGAAATTCACAATATGCTAATTTCATTTTTAAATATTTTTTTTTTTGATTTTCTCCCCAAAATATTTTGGGGAGACTTTGAAGTATGGTCAAAATCCAGGGATCCAAGTTAACTTTGATATATGTTTATTTTTTGTGTGGAATTGCCACACAAAGATACACTCGAAAAAGTGGAGCCAACCGGAAAGAAAATGGTTTATTTTAGAATAAACGTAATGAAATATTATTCGACACATTCAAGAAAATTTAATATACATAATTAATTTTTTGCATTAATTAAGAATAATTAATTTTTTCGTTAATGAAGACAAATTGGAGTCCGAATTTGTAACAATATCTTTAGAACTATATGAGGTTCATGTGGACACATCCTTCAAAAAATTTGCAAATTTTAGGAAGTTCTGAAGTACTTTTGTGCGTAATTCTAATTTAGAAAAAAATTACGCATAAGTTGTATATATTTTGTTCTCTGTTTAGCTCAGTAATAAATAATTAAAGTGGAAGCAAGCCATAAATAATTAAAGTGAAGGAAACATTTTCATATTGAGGTAGGTTTTACTAAAACAAATTGAATTAAAATAAAGTTAAAGTGGTCCCCTGTTTTAAGCAAATAAAAATCAAATATTAAAATAATATAGTCATTAGCTGAAAATCCTCATAACTTCTCTTATACTGTTATTCGTTTCGGTTTATATATGCATAATAAATCCGGAATATCGTTATCTAAAACATTTAGGTTTTCGATCAATAATCATGGCCGTTCATGCTTAACATAATAAAAATCTGTAAAAACAAACTCCTCTTCACATTTGGATTCCGATTTTTTTCAATGTATATTTGAGATACGTACCTTTTTTTATAATGCCTATTGTAAATCTCAATTGTTAAGCGGTTATTTTTATGTTGAGTACCGTATCTTTATGAGCTCTTCATTGCTTTGTTTCAGTTTTGCTTTCATTCGTACGCGTGTCCTATGAGTGGGGGTATACTGTGATTTGGCCACGTTATATTACAAAATGAATTTCACAAATTTGGTTGGTGGTAGTTGAGTATGCGTTAGTGTCGTACAATTGTGCGGAAGTGTGACAATGCAGTGTTTCCGGTCACGGATTAGTAAAATCCAGAGAATGCTTTAGAGCCACCATATTTGCATCATTGTCGGGTTTCCAGCCATTCCAAAAGAGAGTCATAAAATAATCAAAATCAACAAGAATGGTTAACCATGAACATTTGACATAGTGTTGAGTGAACGTTTATATCCAAGTTTTTGAGTTTTCATTTCAAATTGATGTGTAACAATCACATGAGAGCAACTTATTTTCAAAAAATTAATAAAATACCAGAAGACTTCAATGTTCTGAGCCGTAATATTTTTAGTCAAACTTGAAATAGTGGGATATATCTGATCCATCCTATTTGTATCGTACATTGGTTAATTAAAAAAAAAATAGATTGCTTTTAGAAATTTTAAAAAACCATTAAATATTTTTCGACAAATTCAAGAAAATTTGTTAAGGTGAGTACTAAGTTCGAGTTTAGACAAAGTACAGCGTATGGCGTGCTTGTGTATCTCAGGCGCACTCAGCAAGACAGGAACAAATTCCCTTAATGCCATGCTGCATCTATTGCCTTTAGACATTTTGGCCAAACAGTCAGCTGCAACAACGGCTGTGCGGTTGCGCGAGTTACGGTCACAGTTCGGTCCTCAAAATAATGCCAGATGTGCCTAACGTAGTGGATTATACTTTGGCAACACCACTTTTCGACAAAAAGTTTGAAACTCTAATTCCCAACAGTGAGGCGTGGTGCACACAGGACCCGGGGAATAAACGATATATAGATTTCTGCACTGATGGCTCCAAATTGGATGGACAAGTGGGTTGGCACTAATATTTCAGCCTGAAAAACACTACAGTGATTAGGTAATCTATTCGCTATTCGAAGTTCCAGATCTTTACACCCAGAAAAAAGTGCCTTCGAAACTAAAGGAAAAATTTTTCATCAACATAGTTTATCCATTTTATTTCCATTAAGGTAAATTTTTGTGAGAAATAATAAAATTTACTCGTTTCAGTAAAAAAATCCTAAACTGTAAGCAGTTAGGAATAGTTCATTAACTAGAATAAGGCATGGAATTTTACTCATACTGTTTTCTTCGCTGGGTATAAGAATTTCCTACTGAACAAGAAAATTTTATTCACCGATAACAAAGCATTCGTAAAAATAAACAAAAAACGAACTAAAACCAAGTTTCCTCAAAATTAGTAAAATTTCTTATAAAATGATAATTGCGACTTCCTTTATAATAGAAACTTTTCATATATACGAACAACACTTGGCTTAGAAAAATATTTTAGTTCATTCGTATTAAGAAGTTTGCAATCCTTTCAAAACGTAAGGAAAAAAACTTGTTAGAATATAGGAAATTTTCCTATATTTCTATTGTCTACCTGTAATCGATACCTGTAATCGATGTGTTTGCGCTTGGGTGTAATCGATATGTTTGCGCGTGGTTTGTTTTTTAGTTGGAATCGCGTTGTTGTGGTATACGGAGAGATTGTTAAAAAATAATATGGTAAAATAATATAATAAATAGCAATTAAAATATATACAATATTTGTTATTTTAAATTAGTGAAAAAAATTTTCGTTTTTTGAAAATAAATCTATCAATGTCGTGATGGTGTATAAAGGTAAGTACTATGTTCGCTTTTCGAGTTTGTAACAAACATGTTTTATCATTTTTTATATTTGTAGGTATTGAAATTGTAAAAGGAGGACAAAATCGTTAGGAAGCAACTTATTAAAAGTGAAAAGTGCAAGAAGAAGATGAAAAAGTGCGTTTTACAGTTGATAATATCACATGGAAATTGGAAATAGTGGAATAATAAACTAATATTTCAAGGACAGTCGATGCTGTTGATTCTTAATAAATATATTCAATATATTAATAAAACATGTCTTTTATTGAAGATAAAATTGCTTTTATAAATAAATAAAATTGTATTTAAAAACGAAGGCAAGCAGTTCTAATTATGAAGTAAAAGTTTTACCACAAATATGTAAGATTTGTCCAAATGAATGAAAAAATTTCAATAAAAACATTCCATATATGAATTCAAATCAGTTAAATTTTTTCATTCTGTAGTATAGTGGTACATAAATATAGGAAAATGTTAACTAATATATGGAATGCATTATACCTAATTTCTACGAAAATCACATCGTTCAAACAAATAAAAATGTCTTTGGCGCTATACGAAGTTCAACTTTCTTTACAATGAGTTCATTTTAACTTAAAGAAGTGGTCACTTTTTTTTGGGTGTAGAATATACTCCTAGTGATTAGGTAATCTATTCGCTATTCGAAGTTCCAGATCTTTAGAATATACTCCTAGTATATTCTAAAGATCTGGAACTTCGAATAGCGAATAGATTACCTAATCACTGTAGTGTTTTTCAGGCTGAAATATTAGCAATAAGAGAGGTGGCGAATTGGCTGAGAAGAATGTCTGTTAGTACCATACGAAATTCAAGACGGACTCATTTAGGGTAACATTCACAATTTTAAAGATATAATGAACTATTTTGTGAGAAGTACGAATTTATTAAATCTTTATGCTTTATTTGTGTATAATTTTTTTTTTTGACGTAAATTTAACTAACGTACGTAAAAAATTATTAGAGTAAAGGAAACTTTCTCTAAACATAATAATTTCATGAACTAAAATAAAGTTAAATTGGCTTTAGTGAAATAGAGGGTTCACTTTTTTTGAGTGTACTGTCGTTCAAAATTCTTAGAAGCAATAATAATTCATAAAGAATGCATGAAATTTATATGACTGTCATCTCATTGCAAAAATAAGTGACAAAGTATATCCTTCAAATGAAAGTCCTATTTATCCACGAGACTTATGACCTGAATATATAATGTTCGGTTGTTTTTGATAATTCACCCTTTTCATCTTTCCAAATTAGTAAAAAGGAAATTTTTTCCCTTGACTCTCTTTTATTTAGATACACGTGATTCCCATAAACAGTATCCTAAATCGGAAATGGATTTTCACATCACTTGCACATTAAGAGATAATACTTTCCACGACCTTTGATGGCAGAGATTCACTTTTCCCCAGTGTAATTAGTTTAGTGGCTAACGAGTTTTATTCCAATTTCCATTATGATTTCCACAATTCCACTTTTTATTAAAGTTTTAAAATGGACACATTTATGCAGTCGAACTGAGCCAGGAGCTAACAACTGAAGCCACCAACCAACCATTTCTGGCCAACTCTCTCTGGTCCTGGCCCCTTTTTGTCAAGTGTGCATGGATTGAGTGCTAAAGCAATGTTGGATGTCAACAGTGTCACCATCATAGACCTCTGTGTTTCATGTCATTTTTAATTAAATTAAAAATGTAAAAATGCCTTGATCCGCATCTCAATTAATGGTGTCGCCGTGGGCAGAGTAGCCTTTGGGTAACAACTAAAATCAAGTGTTTGCTTAGACTACCATGTAGCAAATCTATATTTATGTGAATTAAATGCAATATTTGCATGTTTGATAGCAGTGCACTCCTCCATGCGGATTGTAGGGCACACCAACTGTTGATGAATTTTTGTATATCAAGTACTGGCCTCAACAATGCTGTTACTTATCACTTGTTACATAAGACAGCATGTTTTGATGATAGGTAAAATAGAATTTTGTAGAAACAAAAGGTTTCAGAGCAGAGAAAGAGGATGAAGTAGATGTTTGACAATATTAATCAATGTTCCGACTCACTTCAACATAAATACACTCAAATATATTTGTAGTAGATATGAGATCGCGAGCAACTTTTATGCGAAACCTTCACCCAGAAAAAAAGTGACCCCTTCTTTAAGTTAAAATGAACTCATTGTGAAGAAAGTTGAACTTCGTATAGCGCCAAAGACATTTTTATTTGTTTGAACGATATGATTTTCGTTGAAATTAGGTAGAATGCATTCCATATATTAGTTAACATTTTCTTATATTTATGTACCACTTTACTACAGAATGAAAAAATTAAACTGAATTGAATTCATATATGGAATGATTTTATTGAACTTTTTTCATTCATTTGGACAAATCTTACATATTTGTGGTAAACCTTTTACTTCAAAATTAGAACTGCTTACCTTCGTTTTTAAATACAATTTTATGTATTTATATAAGCAATTTTTTCTTCAATAAAAGACATGTTTTATTAATATATTAAATATATTTATTTAGAATCAACAGCATCGACTGGCCTTGAAATATTAAAACACATTTTTTTCTTCTTCTAGTACCTTTCAATTTTTGTCCACCTTTTACAATTTCAATACTTACAAATATAAACAAAAAACCCTAAACCAATTTTTCACAAAAGGTTAGCGTCACTGAATATTACCTGATAATTGAAGATTCCAAAATGAAGTCGAATGAAGGAGTTGTTATTCTGCTGGTGTTTTCTTTTTTATAAACCAATTTTCAAAAAAAAAAAAAAAAAAGAAAATTGTTCTCACTAATTTAAAGTGACAAATATTTTATATATTTTATTTGTTTTTTATTATATTATTTTACTATATTATTTTTTAACAATCTCTCCGTATACCATAACAACGCGATTCCAACTAAAAAAACAACCCACGCGCAAACATATCGATGACAGGTATCGATTAAAGGTAGATAAAAGAAATGTAGGAAATTTTCCTATATTCTAACAAGTGTGTTTCCTTAAGTTCTGAAAGGATTGAATACTTCTTAGTACGAATGAACTAAAATATTTTTCTATGCCAAGTGTTATTCGTATGTATGATAAGCTTTCTATAATAAAGGAAGTCAGAATTATCATTTTATAAGAAATTTTACTAAATTTCAGGAAACTTGGTTTTAGTTCGGTTTTTGTTTATTTTTACGAATGCTTTGTTATCAGTGAATAAAATGTTCTTGTTCAGTAGTAAATTCTTATACCCAGCGAAGAAAACAGTATTAGTAAAATGCCATGCCTTATTCTAGTTAATGAACTATTCCTAACTGCTTTCAGTTAGGATTTTTTTACTGAAACAAGTAAATTTTATTATTTCACACAAAAATTTAACTGAATGGAAATAAAATGGCTAAACTAAATTGATGAACATTTTTTCCTTTAGTTTCGAAGACACTTTTTTCTGGGTGTTGGTTGTATCAATATTCTCGAATGCCAGTTCATAGAAATCGCCAAAATTTGTGAAAATCAATAAAAAATTCGGATTAAATTTAAATAAATACGTTATTGAAGATACTTAATAAATATGTAATGATATGATCACTCCAGATGAGTAGTGTTATAATTTTAGTCTTGAAGCAATATTCAGGGTTCCTATAATCATTTCGACAGAGGTATACCAAACTTTGCACTTGTGGGTATGCTCCCTGCGATATTTAAAGAATTGCGTTAGATGGAAATAGAGTTAAGAATGTTGATACGGTCCTATTTCAAAAGTTATGTTTTTTTTACATAAATCTTTACTTTTTCTTTATTATTGCTGTTTTATTCTTCAATCATTATTGTTGTCTTGATTTCAGCTTAAAACCATGTATTGACTAAACTACAAGAGTAGCTTAACTAACAGTAATACCAACCCTAAACCGAAAAAATATGCATCTAGGTGGTCCAATCACAAATGCGAAATCTTTCAAATATCTTAACAAATATAGGAAAACTAACGCTCTTAATGATAAAATGATGTACATTGAAGCAGTAAAAGAGTATAAGTGCATATGTCGTGAGAGAAAACTTGAATACTCAAAAGAGCTGCAGCTCTTTATCACTCGTACCACTAATACGAAAGTATGGTGGCGATTGGCAAACCAAATAAGAGGACAAGACAGTCAGATAGGCAACATATCTGCCTCTGAATTCAAAAATTATTTTGATCAGTTATTATATCAACCACAAATGGCGAATAGTATACATTACGCTCCCATGTATATAAAACATGAAGAACTGGATAAATATATAGATTTACAAGATATTCAAATCATAGCTAGAACTAAGCCTAATAAAGCACCGGGAATGGATAGAATAACCTATGAATTTCTCAAAAATGCTACCAATGAATTTCTTACCGAGTTAGCAGCTATTTACAAAACCATTTTTAGCACCGGGGAAATAGACAGCACACTAGAAGAAACTGTCATATTTCATATACATAAAAAGGGCAATGTCTATATTCCCTAGAACTATAGAGGAATATCGTTCATGAACTCGATGGCAAAAGTTCTAATGGGAATAATTAACTCTAGGTTGACCAAGTGGGTGAATGAAAAAAAGATTCTTAATGAATGTCAAGCTGGTTTCAGAGCAGGATATTCTACTGTGGATAATATCTACAACCTCTCAGCAATTGTCAATATCAAATTAAATGACAAGAAAAAAAAGTATATGCATTTTTCGCCGGCTTTTGATATGATATTACGAAATCTACTTATGTACAAATTACATACCCTGGGAGTGTATACAAAGGTATTGAATCTAATCAGATCTTTATATGAAAAGACCAAATCAGTGGTCTGCACAGGAGAAGAAATGTCCGAACATTTCAATACTACTACTATTTACTCTCTACATCAATGGCATATGCGATTGTTTGGATGGAGGAATAATGGTGGACGAATTAAATATACGTGTGTTATTGTACGCTGACGATATCGTCCTATTGGCAGAAGACAAACGGTGTTACAAGAAATGATTTACAATCTAGAAAAGTACTGTAATCAATGGAATATGGTGGTAAACTTAGAAAAATCAAAGATAATGGTTTTCAGAAACGGAGAACGCATATCCAAAGAGGAAAACTGGGCATTTTTGAACCGAAATATTGGGGTGGTTAATGAGTTTTGTTACTTGGGAGTAACACTAACACCAAAATTGTCTTTTACCAAACATGTTGAAAAACGCAATTCAGCATCAAAGGTATGCATAAATGCCACTTGGCAAGGTCTAATAAACAAACCACATATATCTCTTTTGTCCAAATGGAAAAAGTGTGTGTAGATCAACACAGTCATATGCAGCATAAGTATGGGGGTTCTCTTGGTTTGACGAAGTTGATAAACTCCAGAGACACTATCTGAAGAAAGTTCTAAAACAACCAAACTTTATACCTAACTATATCTTGTCACTAGAAACGGATACCATAGACAACCATTTTTATACCTTAAAACTCCATACAAATTATATATTTGATACAATATTCAAATATGAAACCACGAGATTATATTGTCGAATAAATTCTGGACAAAAAGAACTTTTGGGCCTCAGCCATGAACTCATTTGCACAGGAGGTTAACGTTTATGTAAATGAAAATATAATTCATAACGCAGACGTTTGGAAAACAACAGTGAGCTCGATAGATCAATTACTCAAATGCGCCAGTTATGCTGAAAAACGAGCAAAGGGCCTGTCATCAGATGGAAGATATTATCGACTCCTGAATCCTGAAGTTGGAGTGGATTATATGAAAGACATAGGAAATCTAGATAAAATATCTGTTATTAAGAGAACTAGGGCCGATGTATTCCCATTAAATGGAAACAAATATCCGAAAATAGAGAATGCACACTTTGTAATACAAGAGAAGTAGAAAATCTGAAGCACTTTATAGGCTCGTGTCCAATACTAAGAGAAATAAGGATATTGTACTTTGGTAATTCTTACTTAGAAGAAAATGAAACGATTAGAATATTAAACGGAGAATTTGAAAATGGATGGGAAAGATTGTACATGCATGTAAGCAGTGCATTAAGGTATAGATCGCACATAATAAATTATAACTTAAAAAAAAGTATGTAATATAATGCTATTAATCTATTATTGAATTAATTATATTAATTAGTAAAACAATTCGAAGTGACAGACGACATAATGTTATTGTCATATAAATTGAAAATTTCTGTCCTAACTTTAGTAATTGTATACAATACATTGTTAAATTGAGATACATAAAAAGAGAACGAAATGAAACTAACGGCCATTTTCATGTAGCTCCGTTAGGCTTTAACTGGCAGTTAACAGAAATTAAATTGCAAATATCTTATCTCCGGTCAACTTTAACTGAAAAATTTTCAGCAGACAGATATGTTCATAATGCGGTTCAAAAGTTCGTTAGCTAACGTAGCACTAACGGAGCTTCATGAAAATGGTGGTAAAACTAACTTAACTAACAGAGGAAAAGTATGCTTGTCAAATATATTTGGGAAAAACCCTGTAGACTGCAAGATGGTTGGTTGGACAGCCGTTTCGGAATTATAACACATTCCTCATCAGCGTCCCCTACTTTTTCAGAAGAGTTTTTGCTGTGTTTATTTGTACTGATTTTGATATATATAGTTCCCATCGGATTATGAGAAAATGACAGCAATGCGCTTATTTTTATTTGTCTATAAGCTAATCTAAGTGAATGCTGTATCGAAAAAGAGTTCTTGAATAGGGGCCTTAATGAGCGAACACCAACTTCAATTCACCACTAGATCTGGTCCCCAAGTGCCACTAGATTGCATTGCTCAAACATGTCGACACATTTTACTTGCATCAACACGCATTCCTCAAGATAAATCTGCCAATCAACTTCAGATGGGGTCTGTTCGTCTAGGCGAGACTTTATTCATTTCCAGTCGCCAACAAGACAAGCGAACATGGCTTTCTTTGTGCACGAAAAGACCGGTAAAGAATAAAATAATGGAGCATTCGATGTTGTTGGAGATGTAGTTTTTTTTTGTAGTATATTAACGAAAAATTGAAATCAAATTTCAAATTTTAGTCTAAGACGAGGAAGTACGGTCAATATTATTGCCCACACTGTCAAAAAACTACAACACTTTGATGTGAGAGAACTTTGCCTTTGGTGGACCTACAATGGACTTGTAGTCAATAGGAGTTAACAGATGACCCCCCTTACCTAATATGTATAATGCCCTAATTCTGATCTACTTACATTTTCACATGCCAAAAAGAGTGTCATTTTGAAAGGGATCAAACGAACTATACAGGTTTTGCTCATTTAAATCCCAGTTCAGTGTTAGTTTAAGGCTGAACATGGATGGCATCAAAGGCACAGCATGATATATATATGAAAGATGCCCAGGAATGGATTTGGTATTGGTAGCAACAATGCTCTCGGCTTCAAGAACGACGAAAAGGAACGTCCAAATGGAAAAGGTAATGATGAAAACAAATCTAAATGTAGTATTCTGCACAAAAGCCATTAGTCATATTAATCCCAGCAGAGTCATTAAGTCGTAAAATAACAAATATGAATAAAGGTAAAGGCAAGGACAAGGCCGAGGGAAGGGCAAAGGTAACAAAGTTAAATCAACCTTTGCCATGTCTATGAATTGAGATTTCACCATTGGCCAAATAAGGTCTATGCTTGGGCTACCGACCTTAAGGAAGAGACCCTCAGACATGTATATACTCAAAGGATGATTCAACAATATCGAAGATCAAGATACGAATGGGCAAAGGAAATAACCCACCAATCTCTCCACCTGCTCTGAAGAGCAAATAGTCGTGCGCTAATGAAAAATTAAAATCAAAGTACACATTTACGAGTGGATAATCGCCAATGAATGAATTGTTATTTCTTTCCTTCATCATCAAAATGTTTATTTACAGATAAAAGTCATCTTTGCTAGCGCCATCAACGGCATGGGGCCACCAAGAGCAGTGCAAAGTGTGCTGGTATGCTTATGAGCTGGCATCCATCAACGAACGAACGAACCATTATATGTAAAAAATAAACTTTACGGAATGTGGGTAGTAACTCTTTTTTCGGTGCCCTTCTGCCAAGAGTGGTTGCTTTAATTTTTCTTTGAACATTTTTTTTTGGTGGGAGGTAGGTAGAAAGGTCAAAAGAACTCCAAACACTGGCGCATATTTATGGGGGGTTTTTGTGTATACACCAATGAGTGATTACATTTTCCAGTTGAGTTTGTGTGGATGTGGGAGCCGATGTTTGTGTTCCTAGTATTTAATTCCATTTTACTTGGGTTTTTTGTTTTGCTTCTTTCATTTCAGGTTGACTGTGGCCAAACTGGAGGTTAAATGAGATGAGAGCTGTGCTTAGATTGAAGTTTGGAGAGCTGCTTGCACAACCACACAACCCCGCGCATTGCACAGGACCCAGAAATGTTGAAAAGGAATTATAAGGGCTCTGTTGGAAAACTATTGCTGACGCAGTGTTCATGCCATTGCAGGAAATCAAAAAGGTTAATTACGGGAAAATTACCGGAGCGATTATAAGTCAACAGCCGTAACATGAGCTCACTACTTTAAGCAGCTCCCTGCTGAGCAGTGTGGTAACGATGGTGGAATTGATGAAGGTAATGGCTGCACAAGCACGCAGCTCGTGAGACTTTACCAAAGGAACAAACAAAACACCCAAATATACCATGGAAGACCATTTCAAATACCAAACCAGCCAAGAAGTCTATTTCATCTACAACAACACCAATAACCTATGGCATTCAAATTCACTCACGAATTTCAATGAGGAATCTCCAAATGGCAGACAATTTAATACCAATGCTACTGAAACCTTTTTCGATTTAGACTACGACTCTTATTACAAAGAAACAGATTCGATAGGGACATTGGTAACATCGAATTCGCCGCCACCTGCCACGGGTTTCATAGCGGATGCTCTCGATAGTGATAGCACAAGAAATGGTTTGGCCTCCAGTGGGCATTTGAATAATTATTGGGCCTTATTGGCTTTGATTCTTGTAATTGGAACTGCTGCTGGTAATATTTTAGTGTGTCTAGCCATAGCCTGGGAACGTCGTCTGCAAAATGTCACCAATTACTTCCTTATGTCGCTGGCCATAACGGATCTAATGGTAGCTGTCTTGGTTATGCCTCTCGGCATATTGACCTTGGTCAAAGGTGAGTTATGTAAACAATTATGCTAAAACGTGAAATTAAAATAATAATTTTAAATAAACTAATTCCTCTAGCTGACCTTCTTAAAGTTAGTCGGCCATAAACGTTCCAACGTATAAATATAATTTTATGTAAGAAAAATATATTTTATAAGAAAATGATGAACACTACTTCGTTTGTTGTAACAATAACAAGGAATATTGTTTAATGTCGCCTTAAGTATTTATTTATCAGTAGTATCACGGTTCGCATATGTAACGTATTAGTGCATAAGGTACAGAAATTTACCAGTAAAAATGCTATTTAGACCTAATGTGGAGAGAAATTCAGCTATAATTCCGGAGTATGAGTTAACAGCCTTTTCAAGACCAAATGATTATGGCCCGGGTTATGATTTCGATTTAGTGACACGTTTAGAATAATAAAAGGAAAGTTGGGTTGTCTGGGATGACTATATTGCATATGTGATGTCCAGAATTACCCTTGCTGTTGGAATTTTGCGCAATTTTAGGAAAATACTTGACTAACGAACTAAACATTTGTATTATCAAGCCATTTCTGTAGTTTATGCGTACAGAGGAGTGTGGATTTAAAAATTCTGCAAACAATGCAGAATAGAGCGTTGAAAGCAATGAGAAATTTGCACATAGGACTCTCTATGCTTACGATCAGCGTTGCCAGAATTGTTTCACCAAAAACCGCTAGATTTGCTAAAAAAAAAAATAGCTAAAAAATGCTAAAAAAGCTAGAACAAAAGCTAAATTTTTTTGTATCAAAAGTCACATTTTTGATTGAAATTTAACAAACTTAAAGGCTTTATTTCACTTACAATGCATATTATTTTCATTTTAATTCCACTTCTGTGAGACTGTAACAATATCTAAGGCATATTAGCTCTGTTTGCGTATTCGATACATTTTGATTACTATCACAAATTTTTTACTGGAAGTCCTTCGTTTTGTGGGAGCTACCTTCCCAACACCTCTATTTTATTTACTTGTTATTTTAAAATATTAAATGATCTAAGCATGCTTTGGATTTGGTAAAAAAATGATTTCTCATTTTTTTAAATAAAATTTTAGTTTGGATTTAAAATTGTGAAAAATTCGAAATACATTACTTTTATTTAAATTGTAGAAAATACCTATAGTTTACATTTCCCAGTAAAAACATTTTCCTTTCATGAGCTTCAAAGTGCTTTAAAAACGTGCTAACGCCAACTTAAATTTCCAAATTCAGACTCGACTTCAAGTAGAAATTATTGTATATATACGTTTTTAAAATAAAGTGTTGAAAAACATCTTCTATTTTTGAACGCTATTTTGGTTTGTGGTTAAGATGCAAAAACTCCTCACATTTAAAGACTATTTCATTAATTCTTCCTTCTTTCATGAAAGCATACCCATTTTTAAGTTGAATCACTTAATTATAAGGACAAAACGACTTTATCGTCTTTTGGACAAGGAAAACAGTTTATATAAAATATGTTATTATAACCAAAATTCGCGTTCGTATTTTAAGGAGACGACAATATTTTTTCAGTGCACAAAGCTATTCACATCTACTATTTTAATTTAGTAATATCGTAATAACTTTAGAATATTATAATAACATAAAAAGGATAAACAAGTCAAATGATAATATTCCCAATAATTTACTGACAGTTTATCTAACAAATTTGTATGGTAATAGTAGATTTAAAGTTTACGATAACTTTTATGTATATAATGAAAAAACTTTACAACAAGGTGTATTTGCTACAAAAATGCCCGCATAATGGCTGGACTCATTATTAATGTTTCAACTGAGCTTTGAAATATGTGGAAACCCTTATACTTGCAGCAAGGCTTAGATAAAAACGCCGATTTATCCATATTTCAATAGAAACATGTCGAAAATAAAAAAAGCCAAAAATAGCTAAAAGGGTCATGAAAAAAAGCCAGAAAAAAAGCTAAAAGCTAAATGCATTTTTTTCCCGCTAAACGTCTTCAAAAAAGCCAAATCTAGCGGGAAAAAAACTAAATTGGCAACGCTGCTTACGATACATAAGGATGTTTTATAAATTATTTTACAAATTCATGGAACTTATATACAAATGTTTGCATCAAATAGGATACCATATAATTTCTTTCTTTTGCAATCCTCATAATAATAATCAATTATTCCGCAGCGAAATTGTAAATAGTGTGTCAACGTAATTGTAAGTAATTTAAACGGCTAATACGACGTAAAAACGTCATTTTTCTATTTGATATTAGCTCCGTTCGAGAACCCTACTATTTTTGACAATTATCACAAATTTTTAGTGGAAGTCGTTCGTTTACATCAAAAAACCAGCAAAAGAAAGCCGGAGAGACTACATTTGACAGCTATCAGATAGAGAAATTGCAAGTTTTTGCTAGAGATTTTTCCCCAGTAAAATCTTGCAAACCATACCATCATAGACTAAGGAAGGTATAGACAACGAAAGTGAATTCACAGCGATGTAGTTTGTCTGCACACCGTATATGGCTCTTTTTCGTCTGCAATTGAGTGATTTTTTAATTTGGTTTTAATTTGTTTTCTTTCCTTTGTTTTCTTGATGAAACACCAAATATTGTAAAAGCATATAAAATTCTATACATCCACACCTTTTTTTGACTGATTTGTACGGTAATTCTCGTTTTCCAAAAAGAAATTAAGTCACTTGACTGCGCAATTGAGTGGAATGACTGCGCACTCCAAATAAACAAAACCATAAGAAACAAACCACCACTACAATGTACATGTTCCGCAACTACAATTGGAAAATTCAAAAAAGAAAAAAAAACAGGATTCGTTTTTAATGTTTTAGAAGCTGACATTTTGAATGCGCAAATAGTTACTGGATGCCGTTTGCGTACTTTTCAGTAATTTTAAACAATGACAGTAAAATACTCTCTTACTCTCTTTCTAGTTTTTATTGGAAAAGTACGCGAACAGACTTATTGTTATATTGGCCTTACACAAAACATATGTTCGTGAGTGAAAATACATAGTAAACATAACATACTTGTATACAACGGTTTTTCTCAGTCTTGTCCCATACTATCTTATTACTTTTAATAGCTCCTATTAATTTTTTCTTCATCATTATGTTTAAGTGTTACATGACCAGCTGACTGTCATTTTTCGGATGCATTTTTTTCCCACCAGGCTATTTTTTCGCACGAATTTTGACAATGTTGATCACGTTTTTCTTGTTGAACTCAGTACTATTTGAGCCAAACTAAACCGCAATAATTTCGCAAATATATTTTATTAATACAATTTCGTGTGGAAACGTGATCGTAGTACTGGGCTGTATACAGAAGCGAACTAAGCAGTTTGAAATATAATCACTTGCCCGGTCAACTAAAGTCTATTTCAAGTATTTATTATACCCTCCACCATAGGATGGGGGGTATATTAACTTTGTCATTCCGTTTGTAACACATCGAAATATTGCTCTAAGACCCCATAAAGTCGGATGGTATTGCAAATGGGCCATATCGGTCCACTTTTACGTATAGCCCCCATATAAACGGACCCCCAAATTTGGCTTGCGAGGCCTCTAAGAGAAGCAAATTTCATCCGATCCGGCTGAAATTTGGTACATGGTGTTAGTATATGTCTCTAACAACCATGCAAAAATTGGTCCACATCGGTCCATAATTATATATAGCCCCCATATAAACCGATCCCCCGATTTGGCTTGCGAGGCCTCTAAGAGAAGCAAATTTCATCCGATCCGGCTGAAATTTGGTACATGGTGTAAGTATATGGTCTCTAACAACCATGCAAAAATTGGTCCATATGGGTCCATAATTATATATAGCACCCATATAAACCGATCCCCCGATTTGGCTTGCGAGGCCTCTAAGAGAAGCAAATTTCATCCGATCCGGCTGAAATTTAGTACATGGTGTTAGTATATGTTCTCTAACAACCATGCAAAAATTGGTCCACATCGGTCCATAATTATATATAGCCCCCATATAAACCGATCACCAGATTTGACCTCCGGAGCCTGTTGGAAGACCAAAATTCATCTGATTAAGTTGAAATTTGGTACGTGGTGTTAATATATGGCCTCAAACTCCCATGCAAAAATTGGTCGAAATCGGTCCATAATTATATATAGCCCCCATATAAACCGATCCCCAGATTTGACCTCCAGAGCCCTTTGGAAGAGCAAAATTCATCCGATTCGTTTGAAATTTGGTACGTGATGTTAGTATATGGTATCCAACAACCATGCAGGAATTGGTTCATATCAGTCCATAATTATATATAGCACCCATATAAACCGATCCCCAGATTTGACCTCCGGTGCCTTTTGGAGAAGCAAAATTCATCCGATCTGGTTGAATTTTTTTTTTTCATTTTCATTTCATTTATTTATTTTCGTATAATCTGTAAGCCTATTGTGGCCAAATCGATCATAAGCATCAACATGAGAGACCATAAGTACAATATTAAGATATTAATACTTAATAGACAAATAGATAACTTAATAATAAAGCTACAAATAAAAATTACAAGTTTATAATTATGAAATTTTGTACGTGGTGGTAGTATATGATATTTAACAACCATGCCAAAAGTGGTCTATATCAGTCCATAATCATATATAGGCCCCATATAAACCGAACCCGATATTTGGTTTTGGAGCCACTTGGAGGAGGAAATTTCATCCGAGTCAGTTGAAATTTAGTACATTGTGCTAGTATATGGCCGTTAACAACCCTGCCTAACTAGGTCCATATCGGTGTATAGTTATATATAGCCCTCAGATATGGACAAAAATTGGTCCATATCAAGTTCATAATTGTATATAGCCCACATATAAGCGACCCCCATATTTCAATTCTGGCTCCCTACGTACCGTGCAAAAGTCCATATCGATTCGTAATTATTTGTAGACTTACCTACACATACTTTTTTTGTCTAATGTATACCACGTACCATGGACTAACTCACAATTTAGAAAACGATTTAAAATACCACAACCCAAGTAATTCGATTGTGGATGACAGTCTTTCGTAGAAGTTTCTACGCAATCCATGGTGGAGGGTACATAAGATTCGGCCTGGCCGAACTTACGGCCGTTTATACTTGTTTTTTATATATATCATAATGTATTACTTTATGTTAATTAATATGTGACCAACGAGCCTTAAGGGAACTGAGACTATAAACTATAATGAAAAAAAATATTTTAAAGAAAAACTGAGAGAATAAAAAGACAAGAGAACGAAACTGTGAAGCGAAACTGCGTCAGTAGGTGGCAGTCATGAGGTATATTTCTCTAATATCATGCAATTTTTGTCGGCGCTTCTCTTAAGTTTGCGTCGGCGTCATCCAGTTCAGTTCTCTGCCGGCTTTACGAAACGTAAGGAAAATAGGATTTAGAACCTACTTTGTAATAACAAATGTACTTTTATATAAATCTTTTCATTCTATTAACATTTTTGAAATTATAACTGCCGATGCCTTTATAAACAATTTATCAAAACAGCGCTGCGACCGCAACGTCGGTAATACCAACGCTGCAGGCATTGTGCGATATCTATACGGTTGTCATTTGTTGTTTTTGTAGAAAAGACATTTTCGTCCTCTTGGTTCTTATTCTCTCTGAGGAAAAAATCAGCATTGTTACCAACTAACTTTTTTGGTACATGGTGTTAGTATATGGTCTCCAACAACCATGCAAAAATTGGTCCACATCGGTTCATAATGATATATAGCCCCCATATAAACCGATCCCCCGATTTGGCTTGCGGAGCCTCTAAGAGAAGCAAATTTCATCCGATCCGGCTGAAATTTGGTACATCTGATTCAGTTAAAATTTGGTACGTGGTGTTAGTATATGGCCTCAAACACTCATGCACAAATTGGTCGATATCGGTGCATAATTATATAGGGCCCCCATATAAACCGATCCCCAGATTTAACCTCCGAAGCCCCCTTGTAAGAGCAAAATTAATCGGATTCGGTTGAAATTTGGTACGTGATGTTAATATATGGTATCCAACAACTATGCAGGAATTGGTTCATATCAGTCCATAATTATATATAGCCCCCATATAAACTGATCCCCTGATTTGAACTCCGGTGCCTTTTGGAGAAGCAAAATTCTTCCGATCTGGTTGAGATTTGGTACGTGGTGGTAGTATATGATATTTAACAACCATGCCAAAAGTGGTCTATATCAGTCCATAATCATATATAGGCCCCATATAAACCGAACCCGATATTTGGTTTTGGAGCCACTTGGAGGAGGAAATTTCATCCGAGTCAGTTGAAATTTAGTACATTGTGCTAGTATATGGCCGTTAACAACCCTGCCTAACTAGGTCCATATCGGTGTATAGTTATATATAGTGAAAAAATGATAAATCGATCCCCAATCAAAAAAAAAAATTGGTCCATATCAAGTTCATAATTGCATATAGCCCCCATATAAGCGACCCCCATATTTCAATTCTGGCTCTCTACGTACCGTGCAAAAGTCCATATCGATTCGTAATTATTTGTAGACTTACCTATACATACCTTTTTTGTATAATATATACCACGTATGGACTAACTCAAAATTTAGAAAACGATGTTAAGAAGTTTTAAGATACCACAACCCAAGTAATTCGATTGTGGATGACAGTCTTTCGTAGAAGTTTCTACGCAATCCATGGTGGAGGGTACATAAGATTCGGCCTGACCGAACTTACGGCCGTATATATTTGTTTCAAATAAATATTGCCACCTCAAAGGAAAAACATTTTTAAAGTTATTTTCACATCCCTATGTTTTTCAAAGCCTTTGTTTATTCTTTTTTTCTATGAAATTTATTTGAATAATTTGACATATATTTTGAAAAGAGTATATTTAGTCAGAGCCTATTCCAAATTATGGTGGCTCTAAAATTGACTTGTTTTTGAAAAAGCTTGTGTGTTGAACTTGATTTGTTGAATGGGGGAAAACGACTCGTTTTGAAATGTTTATAAGGGTAAACAATTCAAACCCCAAAACATGGTTGGGGTTCAAACCCCAAATCACCGTATAAACGTCATTAAGGTTTATTCGTTTCAAAATGACGGTTGGGCTTAATGGCAATGGTTAAAAAATATTCTTCAAATGTTATATGTTCCATCTAAATGTACTAAATTATGAAATCTTCCGGTTTAACAGGAATTTAAAATTATTGAAGTTTAGAGAATAGAGCATTACCTTTCTTATATAGTTGGACACTACCTCTCTTATTATTTTTATAGGTTTATCCGAAAATTCACTTTTTATTTATTTATAATATATAACCATAATAAATTATTAAAATAAATAAAAATCAAGGAAAAATAGTGTAAGACACTAATATTTTATAGTTTTATTGTATAAAATGAACATTTCCTTGTAATTAAATGAACACTCAAAACAAACACTCAAAGTTAAATTAACTAACGCTGAGTACTATGTTCAGTTTTAAAGCTGAAACCAACTTTTTTCACGGTTACTTTTTTTTTAATTAATTAATTAAGAAATATAAAATTTTTAGCAATCAATTCCTTGGATCATTTCCATCCATTATTTGGCAAGACTTGATCAAAATATAATCGTCTTCATACATATATTTGTACTTTAATTTAGTGTTTTGGTGAAAAGAACCGAACATAGTACACACCTTAACACAGGAAAAATTATATACAAATGAAGGTTAGTTAGGTTAAAGTGGCAGCCCAATTTAGTTTCAGGCTCACTTAGACTATCGGCGTGACATCTGCGTTTCTTATACAGTTAAGTTAAAATTTTCTAAAATTAATATATTTTTTCTAAAATTAAATAAAATTTTCTTTCTTGTTGGGTTCACTGTTTTTTCAGTGTATACTAAGAAGTAATTCATGGTGTAGTTTCGGTTTAGTATTTTACACAAAACCAGGCTGAAGTGTTCACTTTGTAAAATATTTCTTTCAAAATTAATATTGAACTTACCACTTACAAATACAAGAAAAGTGAAACCCATTGAATTAAATACACCGTGAAGAACCCAATATAAATTTCATTGATATGTAGAAATTGTTTTGTCTATTGGAAAACAGATCATCCGAAGTGAAGAAACCGGTTATTGCGGTTAACAGAAAATTACATTTTTTCACTATTAGATTTCGGATTTTGTTACTGAAACCGGTTAAACGATGTCGGTTTGGGTCACCCTCATTGTTACTCCTACACGCAAAGAAAAAAAAAACGTTTGGAAAACGTGTACCGAAAACGTTTTTCTTTTGTTAGAGTTTGTTGAATTGCTTCGAAAATTTTAAACTTTTATCACCAAAAAAATTCGTTTGTTACAAAATTTTTATTTTTTCAATAAAAAAAGTTATTTTTGAAACAACAACACAGTCCATTTCGTTTATATCAAACACTGTTCTTTTCTGACTTTAGGTCTTTAATAAGACACATTTTACAGTTCAAAATTTAATATAGTACAATGTAATGTTGAAAATTTTTTCGGAATCTTCCGAGCATATCTGGAATATATGTAAAAAAACAAAAAAAAACTTTGGTCGAAGCAGGGATCGAACCCACGATTCTTGGCATGCAAGTCGGACGTAGCAACCACTGCTCCACGGTGCCAAACTAAATGTTTGTTTCTGTTAAATAAACTTTGTTTATTCGGTTCGTGGGCGCCGCAAGCTATACTATATAAATATAACTTATATGGATAATTATCTATTGATGACCATAACAGGTACATAGCTCAGTGGTTAGTGTGTTAGCTTACAAAGTGTATGGTCCGCGGTTCGATTCTCCGTCCAGGCGAAAGGTAAAAAAATTTTAAAAATTTATAAAATCGTATAATCGTAACATTGTTGGTATTACAGGAAAAGGTGTTAAGAACTAAAAAACTTTGTGGATGTGAGAAAGATGTGAGGGAAAATGCAATTAGCAAGAAAACAATGTTTTGTTTTGAGATAGTCTTTTTGAAATTGTTTTTACATCCTGGAAAAGAATAAACGTTTATCACAAAAAGTATATACTTTTCTTCCAAATACACTTCCTTACAACGAAAAGCAAATGAGAAACGAAATTTGTTTGTCTAAAATTTCGTTTGGGAGGAAAGAATTATTTTTTGCGTGTATTTATATCGTAAATGGTGAAGAAACCGTACCACAATGCTATGTGAAATATAAACGTATACGACAACTTCAACCATGATCAGAAGAGAGTTTGTTCGGAGAAATATTCATAAGTTGAAGTTCTTCTTCAGAAGGGAAATGCACTTTTCATTATTGCTTGAGATTTTAATACATGTAATTTTGTATTTTCCATAAGTAGGGCCACGTACCATTGGTAATTGTTATAAGAAGGAGGCCTCTCATAGCTGACCTATAACTAAAATCCGTTACTGTACTATGAAATGAACAAAAAAAAAAATTGTTGGACATATAATAAATGGCATATAATTTACCTAAGGCGTATTTCGCCTTTTCTTGCATTTTAGTAAATCGGCTTACCCAAACAAGTCCTTTTATAGGTTCTTCATTTCATATGCTTTCAATGGTCTCCGATAACTCATTAAGATAGTTCCGTCCATTTTTAATGTGTTTTCCTTTGATTGGACTTTTTCTCTTTAAATTGGGTTTTCTTTATGCCCCAGGAAAGTGCTTGGAATAGCTTTCTAGGAAACAATAGTTTCCTAAGTATGAGAACGTAAAATGTAAGTAATCATGTTGCCCTTACATTCGATTCATCTTCATTTCACTTTCTATCGTTCTTCCTTTTATCTTCTGTTAAAAATGGACAATGCATGAACAAAAAGAGTCACTTTTATTTTTGGGAGAATAGATTTTGCCCCCATTTTCAAGGGTGCAAACCCATTTTTAATATCCGAAGAGATCAGCCATTGGACGACAAAGGGTCATCATTGCTCTTTCTAATCTTGGTTGGTTTTTTCTCAGACTTTTTGTAATTTGTTTGCTTTGCAGTAATTACAACTGAAAGAAAGTGGACAAATAATAACGACTTATACGGATGGGCCACTTCAAGTTAAGACGAGCAAGTCAATATTTTGACATGGCTCAATTTGTTATAACAACTGTTTGTACGTCACCCCTTGCGTCAAGGAATGCGGCGGGGTATAATGGCCATTTGACGAAGGATTTGTTGACCAAATGAAAGGATTACCAAAGTGAATGGGCAAGCAAGTACGTGTTTTTACCGATATATAAACATGCACACATACACGCACGCACATAACCCTTAGATTTGAAGTTCGGTTTGACGTGAATGCTGGCATTGGTCTTTTGCTTTTCAGAATACCAGAGCAAGACACGGAAAAGAGCATAAATTCTGTTGATATGTGGTTGTGGATTCCAAACAAAAGCCAACCATATATCAAATATTAACAAAAGAACATAAGCATCTTACATGAAGCTGAACATGAGAACGCAATGCTGGGAAACGTGTCGCTTGCGAGAAGCATAAAAAATACAAATATCACTCATACGTCACTTTAATTTCCAAAAACAGTCCCTCAAAATCCTTCAATTGTTGGCATGCTTTTCTCCTATTTTCTATTATGAATGGAGGCCTAAAAGTGAGCAAGTAAGCGAGGTTCCTTTTTATGTCGTGTCTTCTATTCAGACTTCCATAAATCATTGAGACGATTGTTTTGCGTGTGTGTATTGTGCGTGGCAGAGACATTCATTCTTTGGATTCTTCTGTTTTCTTCATTTCTGGTTGAAAGCGAAGCCAACACGGGAAACCCTTTTGTTAAAATTTGAGATTTGCGCAGTTGTCCCATTTCACTCCCTCACAAGATGTACGATTGACAGCAAAGTGGAAAAACATCGAAGCGTTGTGCTTGCTTTAATGTCTTCTTGGGCGAAACGCTACAATGCATTCGTCTTGGCAAAGTCATCAATTATGTTGGTAAAGTCGATTCTTCCATAGTGTTTTGGCATCAAGCTCAACCCCCTCTTACTCCCTTACCTTTTGCGGGCAGGGTAGTCGTTTCCAAAAAAATCCTCCCGTTAGATAAATCTGGTTGCTAAGCTTTTCGTTGGAGTTGTCGTTTGTATCGAAGTAAATAAAAACGTCAATTTGAATTGGCCATAGTCAATCATTTCTGTGTGTAGCCATAGATGAAGACGAATGGATAGATAAAATGGTGCTGGCAGAATTCTATCACATTTTTATGTCTCTGCACATCGTTTTATTCTCTGAGAAAAGATTTCCCATTCCCCCATGCAATGTGAAAGAAGGCATTTAAAGATCTAAGTATGGAAAAAAGTATTTAATTAGATTTAAACGAGTTAAAGTTATACAATATCGGTTATTGTTGGTAAAATACAGTTTGTTATTGAACTCGACAGATACTAAAGTAAATCGTTTTAAATGTGAAAGTTATAAAAAACTCATCCGTAATATCAGCGATTCACAATCACATTTTGGGCGAAATTATTGGACAAAAGAAATATTTCGTTTCCCAAAAAACAAATCAAAATTTTTCGTGTAGTAGAAATTCAAAAAAATTGATAAGCGATGGCAACACTATTACATTTTCTGCCATGGAATTATAATAGATTTTATACCCCATTCACACTAGGCTCGAAATCTACTAAAAGTAGATTTGAAGTCCCTTTTTTATAAGACAAAAACAGTTGAAATCTACTTAAAGTGGATTTTGGAAGTGTAATGTGTAATGCATCCATGGCGTCTTAGAGATTGTCAAAGTACAAGTGATGTTTCTTATTATTATTAGTTTATTTAAAATTTTAATAAATTATGAAAATAAATACAACAAGTACACGGTTGAAAAAGACTGTTTTTCATATGTATGGCTATAAACATTATATGTTTGGAACACAAATTTTTAAACACAATATTTTTGAGTGCAAGCATATAGTGTTCATAAACTAGCATAACATGTTTTGGACATATATGTTAATATGTTAGAACATATTATGTTTGGGACATAAAATGTTTGTAAATATAATATGCTTGGATGCAAACATATATTTATTTAGAAATAGCCTATAAACATATATGTGTTTAGTAGCTTGGAACGCTATTTAACAGGGAGCGATATTGAATTAAGTTGGTGGTTGTTGCTTGTTATTACAAAATTAACATTTTATTTTTCCTTGGGCAATTGATCAGCTACTTCTTTGATCCTTACAAACTGTGTGGTCCGCTGTTCGAATCCCCGTTCGGCAAAAGGTAAAATTAAATGAATCCCCGTCCGGCAAAAGGTAAAATTAAAATAAAAAAATCATAAAATTGAATAATTTCTTCTACAATGTTTGTATTACAGAAAAAGGTGCTAAGAACTAAAAAATCTCGTGGAAGTGAGAAAGATGTCGGGGAATATACAATTGGGCAGAAACAAAATTTTGAGCATTCAGGTCGAAAACCTATGTTGTTAGCACCTATATTACCTGTTTAATTTCATAATTCATTATGATTGTAAATATATAAATAAATAAATAAAATTTTGAGCACAATATTGTTTGGGAGAATTTTTTTAAGCATATAATATTTTTGGGTGCAAAATGCTTCCAAACATATTATATGTTCACATAATTACATATTGTTTTTTGGAAGACAACATTATTGAATTTGGATGCAAAAATACAAAATGTTTGGAAATTGACTACCCAAACATATATTGTTTAGACCAATATGCTTTCAAACATATTATATATTGGAAGAGATCAAACATATAAATGTTTGGGCAATAGCCAAAAATGTATATGCTTGAAGCAAAATATGTTTGGGAGTATATGTTACAGAAGCGATTTTTTGTGAGCGTGTATATACAGCAGTAAGTTCGGCCGGGCCGAATCTTAAATACCCACCACCATGAACCAAATATTAGGATTTCCTTTGAAATTTCAGGAGGGCTTGAGGACTTGAGGACACTTCCCGAAGATACATTTAAAGATTTCACCTATGAGGACTATATCAGATTCTGGATTTATAAGAACCATGTTTGTTTGAGTTTTAGAGGAATCATTAACATCTCTTGTAAGTGTGCAAGAAAATTATAAAATAACGTCTTGATTTGAAATTTTAAATCTGTAGATTTTCACCCGAAAAATAAAATCTGGAAATTTTACATTGAGTTTCAAGCAATTTTCAGGATCAGTGCGCCTTCTATACTCACAAGAAGTGAAATTGGTCTATATGGAGGCATTACCAAATGGACCGATAAAAACTTAATCCGATACACGTTTTTGTGAGCCTTAAATACGAGAATATTTACAATTTCAGGCAAATCGGATAAAAACTACGGTTTCTAGAAACCTAAGGAGTTAAATCGGGAAATCGTTCTTATGTGGGCTATACTAAAATACCGACCGATACTAACCGTTTTCGGCACACCTCTTTATGGCCCAAAAATACCTCTAGATTTCCAAATTCAGGCAAATTGGATAAAAACTACGGTTTCTATAAGCCCAAGAAGTAAAATCGGGAGATCGGTTTATATGGGGGCTATACCAAAACATGGACCGACACTCACCATTTTTGGCACACCTCTTCAAGGTCCCAAAATATCTCTAGATTTTCAATTTCGCGCAAATTGGATGAAAACTACGGTTTCTATAAGCGAAAGACCCCAAATCGGGAGGTCGGTTTATATGGGGGCTATACCAAACCATGGACCGACACTCACCATTTTTGGCACACCTCTTCAAGGTCCCAAAATACCTCTAGATTTTCAATTTCGCGCAAATTGGATGAAAACTACGGTTTCTATAAGCGAAAGACCCCAAATCGGGAGGTCGGTTTATATGGGGGCTATACCAAAACATGGCCCGATATAGCCCATCTTCGAACTTGACCTGCGCGCAGACAAAAGACGATTCTGTGCCAAATTTCAGGACGATAGCTCCATTATTGAATGCTGTAGCGTGATTACAACAGACAGCCAGACAGACAGACAGACAGACAGACAGACGGACAGACGGACGGACGGACATGCTTATATCGTCTTAGAATTTCTCCCTGATCAAGAATATATATACTTTATATAGTTGGAAATCGATATTTCGATGCGTTACAAACGGAATGACAAACTTATTATACCCCGTCACCATTCTATGGTGGTGGGTATAAAAAAGGCACTAACAACTAAGGTTTTCGTCATAGTGCTTCTTATATTTTTCATGTGCTTTAAAATGTTTTAATTAAAAAAAATAGTTTTTGTGAAAAAAGAAAAATTATTTTTCAGTGTATGCTTGCATAGAAATACTTTTGAAGATGAGAACTAATTCTTCCAAACAACCATTGATTACCATTTGCTTTTCTTAGTATGGTAATTTGTTTGGAACGAAGTGCAAACTTTTTGTAACAAAAGATGCAGAATTTACAGGATGTAGAAGCTATTTAATAAAAACTAAATAAAATGTTTTTAAGTAATTCATTTTTTCATTTAATTTTATTGAGTACCTAGACAACAAGATTAAAATCTTATAATTACTGCGGAGGATTACAAATGCCATATTAAATAAGTCGGTATATAATAAATTATACTACCAACTTGTATTGTATATCACTTACTTTCACATGATTTTCTTAACTCTCACCACTTTTTCTGTGATACAAACAAATAAGAGAGAATATTCGATATAATTTTTTTTTTTAATTTTCCCTTTCATCCTGATGGAGAACCGCGGAGTCACTATCCATTGGGCCAAGTAGCTTTTATTGAAATCAACACACAATTACCTCCATCAATGCACAAGCAACACATACAATGAAGCAGTTCTATTTATAGACCAAATGTTTGCATACGCAAATCGATTTGAAGAAACTTTATTCAAAGAAAACATACCACTTTAGCGATTCCATTCTTACGAACCACACTAAAAAAAATATTGACCGAATATGGAAGATTATGCAACTTAAATTTTAGTACTCGCGATTTACGGAGTGTTAAGGACAAAATTCTTTAAAATAATGACATCTTAATTAAAAGAGAGTTTATAATCTTTGCTTTAAAATTTTTTTTTTTCATTAAAATGAGGACACAAATTTTGCTTCCCTCTGTAAAAGTTGTAGATCTTTAAAGTAAGGCAAATTTTCTTTAAAGTAAATAAAATCATTTTTAAATCGTTTTTAACTTAACTAACATATTGAATTTGAAGATAAAAACGCTTAAAATATAGGCTAAGACTTATTTTAAGGATTTGCTTCTTTGGTTCAAAGTATTCTTAGAATTAAGAAAACTGTTTTTACTTTGATCTGGGCTAATTTGGATTTAGAAACTGGAATTTGTTTGTACATGAATACCTTTATTAATATATCGCAAAAAGAGAATAAAAAATTCGATGAATGAGATCTGTATCCAATTTTAATTTTATTGATCCTAGATTTAAAGCCAGGGAGGCGGAATCAATACCAAAATCCTTAAGGGAAGGTCAAAATCTTTGGATCCAAGTAACCTTTTTGTTGAGTGCGTGTACCAAATATCTCATTTTTCATTTATTCTAATTTTTCGCTAGTAGTACTATAATTACTGCTAGTACCAGTACTATAAAACGAGTGCTTAATATAAACCAAATAAAAAGTTTGTCATAACAAATTTTTTGGCGATAAAATACATTTTTCAAAAGTTGTTTCTTTGCCTGTGGTTACAGGATTTTGGATGGAAAGATAACCTTCTTCAGAGCTTATTTAAAATGCCATCAATGAAATAAAGTTTAATATGTATTCCTTTTTTAAAATCGATATTCGAATTCTTGGACATTGATGTTCGACTGATAACCAGCAAAAAATAACCAATATAAACGCGCGCGGCAAAAACAAAAATATAATACGACACTACAACATGGTACCACGGCATAAAAACTCAATAGTCAATATCCTTCACACATACACGCAGAACGCAATGGATTCGAGGATGGGTTTTTCATTCTTGCATAAAATATTCAATATTCCTCGGTTGGCGTATATGAAAATAAAAATTAATCGAAATTGACTTTATCTGCGTAAACATGTGATTAATGATTATCTGCATACAACAATTATCGGAGGAGGAGTGCTATTCGAATCTCTCTTTACATTCACGGGGAAGGCAAAGCAAAAGTCTATTGTGAATGATGAAGAATTTTCAGAGCTCCGCACTCACACCCTCATTTGCCACCAAACCAGTAGGACAAGTTCACCCCACCCCCAACGTTTATTATTTTATTACCATTATTCAGAATGTTTACGTTCAACTTACACAAATAACCTAGTATTTGTGTTTGTGTGTTCACATTTACAATATAATCGCATATAAGTGCACACAAATACTCCCGTGGACACATGTGTTTGTGGGGCGTGTGGGGTTGAGGGGTCTCTGAACAATTGTTACCATTCATTCATTGCTTCGATATACAAAAATGGTGATTGTGGTGGAATGGTAGGTCGATGAGATGCCAGTCGATATGTTCCAGTATTGTAAGGTGTAATTTAACAACGTTTGTTGGTTGTTATTCCAAGGTGAAGGCGACTTCACAGTGTTTGATTATTTGGTGCTAAAGCCATTTGCCTTCATGTATTGTGCTATGAGTTAGGGGTTCCAAGACCCACACACATGCATGGGTTGTGAGTAGAGCATAGGGAGCAGTTACTTGCGGTGAGAATGTATACGAACTTGGTTATCGTACACTTTAAGAAGAAGGACATGCATGCAAGTGCATTCAAAATCAAGGTCATTGCAATTATATGAATATCGATTGTACTCAGTGTGACCGGTAGGCCCTTCCGCTGAGGAGCTTAGTTAGCGGACATTAACAAGGGTAGCCCCCGTTAATCCGTCATGAACTTGATAATGGGTTTTTGTTTGTTTGCTCAAGTGTGAATGACGTTACGAGATTGGGCGAGATAAAACATGCATTTATTCTATTGACACGCTGGCAACCATGACTATTTATGTAATTCCTCTTTGGAGTGTGTTGTTTCCGCTATACTGACAGCCAGGATGATAAATGGGGTTGATCAATATGACACCCTCAAATCTTTGTTTTATTTTAAGTTACGAGATGGCGTATATTAGAGTGTTTATTCGGTTGACTTGTATTGGATTTAATGTGGCCAATACTAAAATCTAACTGATCCTCTTCAAATTTGGTACAATGAATTAAAGTTCACAACGATCTTTTAAAGCTTGCCAGCAGTTATTCTTTAAAGATATAGCTCCCATTCATGAATATTGCACGATATTTTCATCTTTATTCTTATTAGAGTCATCAAAATACCAGGTTTTCTCTGTTTTAAAAATCCGGACCGATCTACCGAAGGTGGGATCTTCACAACAAACCGGTCTACTGATTATTATCCACAATAATTCTCACATATTAATCGATATTCCTAACACTGCATTACATTACAATATCGCTGCAGTATACTCTGGAAATCAGATACATCGTCTCAGATTTATATGTTGCAGAGAGTATAAAAAAACAAGAGAACGAAACTGTCAAGCGAAACTGCGTCGGTAGGTGACAGTCATGAGGAAAATTTCTTTAATATCATGCAGTTTTTGTCGACACTTCTCTCAAATATCATACATAAATATAAATACTTTCATTCTATAAAATTTTTTGGCAGACAATTTAAAATTATAACTGCCGATGCCTATATAAACAATTTATCAAAAGAGCGCTTCGACCGCAACGTCGGTAATACCAAAGCTGCAGGCATTGTGCGACATCTATACGGTTGACATTTGTTGTTTTTGTAGAAGAGAAATTTTCGTCCTCTTGTATTTTTATACTCTCTGGATGTTGATCCTATATTTGGCCAGATTTTCACAAAAATTGCTATGTTTTTCACATTTGATATTTCACTAATTTAGCACATAACAAATATAAATGTACACCCAGAGAAGGAATATGATCACCTCAAACATGTTTTAAGAGCAAAATGTTATTTTTGGGTGGTGACCATGTAACATGGTTTTCGCAACCATGTTATTTTCTCGGAAATCATGTATCTGATTTCGGCAAGCAGGTTATATTTGACGAGAAAATAACATTTTAGTGACAAACATGTTACATGGTCACCATACAAAAATAACATTTTGCTCTTGAAACATGTTTGAGGTGATCATATTCCTTCTCTGCGTGTATATTTACACCACATGGACAGCACAACCTTTTTCATATCGATGACTCTCCTTTAATAGGCTAGTATGAATGTCGACATAATATCTGTTGCGCCCGATGCAATATAAAACCGGCCTATACAATATTTGGCATATCATATTTCCTAAAAACCCATATGGAACATTTCATAAGAATCTGTTCCGATTTAGACACAGTTTCAATAAACCCAGAATATGCAGCTGATGGGAATGAAAATTACAGATATATGTATCTATATTGAATTTCATATTTAAGATTTTCATTACTACTCTTAGAATAAATCTTTTCCAATTATTCGTTCCAGATGACACCAAGTACAACATTTTCTCTAAGTACAGTCGAAGCTCTGTTTAACAAATACCCCATTTAGCGAAAATCCAATTTAACGAACGTCCAAATTCTTAACATTGAGTATTCTAAATAACGAACGGTTGAACAAAATTTACGTTCGATTTAACGAAAATTCTTCTAATCTTAAGAAAATAAACAAGAAAAAATCAGCAATATTTGACGATTATGAGAATGGTTTAAGTCCTTCGGAAACGTCCACAAAGTGCGGCATTCCCATGATATTTAGATCGAATCAAGTGTTTGGAAACACATATTCAATGGCCGTATACCTAGGTAGGTAGGTAGGATAGATAGAGTGGCATCTCCGCTACGGGAAATCGATCTACCCCAGAACCGGTACAGGACTACTGTGTTGATGGACCAGAACCAGAAGGGAACGAACACCGTAACACAGGCTTGCCGAGGTAAATTGAACTCATTTCAAAGGACATGACCTGGGAGAACAGGTTCTCATGAACCTGTCTGGGACAAACTCTTAGGGTCCATTTTTTTTAGCCCAATTCCAATCGCATCAGAAAGGAATCACTTTTGGATTCTGTTGATCTAATAAGATTTTAAAATCAAGAAAGTATAGAAATCGATAAATTAGCACTTGAGCACTATTAATAGTCCTGTGATAGGTTCGTTAGTGGCAGTATGCACCAAGTTTCCGTTGGATCTCTATTTGGACAAAATAGTCTAAGGAGTCTAAGACTATTGTGATACCAAAAGGCCGGCACTCTGTTCGGTTTTCGCGTTGAAACTCCATACAAAACCAAAAAATGCGAAAAATTTGCGAAATTTTTTCCATCTGTGATACTTTGTTTTTTCGTGTTGAAAAACTGACGTTTATAGCACGGCGCCATTTGCAATGTGAATTAAGAAATAATTTATTTATTAAAAACTATTTGTGCGGGTTTATAAATCAAACACGGACCATATTTTTGTTCCGAAACTATACAAAGGATCAAAGGAATAGCAGATCAATTGCCCAAGGAAAAATAAAATGTTATTTTTTAAAAACAAGCAACAACCACCAACTTAATCCAATATCGCTCCCTGTAAAATAGCGCTCCAAGCTACCTAAAAAAACGCCGCTTTCTATGTGCGAAATAATGGTTTCCATAAAATTTTTTCGCAAGAATGAACATAGTACCGGCCTAAATGTGGTGAACTTCTCTCGTATTAATGAGAGCTACGCGATTCTATATTTAGCACAATGAACAGGAACCTTCTTCCTACAACAGAGGAGAAACTATGAAATGCACATGAATGTCAGCATCATTACTGAGAGGGATAAACTACCGTTGAAAAAAAAAACTACCGGGAATTTAATCTATGCGGCACAGGAATCTGTGAACAATGGTGTAACATATAGGACATGTTAGGATGTTACTATGAACTCTAACTTTGCTTGGCCCAGCTTGAAACCGGGCATATATCAAGGCGAATATTGACATGGGTGTATATAGGCCCTTACCTATTCTAGATATATCAAATTCAACAGTTTATTTTTTAAGTGCCTCTGTAAAACTTATGAAATTGAAATTGCAAATGCTTATGAAATTTTTATCATATTGTAAAAAAAAACTACGATTTACAATAAAAGTTAACATTTTAAATTCCCGTTCGATTTAACGAATTTTTCTAAATAACGAAAGGGCCTGACAATATATCGTTCGTAAAACCGAGCTTCGACTGTACTCATACGCATCTTTATTCTCCTATTTTCGAAAGAATCATCAAAGAACACAACGAGGGAAAAATAGATAGCCTTACTTGACCACATTCTCATTCCAATTAGAGTTAAATGCAATGGAAAATGATTATGTTGGGATTGGTGACCCACGGTGGTCCGTGGCATTCACTCAATATTAGCAATCTCTATTAATACCTAATGTCGATTTAATGAGAACAGATGCCGAATGATAACTCAATGGAATTATTTCAAATGTCTTCACAAGCTGTCAGTTCCATATTCCACTCACATAGTATGAACATTCCAAGGATAGAATGACACTTAATAATCAGTGGATTTGTAACGTAAATACCCCAACAAGCTCTATCTCTGTTATTGACAGAGGCTTATCTTACGACACTTTCGAAAACAAAGGTCCCCATTGTAGAATGGCCCATCGAATTTGATATTGGTGCTTCTGGTTCGGGTGTAAGGTATTTGTCCTGAATGGATGTCACACGAGATGTATGTAATTTTGTCTCCATTAAACGAGCTAAAGACCCACCTGTTAGATCATTGCTTATTCGTGGCGCACCGTTTCCAGCATCAAAATCACTATACGCCTCACTGTGTGATGTGGTACGATTTGTGCCATGGGAATAAGGAAAGTGGTCGTGGTTACGGGGGGAAGTAATAAAATAATTTTTTAATTGTTCGTTGGTATTACTCTAGTTGACGAAGAAGGAATCAAAACGGAGCTGGAGCAATTTAATATGATACCCGTCGCTCGACAGTTCGTTCCTTTGTTTCCATAAAGGCATATTACCTTCCGTACATGAGGATAGAGTGTAGATGAGTGAATTAAACAGTGACGCAGTATCCCAATTGGTAACTTCTACGGGGGAAGATATGAAATTAAAGTGAATGTTGATAAAATAGGAGCTTTGCACAAAACTGAGCTTCTTCTCAAATGGAATTTGAATAATGTCTGGTATTCATTTCGGGCCGACTAAACCAAGAAGGGGGTCTTCTTTTTTGATGAGATAGCAAATGGGTAGGAAAACGATGTACACATGCTTGGCTGAAAATAGCAAAAGCTATGAGCTAAACACCCCACTGAGCTTGCCATCATGGCCATTACCTTCTCCCTTGTCGCCATCGTCACCACTATAGTCGTGATGGCACGGTCCACAGCAAACGGCAATGACAGCATATGGCTGTTTCGGAGCTATACTCGATGTACTACTTAGGGGCTTCCTTTTGAGTTGTAAAGAGAATTTCACCCTTAAAAAATGCTTAAGTGACAGGATATTAAATGATAACGACGAAGATGAAATAACGCAGGACATCATCACCCATTCCATTCGTCAATCCATCCCCCTATTTGCGTAGTCCCTTTTAAGCCTGCTAAAGAGATTCCCTTTGGCAGGAGACAGTCCCCAAAGAGTCTAAGATGAGTTATTGTTACTGTTACAGATGCCAACCCCTCCCTTGAACAAGAAAGTTGGCCATGCATTGGGGTAAATTTCCATAAAGTTCGAAATAAAAAAATGTCTTTTTTCTATCAAAGGAGCAAAATCAGACAGGTGCCACCATTTGCGATCCAATGGCAATTGACGAACATTTTCGTTGAGTTAATTCGATATAAGGAGGACATGCATGGCATGGCAAAACTTGCACCTGTCTTCAAAGTCACTGAAACTAAAATGCCTGAGACTGAGTTTTGGGCCTTTTTCATTGGGGACGTGGGGCTGTGCAAATGTATTCACTCTTAGCCATGGTATTCGCCACAATTATTCATTGGGTAGCATTGTGAGTGACATTGCTTTAAAAATAGACAAATGAATGTCATGTCTGGCATTTGTGGAACATTGCATGTCACTTGAGATGTTTCTTGTAAAGATTCCCCTTTCGCCACTTGATTTATGTTTGTTTGTGTTATTGCGAAAGATGATATTCATGACATGTATTGAACCACTTTGCCTTTTGGCCGTGTTTGGAATTCGTAAGGATTCTAAATGGGACCAATATTACAGAGCCAAGGAAATATTTTGTTTGATTAGTTTATAATAGGATTTCAGCTTTCTTTGTATCTAGACTGATATGTGATGTTCATTTGCGTATGTATTGAGAAGAGAAGAGTTTTATCGAAGAGGGAGTTTTAGTTGGTGACCGATCTTGGATCTTAAAATAATTTGAAATTCTACATCTAAATTTGATGCAGCATTCGATGTGTTTGTAGAGAGAAAGAAAATAGGCTTGTGAAAAGTGGTTTGTCGAATGAATGCGTCGTACATTTATCCATTTATTTCTAATATTTCACAGGTTTAAACTCCACAGGTTTCTTACTGTCAAGGTACAGCTTTCTTTAAAACAATTGATGATGGATTTTATAAGGGGAATTTAGTCAAATCAGTATAAAGATCATCACAACTTTCTTTGCACTCGTTTTCCTGGAACATCTCAAGAATATACCATCTTGCTCCTACGACCGCATCCAGACATTTTTATCTCAATAACAGGGAAGATTTTCTTATGGTCGATTCTGAGAGGTTTGCCACCCAATATTTGGCACCATTTAGAGAAATTTTATAAGGCTAAAATACTGAGTACAATATTGAGCTCCAATGTGTTTAACACTAACTGGAAACATGCGAATTTCCATTGCAATTTTTCGTTCCCATCGATAGTTTTGGGGGAAATCATGCTCAGAAAAATGTCTGAATTTTTCTGAGCATTTATCATCTGTGATGCACATGCGAGACAATTTTTTGTAAGAAGTACACATATTGTACTGTAGTAGGATGTTGAACCAGTATATGTTGGCACCATGAATTGTAATATGAAAGAGATTTAGGATACGGAAAGATGATCTTTCCCACGTGTGTTAAATCCTGGGCATTAGTATATATCAGTACCATAAGTTGGTCAAATTATATAAATGTAGTCGTTGAGCAAAATTATTATACGCTTGGAGCTTAACATGCTCTAAAGATAATATGATATGCAGAACAAAATAACCCGTTCTTCATGGATAAATTCGTATATGCACGAACTAAATTTGTTTGTATCAGAAAGTACTGATTCTGGTTTACATTCAAAAGGAAGTCCAAGAAGTAATGAATGGGGAATAATATTAACTAATAGTTTAAGGACATATGATTTTATTAAGAATCGAACGAGCGAGTTCTACGATGATAAAATATGCAATTTTTTCCGACTGAACTGAGAATGGTTGGCAATGTGAAGTATGGTAATTCGCACGAATTGTAATAGTAATATTTTTTATTTTAATTCCACCTTTTCGAAGTTATAATTTGTTATTTATATAATATTGTTATAATAATTTTGATTATTTTCCATGTGACAGTGAAAACTATCGTAAACTTTTTCCATATGTCTCTAAAATTATTAATTTTCCTGAATTATTTCAAATTTAATAAATAACATTTACGTGGAGGTCTTTTATTTATTGCTCGCAATACGTAGACGTCATGTCGCATGATAGTAACTGGTTCTTTGAAGGAATCTTCTTTAGTTTGGTTTTTTTCCCATGGAAGTAGACTATGCTTGTATGAGTTTTAGGTTTATTTTTAGTCATGACTTGAATAGACAGTGCTTCCATCCATTGAGGAACTCACATTGCTCAAACAAGTAAACGAAACAGGACATAGCTTCCCATACTACGTTTTGATTAATTAGCTACATGTCGAGTTCACGCGAAATAATCTTCATATAACAAAAAATACACATACAATATACATTCATAACCGAACATTAGGGTGTTCTTCACTTGATGCAATACGTTTGGATTGAATATAATGACATAACACATTCGACTGTGTTTGAATTTCGTCAATTAAATTATATATGGTATTGTCTTTATATCTCCTTTTGATGGGCGATTGAAAAAAGAGACAAATTCGTCGTCACCGAGAATCTGTATATTGAGCATGTTTTGAGAATAGACCCCTTCATGAAATTCCTTTTGTGTTGAAAATGTCGATGTGAAATTACTTGGCTTCAGCTTCATCTCATTAAATGTGTTAGATAATATTCTCTATAATCCGATAAAATCAATACACCCTAATATTTTTTGTAACTTAAGCGAAGTTTGACCAACTTAGAAAGCTTATAACTGCACGAAATTATCACAACTATAGAAAAGAAATTGTTTGATATGGAGATTATACAATTGGAAAAATTAGACCATTTTGCTTTGAATAAACGTTGTCATGGATAAATAATTAATAATTCAAATTTCTCACTTTTGTTAATTATGTCTTGCATGCAGGGTTGGATAATAGTCCCTTGGATTCCTGAAATTCCATTTTGTTCGCTTGGCTTTTGTATGTATGAATTGATTATAGGATACGAATAACAGCACACTGTGATGGCCAGCCGAATATTACAAAAGTCGGTCTACCGTATACTTATTGCGTTGACAAATTTGTATGCATGTCACATACAGATAGATTCACTCACACACTTCCACAAACATTCGGTATAATACTCATACGCACTGACGCATAACATCATATTACGTATGATTAATATTTGGAAAGGAATTAATCATACGTCACGTGTGTAGGGGGCGACACGCAACGACAAAATAACTGGTACCTATAACTCAGTCAACCGTACACCACTAACCTAACCTAACCTAACCACACATACACACACAATAAATCGCATGTTTTACATGTGTACATACTTATCTGCATTCGGTGACACATCAAAATTTAAACGCTTGGATATTTTTATTCATTGCGCCATAGACTCTTCGTTTCTATTTTTACCATTCGAATGTTACGACGAGCGTTTCCATAGCCCCCCCCCTTGTTTACGGAAACATTAGTCCAATGTACTGGAAAAATTCAATTTTATAAGAACTCATTATAAAAGTAAATAAATTCGTATTTAAATGTTCATATGAGTTTATGCAGGCATAAATGCTCTACCAACACATGTGTATGCGTGTGTGACAACGAAATGTTAACATCTACACACACACACATGCATTTTCTCATTTACTCATGTTTGTGTGTGCGCAATTAAAATAAAAAAGTTTTCAACTCAAATAAACGAAACCGTGATTAGCCTCCAGTATTATTTCCATGTTGTTTTGCTTTAGAGACAATTTGCATACTAAAGAAAGAGAGGGAGGGAGAGAGGAACTGTTAAAACATCCAAAGCAGCAAAGCAGCAGCAATGATAGTATTTCAACGCAAGTGCCTATTCATCCATCTGACAGCTGTGAACGTGAGTTATGACGTCGTTTTATAATATCACTTTAAATTAATACCGGACCACATGCACTCAACATATTTATTGTGGCCACTCATGGACTTTGGCTCGTATTAGATTTGTACGAGTGGGTAGGTGGACAATTCACACGAATTACTTTAGCCATAACTGCCATGGCTACATGGATCTGTTGACTATTGCTGTCACAGCAAAGGATTTCGTTAGATATTCATTTGCTCCCATTAAATTACCGGCAGCATACCGAGGCAACATATTTCCATTTTCGCTGACGTGGTTGGGGATATAATGGATTCCCAGTAAATATTCAGCATGCTAAAGAGCAACCGCATCTGATGGTGGAGACATCCAGATGACAATGAGTGTGTAAAACTGTGCAAAAGGCGACAGCTAGTCTTTCACTTGGCTACCGAGAAGTCTCTGCTCTCCGATAGAAAAATGAAATACCGCACAACGAATGTCGTAGGCTGTGCTGTATGGTGAGTGTTTGTAAGTGACCCTGTTGACTGGACAGCCATCCAGCCAGCCCATTACAGTGTGACAGTAAGCCAGCTGTTGGCCACCTTTGTTGATACTCGGTGTTGCAAGAGATCCTGGGATGAAATGTAGTCCTCCCACCGACACCTTTAAATTCCAGATGGATGTCACGCAATTCTTTTCATTTTATTTTTGAATTTCGACAAATTAAAATAAAAGCCCTGAATTACGAGCGTAGAACATTCTTGATAGAGATATGAGTTTGTCATAAAAAATTCTTAATGGAGGCTATGACGTGACTCCATGTCAAGTACGCGTTTGAATGTAATGTCAATTGTTAAGCAGTTAGCATATTGGACATTACCGTCATGACTGGCAACGTGAAAAAGTGAAATTCCAATGCAACGTCAATGTTGGAAATCTGTTTCATCGTCTATTGATTATTGATGTACTATAAATTTCACACTCTTCAAATTTAGTATCTTTGACAATCGATTGGATTGGAGGAGGCCTTTAAAAAGCTTCAAATGAGATGATAATCTAGTCAAACAATAAATGATTATTTAAACTTTTGTTTTATTTGGGTGGGTATTTTTGTGTATACGGCAATTAAAAATAATACAAATAAAAATTCTCAGTACACTAAAAAACTATGTTTATTTAATTATATAACTATAAGTAATTTTGTCAATCCATTTTTAAGGCATCGAAATATTGATCGCAGACCTCAACTTTAGTTGAGTCGTTGAAATCGCGCGAATGGATCAGTTATTGCTTTGAAACTTGTTAGAAGTAGTTGTTATTGTCACTTATGAGGCGAAATGTCGTTTAATTCACATGAAGACTTTGGCTAATAGGCGTTGTATAATATTCATTTATAAACTTATGTCTGGTGACATTGATTGTCCGAGATTACTTGAAAATATGCACATGGGGGTTGTATTTCCATAGACTTAAATAAATAATTTGTATTCCGAATTTAAATTCTACTTATACCCTCAGACGAAAGTTTTTGCATAGCTCATAAATAAAATAAATCTAAATATATCGATAAGTACCTTGTGGCTTATGTCTCAGTCTCACTATTCGGTCTAGCTGAACTTTTGGTCGGGTTTTCAAACGAGTTCAACTTTTATGGAGCTTTAAATTAAACGCTTCTTAGTGCCATGAACTATAACACAGTTAACATTTATTGTAAATGAAATATTATTTGTTTTTCGCTAATTATTTATTTTTCAGTATGGCATATGTCACTCCTTGACTGAATTACTTGTTGCTTCTTTGATATTTCTTTGTTAGCTCGAAATCAATATTACAATGTTTAAACGGAAGTAAGTATCTTTAGGGAGATGCCAACCAACAACAACATGTTTGCTCAAAAGAATTCTTTGTATATTTTTATTTATGTTAAATGAGATGAATTTCGAAACAAAATTTTTGGAATGCTTTATTTTAAAACAATTCCGAGAATTCAATTGAATTAAATTACTTGAATAAGTATTTGACGTTATCTCCCAAACTATTTGTTTTATTTCAAATTTATTTTATTTAATGTGTCATAAACCGCGTGACTTAACTCTGTCCAATAGCTCCCGGAAGCAATCCCATCCCGTTATGTCTCTGTGACGATGGGAAAGGGAAGGAGTTTATTTTCCTTTTAACCAAATCTCATCATTCACCCATACAAAAGGGCTGTAAGTACTTCCATAGAAAATTTATCTCACTCGAGGCCATTTGGTAATGTGTTTCTGCATTGTTAACTGGGCCAAGTTGTTGTCTGTCAAAGTTTGATTTGATTCCGCGAAAGTTCATCATGCCTCCAAGAAATTGATGATTTTGCTTCGTTTAAACAAGGGCGAAGATTAAGTATGATTTGGTTAAGGAATGATGCAAACATAGCAAGGAAATTGAAATCATCTTTAAATCAAATAATGTTAGGCGTTCCCTACTAAAAAGTACCTAGCCATACAAAAATCAGATTTGGATTGAGTGAAAAAATACTGTACGTTGTGATTCTGCAAAAGCTATAATACTTTGTCTATGAATGATGGGAAGCATGATTGACATTGTTATATTTGTTTTTTAGGTTGAAAGGAAAATTTTCATAGAAAAATGTAGAATTGTACAAAGATTTCATACGGAAATAAAGTTATTAATGAAAAATTGATCAATACGGGGGAGTCTAAGAATAACATGACGATTTTAAATTTATGTGAAGTAGGAAGAAAGCTGCAACTACTCACTATGTGTTATATTTGAGAAATGACTTTCAGGCTCTCAAGAAGTAATTTAAAGAAATCGAAATATATGGAGACTATTGCAGCAGAAATTAAAAGTTGTTTATACCAAATGAAACATTGAGTATAGATTATATTCAAAATATTACTTAACATAAACAGTCACCGTCAGCAATTAATAATTATATATTAAGGGGTTGTCTATTAAACATACATTTACCAAATTTAAGTAAACTTTTTATATTTTTTATATTTTGAGAATTATATCCTTGTAGCCCCTTGCTAAGCTATTTCAAAGAAATAACATAATGCAATCAGAAAGTGAAAAGAACCCCAAACACGGAAAATGAAATAAATCGCCCAGAAATGAAATGACACTTTAATGTTTTATGAAATAAATACACCGAAGAGAATTTTCTTCGTGAATTGCACGAATTTGTTTTTTCATAAAACAACTAACAATTTCGTTAAAAGAACGTAAAATTTCGTATTTTTATTGAAAAGTTCCTTGGGTTGCACAACAAAGCCACATTTCGTTCTCAATTCTTTCGGTGAATTGAGAAAAATTATTGCTGTAAAATTATAATAAATAAATGAAGTTAGTTCCGTATTAGAAAATACGCTATATGGAAATTTATCTTAAGAAGTATTTATGAGCCATTTAGTATTTAGCCAATAATATTTCTGTCTAATCTACCACTTATCAACAGTTATGGGTAGCTGTCAACCTTTGCCCGAATTAAGATGTTCTTCTATGAACAGCATCAGTAGTGGATCAAGGAGATTACATTTCTAGTCTTTTTAATATTTTTTGAAAAATGTAAAGTGTTTTTTTTTTTTTATTTATTAGTTTAATTTGAGGGCCATGACACATAAATGAAATAAACCCCCAAATATTTGAGAAATGTTTTTGTTATCTCCATTCTTTGTGAAGGAAATATCATTTCTCTTATTCCTGCAACCACAACGTGAGAGAATTTTGCTTAATAAGCTGATTACGGTGAGTGTGAATTTGATGTCATTAGAAATATCCTAGATTGTTATCACAATGGACTGAATAGTATAAGTGAGCCTGCAACTTAATCGGGCTGTCACTTTAACCTAACCTTAACCTAACCTAGTTTTTTTCTAACATAAGTGCAAAGTTCTTAAACCCCCTTACATCAGCTAATGTACGTAAATGATCGATTTACCATGGAACGTTCAATCATTATTTTTCATTAGCAATAAACAATAATGCATACAATATACATATGTATGTAAATCGAATGCTACTTATCCTTTTATATCCTGTAGGAAATTGAGGTGACTTTAAGTTAATAAATTGTTAGTCATAACAGAGTCACAGGTGACCCAAAACCTAACTCATTTCCCATGTAAAATCCTATTCAGTTTTAACACGTGTTGTCATTGGAACGAGTCAGTCCTCACTCAACCCTGCATAAGCTTCAGCTAACCAAAAGTTAGCTCAAAGTGAGTTAGCTTTATGCTGATAATATATGAGCATACTATGAGTTAGCTTCTAAGTGATTAATTTATGGTGAGTTCTTTGTGGATAATAAAATATTTTGTTTTTGTTTTATTATTTTTGATTCATTATTTTTTTTTTATTTTGAATTAATTAAAAAATAATAACAATTCAGTTTTTTAAAATTATTTTACAATAAGCAAAATATAACGTAAGTAAAAATTCGAGTAATATTAGTTGAGTTCATCTTGTCTTGAGTTTGAGTGTTGTCTTAATTTTCTCGTTTAACTCAGAGGGAGTTGTGCATACTTTTCAGGGAAGTCCAAAAGGCTTAAGTGTATTTCCCAATGTCTTTCTCCTCAAACAGACATTTAATACTTTTATTCGAAGTTTTCATTTATTCTGTCACTGATAATGATGGGTTCTAGTGGAAAAAATAAAGTTTAATTATTAAATTGCGTTTGAATTATGCATTTATATGTTACTTACCGCTATACGTGACAAAAAATTACAAAAGTTCTCTGAAATTACAAGCTAAATTGAAACAAATATAAAAAGCCACATCCAAATTGACAGTTATAGAAGACAATACATATTTTTTGTTTGTTTATTTGAATTGTTTCCATGACTTTACTTCACTTAAATATGCATCAGCTTAGAGTGAGCGAAAAGGTAACTCTTTGCCGATCGAGAAAAAATGAGTTTGGGAAAAATTCAACTGACTCAAGACTGCGTAAATATTCAGTTAGCTAAAGGTCGCCTCAAATTAGTAAAAAGTTAGTTTGATTTTGAGTGAGTTCGAGAAATTCCTACAGGGTATTTATAATCACAAACACACACACACATATACCCTTATATCCCAACATAGTCAATGGACTGATGACCAGTACTTAAATGTGTCACATGGACGGATCTGTCGCTTATCAATTTCATTATTTTCATTAACACATTGTGTGCTTTAGTATGAGAAAGGTAAGCGATTATCGTGTAAACGGTAAGGACATTGTTATGGCGTCAATTACAATTACACACTAATACAAATGCAAAACACAATCCCATTGAAAAAGGCACACATCCCCATGTATTGTCACACAAATAGGCGGTGATGTTTACAGTACGTCTGTAGATGGAATTACCCAGGACATGCATGGAAAAATGTCAGAAGGGTATTAAACGTCTTCGTTGAACTATAGGACACACATTCATTCATGGGTGGGAAAGCTGTAACCTTTCTCAATATGTATGTTCGTTTATCCAAACCAACAATCACATAAAATTTCATGTAGGTCTTTCGAAATGTTTAAAATCTGCCTACAGGACGAAAACATATGTAAATATGTTGTGTGCGTTTTGATGAAAGACTGTGTCGGTCTGCTTGTATACTACACACTTACACCCTAAAATTCCATTCGTGGGGAAGACTAGTGCATTCATTGTGTATGTGGGAACTGAGTTTTAAACTCTTTGAATGTGATGTGTTGAGATGGATGAAGGATGGATTGAAGATACATGTATGTATTGGGATGCGTAATATGTCTGTGTATCATAAACAAGAAATTCTTTTCTACCATACGAAATCTTGCACTACTATCTTAATGTAAAAGGTTAACTAAAGAACTTTAAGTCAAGTCAATATAAAGACCTTATATACACCGAAAGAATTTCCTTCGTAAAAAGAACGAAAAGTTTCGTTAAAAGTACGAAATTTGTCATTGTTTTACAACCAAAGAAAATTTTCATTAAAAGTACGAAATAACTTCGTACTTTTTATGAAAAAGCTTCATACTTTTTATGAAACTATTTCATTCTTTTTATGAAAGTATTTCGTACTTCTTATGAAATTGTTACGTACTTTTAATGAAACAATTTCGTACTTTTTATGAAAAACTTTCGTACTTTTTGTGAAATATGTTCGAACTTTTAGAAACAATTTTTAAAGTCCAAAGTGCATTTGGTTGTAGTAAGAATTTTGAAAAATTTCATCACTCTTTACATCTAAAGTTTTTGAATTATTTTCAGTTTGGTTGCCTCATTCTTATTCATAACATCCTATCACCAAAATGAGAAGTAGCATAGACATGTATCAGGACATAATCAAAGACAATTTTATGTCGCAAACGGAAATTTTTACAACTTCAATGAAACTTCTTCTTTATTTCAAAGAAAATGTTTCGTCCTTTTTATGAAGAAATTTTAATGCAGAATGTTTCGTAAAATATTCATAAATTCGTAAAAACTTCTTCACAAAAGTCACGAACTTTTTACGGAGAAAAGTTAATGTAGAATATTTCGTAGGTGTTTCATATATTCGTAAAATGTTCTTAGTAAAATTTACGAAAATGAATGAAAATTTCGTTGTTTTAATGAAGAATGTACGAAGAATAGTTAATGAAGAATTCTTCTTATAATTAACCAAGAGAATTCTTTCGGTGTACGTATAAAATGTTTGTTATTAAATTCTATTACACAATTTTATAAAGGACGCCCCACAATCTTTAGGAATTTATTTGGGGCGATTCGACATAAGTATTGTAACATACGACTAAAATAGAAATACTTATATTTAATATTAATTTATATAATTATTCTTCATTAAATAAAATTGCCAAGCATATTCTTATACCATTAGCAAAATTATTTTCAAATGCTTCTACTTGTTAAGGAACTACCATGGTACAATGGTTGCATGTCCGTCTTGCATACAGTTTCGACCGAACACCAAAAATATTTTCAACGGTGGTTTCGCCCCACACAGTAATGCTGGTGACACTTTTGAGTTTTTCAAAACTTCTCTAAGTGGCTTCACCGTAATGTGAAATGACGACATCGTTTTACATCTCTCACGTTAAAAGCATAGCGGGTATTAACAGTAATTAGGCTTTCTCAATGGATAACCAATTTCATCTGATATGATCCATGGTATGGGAAAGGTTATTTTATACACATCCTCATGTAGAGATGTCGTGAAAAACATTCTATAAAGGTTAGGTGGCAGCCCGATGTATCAGGCTCACTTAGGCTCCTCAGTCCATTGTGATACCACATTGGTGGAATTCTCTCTTATCACTAAGTGCTGCCCGATTCCATGTTGAGCTCAATGACCATGGACCTACTTTTTATAGCCGAGTCCGAACGGCATTCCACATTGCAGTGAAGCTGCTTAGAGAAGCTTTGAAACACTCAGAAATGTCACCAGCATTACTGAGGTGGGATAATCCACCGCTGAAAAACTTTTTGGTGTTCGGTCGAAGCAGGAATCGAACCCACGACCACGGTAGCTCCCATCCTATAAAGATTTTCTCACATTTGGAGAAGTTCGCCTCATTCTTTGAAGAGAGGTGGCGGCACTATTCTAAGTATTATACTTAATCTAACGTAGATAGTAAAAGTTTTTAATACTTCCAATTTATTAAAAAAAGTGCAATTTGTTGCTCAATCTGTATGGCTTTTTCATAATTTTTTGATTTGGGATTCCTCATAATATTATGAATTAGCAATAACTTTAAAATTTCACAATGATTTGGACGGAAGGACAAGGAGGAAAAATTGTGTAACACTATTAAAACCTTTTTACAGAAACGAAATCGTCATTAGTCTTTTTTGTATCAATCCTCAGTATCTTAAGAAATTAATTTTTTATTTGGGATCTTAATATGAAGAGAGCAAAGGTTCATAGTAGCAAACAAATTATTCTATACATTTATGAAATGTCCATATATCCTTCTGTGTATCGTGGACAAATCTGTGCTTCTTGTGTTATGGATGTAGGTTCGATTCCATCCGCTTGCTATAATCTTGTGTTTGCTTTTAATTTATTATATGATCTATTGAAATAAAGTATTATATAGTCAAGTCTTAGTCTTAATTAATTACACACAAAACTTTGTAAACTTGACGACCCATTATGACTTGTGCTCAGAGAAATAAAAGTATCTTAATGAGGTTATGCAACGACCACAATGATGTTATTTTAACAATGACGAAAACGAGAATTCATTCAAATATCAAGAGATGCTATGCTTGCTTTACAAGCAGAATTTCGTATTCATCCACTATAAGATGGGTTAGGGTCTTTGATGCAGTTTTTGCCAGTGCTGAACATCAAAGAACAATGGAAGAAATATGGCGGGCATTTGATATTCACATTCATAGTAACCACATTCTCTGGTTGAGGCACTCTACTGTTCTTGTAGAACCATCCACACACACAGTATGTGGGTGGCTTCCCACAAATTGTTCCAGATTGCCAGTTGGATGAAAATCTTTTGATTTCGTTCGTTTTGGTTTCATGAACCACATGAAGACACTCAGAGTTTCCAACCATTTTATTTGAAAGAATTCTGTTTCCACCGAAAACAAATAAAATAAGCGTCCCCTAAACCCCCGTAAAGGAACTTTACGTTCTAATGATAATAGCATCTGGACAATGTATTGGAATTGTGCAATGTATCGATAATCGGATATTTCAAATTAAAGCTCAAAATTTACGAATTGTATTTGGGAATGGTTAAATGGAGTAGACCAAATGCCTCTTTTGCCTCACCATACCATCACTCAACAGCCACATGCTGTGCTTACCATCATGTGTAAATCCTGTCAAAACGAAAAGCAAACATTCAATTTCTGCCAGCAGGATATGTGGGAGCAGCATCAGCATCAGCACGTGCAATATTTCACACACACAGCCACCTTAGACGGAAAAGTGAATGCGTACCCGTATTGTATCGTACAGACGTCGATGGACGAGTCAGTCTGATGAGCTTGGTAACAGTATGTTCGATGTCCCTTGTTGTATGGGCTCCTGCGGTCCTATTTGCTAAGAGTAATACATAATTCATATGTTTGGTGGCATCCATTCAACGTGTTGCCGCATCACACATTCATCGGTCGTCGTAGTGAGTGAATTGATGAATGGAGCATCATGCAAACAAGTAGAGTTGAGACTCTTTTTAATCTACTGGGACGCATTGTTCACATTCTCCTGCAATGTTATCATTCATTCAGCTCTGAGAGTAGTGACACGCCTAAGGACATGAGCTTGCCTAGAGAGTATGTCCTCCGTATGCATAAACTAGCGCATTGCTACACATATTCTTCTCGGTCGCCACAAAGCCTACGTGTCAATAAATTCCTCCATGGAATTACCACTACAAATTATAATCATCGAAATTTCCCTCCTGTAACTGCCCCAGCTATTTTCTATAGCTATGTAATTTTGTAATACGTACGTGTGAATGCGTATATATGTGTGTGTTTCTCAAAAGAGGAGAACTAAAACAACCAAATATTGCTTCAAATGATTAAAAGGAGCCAATTAAAATTAAATGACAAAAGCTTAAGGCAAGTTCTTTGTTCGTCCTTTCGAAAGCTACTCGTCCTAGTGCTCAAACAAAACAGAAATATTCATTGCGATTTTATGACTAACAGTTTTGATACAATGTAAACGGTTTTACTCGAAAGCCCATTTTTGTCCTTTTTTGAGAAAGTTTCTGGGGTTTAAATACAGATAGGCAGTTGTGGCAGCAATCAAATGGGATCAAAAAGTTTTGTCAAAAGCGATATTTTTTTCTCGTAGAACAGTTAAAGATGGGTGAAATATTTGAAATATCTCCAGACATTATTAAGAGCAAAAATTGTTGTCGAGACAAACAAAATGTAAAATTGATATAAAGTACAACTTAAACTTTCTAATTTACGTGCAATCTACGTTATTTTAATATTTTGGTTTTGTAACTTTTGCAAAAAGATGTATTTGAATGCATTTGAAAAATGTATTATCAAGATGCAATTTTTAATCAACTATAACATATATACACACTTTGTTTCCCTTGTGTAATTACAAACATCTCTCATATTAAGGTTTCATCCATATCCACTTTTGAGATCCTTTCTTATGGCAGACACCAAATAGTTACGCCACAACATCTTTGATCTGCATGCAAAAATGGTTATTGCTTACACCCTCAAAAAAAATCGCTTCTTTAACATATGTTCCAAACATATTTTGCAGGAAGCACATATATTATTGCATACTGCCGAAACATTAATATGTTTGTTTTATGTGAACATATTATATGTTTGGAAGCATTTTGAGCCAAAAATATTATATGCTTGGAAGAATTTTTCCCAAACACGATTGTGCTCATTCCCTAACATACTCGTAATTTTCACTTCCACGAAATTTTTTAGTTATTGGAACCTTTCTCTGTAATACAAATAATGTTGAAGAAATTATTCACTTTTATAAATTTTTTAAATTTTACCTTTCGCCTGCACGGAGAATCGAACCGAGGACCATACAGTTTGTAAGCCAACACACTATCCACTGGGCTACGTAGCTGTTATAGTCACCAGTAGATAAGTATTGTTTTAAGTTACATTTATATAGCATAGTTTGCAGCGCCCACGAGCCCATGCAAACATAACATTATTTAACAGAAACAGACATTTGTTTGCCACGTGGAGCAGTGGTTAGCATGTCTGCCTTGCATGCAAAGGGTCGTGGGTTCAATCCCTGCTCCGACCGAACATTTTTTTTGTTTTATTTATTATTATTTTTTTTTTTAATTTACACATTTATATTTATACTATATTAATTTATTTTAAATGAAACTTCGAAATGTGCGTTATTAAAGATTTATAGTCAGTAACAGTGCTTGATATAAACGAAATTGACTGATTTTTGGATAAAATATTATTTTTTATTGCAAAAATAACAATCTTGTAATAAAAAACTGTTTTTGTACAAAACTTTAAAATTTGGAAGGAATTCAAAAACTAACAAAAGAAGAACGTGGAACGAGTATAAACATACATACATAATTTTATAATATAAACATAAATTTATTTAGGAGTGAACAGTTTTTTACTAGCATTTAACACCATCGCTCTAAAATTCCTTTTATTTTTCTTTAATAATTCATTTTAAAGAAAATAAACTTTTTAAATTGTTTTAGCTGTAAAACTCGAACTTAATGCCCGCTTTTATATTTGATGGTGTCCGTCAACTCCTCGTGGACTACTTTTTAATAAAGAGGAACTAAAGTTTGTTTTTTTACATTTTACTGTGTAATTTTTCACTATTTCCTCCTTATTTCATTTTACTGTCCCAACTCTAAAAAGAGTATAGTGCCCTTTCGTTATTTTTATGAAGACCCCTGATTTCTTTTAACGAACCAAGAATAAAATTGTGCCCATAATGCCAAAATGATAAACAAAACACATGTCCACACATAAAATGCTGCTCTCAAGGCGAAAACATAAGCTGTTTGTTTTTCAAATGTCTATTCTCTTGGTTCCGAATGTCCATTCTCTTTATTCAAATTAAATAATATTTAGACTTAAACATATCAAATTTTTGGCCTTATCATAAAACAGTTTTCCGAAACAACATACAAGCGGTTTCACAGAAATTGTTCTCTTTTGACTCTTTTGCTGTGTTATATTGATATCTTTCGTCAACTCTCCCGGTTTCCATCTCTATTTCTCTCTATACTCTCTCTGTCGCTTTGAATAAAATATCACAACATATGTATGTTTAGTCGAAATTTGTAAATTTATATATGTTTGTATTCACACATATGGTTTTTATGAAACATTGATGCCCCAAACATAATATATTCTAACATATTAACATAGATGTCCCAAACATTTAGTGTTAGTTTAGGAACATTACATGTTCGCACTTAAATATATTGTGGTTTAAAATCGTGCCCGAAACACATTTTGTTTATATCGGAACATATGAGAAACATATTTTTCTAACAGTGTATATACCCAGTGAAAGTTCTTTTCAAGTCATTCCTTTTTAAATACATCTAAAAATACGCTGTTGTGATACGCTTAATTTTCGCTTCACAAGATATTCTTTTGAATTGAATCTAAAAACCATTTGTTTAACGCTATTTAAGTAATAAATTTAAAATTTCTGAAATTCCGATTGGCGATGATTTCGGAACTTCTACACTCCTAATCAGCAACAAACTCAATTAAAATGAAACTCCAAACGTCCCTTTCCACCACTTAAAAAAGAAATATCTTTGCCAAAGTATAATCATTGACTTTCTTATTTTTTTTCCAAATAAATCCCAAATATTAAGGTTAAAGTGGCCGCCCGATTAGGTTTCAGGCTCACTTAGACTATTCAGTTCATATACCCCAAATATTGGCATAGCTTCACATCTGATGCTACCTCACAATGAATGTTGCAATAGTGTACTGGTTACTAAGCGATATGATTAAAAATGTTCTTAAATAAAACATCAACAATTTGAAAATTTTGTTTTCCCGTTTGCTACGACAAATTCTTTGTTGGCAAATAAAGAACAAATTTCCATACGGAGAATACTTATTGATGTAATGCATTGGTATACTCTCTCTCTCTCTTCGGACCTCTTCGATAAGGACATAAACATTAGCCAACAACTTAAACACTACTCGGAGAAAATTGCAACAAATCAATGATGTTGTGAAATATTTTTTTCAGTGTATATGATAACATTTTTTTTATATTGTAATTATTGGTTGTATTTATCAAATCATTGTATATAATCATTTTCCAATTCTTATCAGATGTTCCCTCGACAGATTGTAGGAACAAGAATTGGGTGTGGGTAAGCGATTTGCGAATTGTTGGTTCATAATTCCCATTCTTATATGGTATCAACATAAACAGCATTTAGACAACATCACTGAGAGGTGCCAGACTTAGACAAACAAAAACATGCATTTTCGGTGATTATGCCCAAAGACAATAAACTTGAGGAAGATAGGAAATTGCCTTGCGTCATACCAAATGTTGCATTTACCATGTTAGTTCCATACATGTTTGTAATTTTTTTATTTTTTTATTTGTTTTTCGTTTTTAGTTTTTAAATGAAAATCTTAATTTTCTTATTGAAACAATGTTAAATTTCAGGCAACAACAAAAAAATTACATTTTCCCTTTTAAGGAAATTTATTTCGTGCACTTAATTTCTTTTTATTTGCATTTTAATGTTATGTAAATACTTGTCGTATACGCGTTTGGTTCGAGTATGAAACTAACACGGTAAATGGTTTGATCTCCTCAGTAGCTAATTTCCTATCTTCCTAGAGTTTATTGTCTTTGATTATGCCGTTATGGAATTTGTGGTGTTGTGACGATGTTTGCATTGGCGCGCATTTGTAATTGTGGTTAATTCCAATCCCCAGCGTTGCCATGAGTGAGTTTATAAATGTTTAGGTGCCAACATTCGTGTTGGCAATACAATTACAACAACATTACACATGTACTTACAAAAGTCGACGGGGGTGTGGTGTGGGTGTGTGCGTGTTCGTGTATGCTTGTGGATGCGACTAATTTAGAGCGCAATTACATAGGCATGTGTGTAAATGTTACAAATGCTCCCAGTGGGCCACAAAATCATCATTAAAGCAGCCACATGTTGCGAGCAATTCAAATCACTTTTCAAAAAATAAAAGCGAAAGTTTGCCGCACAGTGGCTCTCTTAAATGTAAAACGGATTTAAGGTAGTCTCGAGGTTTTACTATAGAACATTTGGCTTCATAAAAGCTTTCTCGCAGAAACGAGATTTGAAGATTGGTTATGCGAATAAGTGTAATAGAAAATGTACCCAATAAAGAGAACTGGTGAGAATACACAGAAAAAAATGTCACCAAAATATATCCAATTAAAAAGTTAATTGAAGTTGAAAATTTTTTCAATTAATAAATTAATTTATAAAATTAACTTTTTAATCATGATAGAAACATTAAGCTAATTAAGTCAATGATAGAAAATTTTAAAATTTTTAATTAAAAAATTAATTGATACAATTAACGTTTTAAACAAATTCGGAAGACTAATTCAGTTAAAAAAACGTGATGAGACTTTTTTTAAATTTTTAATTAAAAATGTTTTTCAAACAATCAATTGTTAATCTAAATAAGAACTCTAATTCTATTCAGAAAGTAATTGAAAATAGTTACCTTTTTCAATTAATAAATTAATTGAGTTTTGCAATCAACATCAATTAAATTTTTAATTGAATCAATTAAAAATTTAGTTGAAATTTGCTAATGAAATCAATTAATTTTTTAATCAAGAATTTTTTTATGCCCAATTAAAACTGTGGTTGATACTATCATTTTCGTGATTGAAGACATTTCAATTAAAAAATTAATTGGATCAATTAATTTCGTGATTGAATCAAAAAAAAAAAAAATTTTTTGTGTGTACGAACATATTTCAATAACATCACAAAACGGCAGTACTGATAGGCTAATAGATAAAACGGTATGTTTTTCTTCGACATTTTGTAATAAAGATCTTTGAGTGCACCATTTAAAAACGAAACCAAGGGTATGGTCACACTGGGCAATTATTTGGCCAAAATGAGTATCAAACTTTTTTCCAGAAGCGTTTTCGAAATATCTGGATACCGATTTTGGAAAATACTTCTAATGTGATGTTATATATCCAATATGAGCTAAAAATATTTGCTGATTACACTGTTTTCATTAAAAAGTAGCTTTTTTGTGGGAGGTAAATACATTTAATCGTTAGTATAATGAAGCAATAAATTTCATACAACATAAATTTCATGGAAGAATGCCTGACGCGAATACATTAGCGTAAATAAAGTATTTATGTTGTTTTTTCCAACAGTTGTAAACTTCAAATTAAACTAATCGGTCTTTCATGTTTTGGATAACCGGCATAAATGAAAATAAATCTTGGCCGAAATAATCTAATTGCCTATTAATGATAGCCAAAATAAACAGATGGCAAAAGTGTTGTTCTTCTTGCAAACGATGCATGAAAAATAAGATTTAAAAAAATTATGTCCCCCATTTTTAAAGAATTTTTTACATTTCCTTGGAATTGAAATATAATTTTTTGTTGAACTTAAATTGATACCGATCTATATCGTGATCAGAATTAAATATGTAAACACACACACAAACTGCCATGCCTTTAAAGGGAGTTTAGAGGGGTGGTTATTTTATTTAGGAATGCATATGGACAACTAGTAACCACTGTGCTTCGTGGATTACGCTTTTATCGCCAAAATAACACTTAGATACACGGCAAACAGTCATAAAAAGTGTGTTTGTCGGTTAATCGATGGCGATGGTGGAATGGGGTTGATTGTACTGCGAAGCAATGAAAGGATGTGATTTTATTGAGAATACCCGGAGGCACGTTTCCAATGGATTTTAATATTATGAGCATTGGGGGATTTGAAGGATTTGATTTACTCAAATGGCGAAATTGATTCAAGCCGTTTTCAAAAAAGCATCTCAATACTTTGAGATTATGATATTTTAGGGACTTTATTTGCGCAGGCATTGGAGATTTTTCGTTAAAGAATTGTTCGTATTGTATGTGCGCTTCTTAATATGATTGAAACATATCGTTGTGATTTTGACAACACAATTGGGAAATATGTATTTTAAAGAGGAAAATATCTGGAATATAGTAACACATTTTTATAAATACTCAACCATATAATAATCAAATTGAAGATTTTTTGTTTGGAGAAAACAACATGACATTTAAATGGAGAACTTTTGTATTTTTGGTGTCACTCTCAAAAAAAAATCGCTCTAACATATGTTCCAAACGTATTTTGCAGGAAGCGTATATATTATTGGATACTGCCGAAACATTAATATGTTTGTTTTATGTGAACATATTATATGTTTGGAAGCATTTTGAGCCAAAAAATTTTATATGCTTGGAAGAGTTTTCTCCAAAGAAGATTGTGCTCATTCCCTCACAAAATTTTCACTTCCACGAATTTTTTTTGTTCTTGACACCTTTTTCTGTAATACAAATAATGTTGAAGAAAATCTACAATTTTATAAATTTTTTAAATTTTACCTTTCGCCTGGTCGGGGAATCGAACCGAGGACCATACAGTTTGTAAGCTAACACACTATCCACTGGGCTACGTAGCTGCTATAGTCACCAGTAGACAATTATCGTTATAAGTTACATTTATATAGCATTTTATAATATACACATAAATTTATTTAGGCGTGAACAGTTTTATACTATCATTTAACACCATTTTAAATGCATTTAAAACTTATCGTGTTTTGTACTTAATTTCATTTACCTTTGACTTGTACTTAATTTCATTTACCTTTGACTTACTCCTCGTACGTTCCGATTTTTTTTTAACGAACCAAGAAAAAAATTGTGCCCATAATGCTAAAATGATAAACACCACACATATATAAAATGCTGCTCTCAAGGCGAAAATACATGCTGTGTTTTTTCAAATATCTATTCTCTTGGTCCCGAATGTCTATTCTCTTTACTCCGAATACTCATTCTAATATTCAAATTAAAAAATATTTAGACTTAAGCATATCAATTTTTTGGCCTTATCATAAAACAGTTTTCCGAAACAACATACAAGCGGTTTCACAGAAATTGCTCTCTTTTGATTCTGTCGCTGTGTTATGTTGATATCTTTCGTCAACCCTCCCGGTTTCCTTCTCTATTTCTTTCTCTATACTCTCTCTGTCGCTCTCTGAATAAAATATCACAACATATATATGTTTACTCGAGATTTGTAAATTTATATATGTTTACATACACACATATTATTTTTATGAAACATTCATGCCCCAAACATAATATATTCTATACACATATTAACATATGTGTCCCAAACATTTAGTGTTAGTTTAGGAACATTACATGTTTGCACTTAAATATATTGTGTTTAAAAATTGTGCCCGAAACACATTTTGTTTATATCGGAACATATGAAAAACATATTTTTCTAACAGTTTAGGTTGAAAGAAATACGGTCTCTTTAGACTAGAAAGAAAACATCAGAAAACCAAGTCCGAAATAGGAATAGTAATCAAAGCTAAACCTTTGGGAATATAATAGAGAAAAGCCTTACAAAAACGATGATTAAAGTATAAAAACGAATCTCAAAAATTCGTTGAAATAAATTTGGATATAAAATTCAATGGTCGTACAGATAAGTTCAAAGTAAACTAAGGCAGAACAAAATGTTCTTAGGTTTCTCAAAAATAGTACCAATGAAATACAGCATTGTTAAAATAGTCATGATTAGGCGCCACCGATTTTGTTCTCCCTTAATTTTTTATTGTAGAAGATGGTGTAATAAGGTAAATGGTAGTTAAAACCCGTACCAGGTTTAAAACCCGTATAGGTTTATCTGGCCATGACCATGTCGTATATTGTAAACTTTTTTGGTGCTATCTTTAAACTAAGAAAGAATTACTACAGCATTGTCTTACAAATCATATCTCTGATGGAGGGTTTATGAACTTCGACCCGAGCAAACTCAATGTCGACATTACTTCTTTACGTCTATTTTCTTTTTCACTAAAATTCACATATTTAAAAGGGCAAGGTTTTTGGGTATGTCCAGAGAGTGGAATAACAAGATTTTGTAAATGCGTTTATTTATCTGTGGTCACAAGCCACAACAGCGCAAATACTTATGTAAAGGATTTCCACATGCGGATTTACTGTTTGTGGCTTATGGATCCCAGATACACTTTTTCTTTGCTGGTTAAAGGACAAAACAAAAAAATACACTCACAAAATGAGAATATGATGTTCAACCACAACCACAAAAAATCCCATTAGGAAGTTGCAGTTGTATGCATAAATGATTTTCATTTCCCTTCAACCGAGTGATCCATCAAGCAATCGATGCATTTCAATGATTGCAACATTTTTTATTTAATTTTGTCCGATAGTGTGAAAAACTCATGGCCAAAGATATTCACGGTAACTTCATTCGACATTTGGCCAGAAGACCGAGCATTGGGTAAGTGTGCGGCTCCATGTCTCGCACGGTGTTTAAAGGGATTTGCGGGGTATTGTGACCGTAGGACAGGATATCGAATACTCATAAAAGTAATACAAAAGTTTAATGGAGAAAAGAAGCGAAAGGAAAAAGTTTGCGATTGTAATACCATCGTCCACTATTGTTTTGATGCATGAAGGTCCTTTTGTAGCAGCAGGTGCTGCATATATTCATATCACTTTTTGTTCTCTCCTCCAAACCCAGTTGCCATGGTCGATTCGCGTGGTTAGCATCAGGTAGCCAGCTGGTGAAAACCACCCAAGCATCTGACCACCAATCATATTAGTTTTGCATTTACTCTGTTTGTTTTGGAACAATAGAATTTTAGGAGCTAGTCGAACAAGTTTTTTGTTTTGTTGTGAGGGCTCTTACTTTTGTTTGGCCAGAGTTCTGGCCAATTTCGATTTTGCCCAGTATAAGAAAAATGTTGAATTACCTGCAGGACACGCAGCAAATAACTTTTGTCATAGGACAATGATAGTGGCAATGTTCTTTCTTTTGTGACTGTTCACTCTACTTTGCGCTCCTTCTCTTGGGGACGCTTTTAGAAATCAATGTTTGCGGGCAAGTACTTTTGGAAAAGTTGAAGTAATGTAATTATATTTGTAGTTTACGTAAATTCCAACAGAATTTAGGAATTTTATTGTTTTTTTTTTTTATTACAGACATGCTTTTAGCTTTTTTAGTACTATTGTTGTTAGTTCAAATTGTATGATCTCTTCTGTGACCAATAAATAAAAAAGTTTATTGAATAATGTTCGGTACCTCCATTTGCTGAATTTTATATCAGAAGGAGGGCCGTTGATTTTTATGAATGTGGGCAATAACTTATAATTGATGAAGGGTTTATGTACCATTAACCATGTTTCATTAAAGCTGCGATGTAGAACTCCCTCGCACACACCTTACAATTTGCATTAAAATCAGTGGTCAACTATATTTCTAATAGATAGGTGGGGTAGTGCTAATTGATCTATTAACTTTTTAATTGGTTGAATTAATAATTGATTAGTTCAAGTCATTTCTAACTTGAAGAAACAAATACTTTTTTCTGCACTGAAAAAAAGCATGCCCGGTTCCAAAGATTTTGTCTTTACTTTAAAAATTTTGGTATTGATTTCGAGCCAAAGAAGCGGAGAATACAAGTAAGGATACTTTTAAGACACAATTCTCTTTTAAATTTGGGTTTTGTGTACTTGCTTCAAGGAAGCAAATTTTAATTTTTCGCTTTTTTTTCTTCATATGCTATCAAAGTCCTTTAAAAACGAGTTAACGACAACTTTATTTTTCACATTAAGACTCGACTTCCAGTATTAATTATGATATGTTTCAAGTAAAAAACGTCTTTAAAATAAATTGTTGAAAAACATGTCCTATATTTGAACGAATTTTTGCTTTGGAGTCAAGATGCAAAAAGACAACAAATTTAAAGACAATTTCATTAAATTTAAAGAAATTTTCTGAATTATTAAATTCAAGTGGACCGTAGCCCAAATATTTTTTTTTCATGTTATAATACCCATTTTTAAGTGAAATCACTTAATTATAAGGACAACCATTAGCGTAGCTAGACAATTTTCCTAGGGGGGCTATAGCCCCTCCGCTAAAAATTTATAGACTGAACTTATAGGTTCAATTACTGTTTTATTTCATAATAAAATATAATAAAGTAACTAAAAGTAGTTCCACACTTTTCCCAGCAAAAAATTGGGATTTGTTTTAAAGGCACAACTTTGAAAGCACGTCCAAAAATGTCCTCACAAAGAAGTTAATTATATTAACTACACAGGAAGTTTTTTACTTCAGTTTTTTTTCATATTTTAATGCGTAATTTTTGTTTTCTTTTTTCAAATAGTTTAAAAAAAGAGTAAGAATAAATAAAATGGTAAAAATTATACAAATTTTGCCACAAAAATGCTAAATCCATTATAGAAAAATCGATAATTTTTGAAAATGTTCAAACAAGCGTTAGAATGCATTAAAAATCATAAAAAATATAAAAATTATTATAAATTAATGTTTCTTGAAGCTCGAGGTCTTTATAAATATTTATATAATTCTAACAAAAGGTCAACCAAAAAACAAATAAAAAAACGAATAAATAAAAATTATTTATTTGGGAAAATATCACACAATTTTTTAATTCACATTCAAAACTCTGAATTCGGATCACACCGTAAGAAGTGATGCAAATTTATTGCAACGGCTGTTGAAACGGTGGACATTCGTTCTATGACGAGTTCCTATTGCATTCATCGCTTCTCCGCAAATTTTCCACCGCTTCCGGACCCAAAAAGAACATTTTCACTTCTTTTTTGGCGATGCTTTTTTTGCAACATTATTAAGATATTAATTTATGAAAGAATAGTTTTAATACCAATTACTATTTTTTACTTAAGATGACTAAACCAGACCAAACAATATAATAAAGGAGCTTTACAGCCTGTTTCTGTATATCGAATGAGCTCTGTCGATCGACTAAAATGGAAACAAACAGCTGAATTTATAACCAAAAAACAGCTGTTTCTATGCATTTCAGTCGATCGATTGAACTCGTTCGACATACAGAAACAGGCTGTTAGTTATTCAAATAAACCATAAGTTCAATCACAGCTCTATTTCATAAATATCAGACTTCAAACATTGCCATCGGCAACTGCTACCACAACCCAAGTAATTCGATTGTGCATGAAAGTCTTTAGCGGAACTTTGTGCGGTTGTATATACTTGTTTAATTTTTATAAAAATGTAAAATCAAATTCTGGGGGGGGGGGGCTAAATTTTTTCTGGGGGTCTAAGCCCCCTCCCCAGAGGCCTTCCTACGCTTATGAGGACAACACGACTTCATTGAAAAATTTATCGACTTTTGGACAAGGAAAAAAACTTTATATTAGAGAAATGCGTCTTCTATGCTAAGAAAATTTTCCATTCGTATTTTAAAGACATGAAATCTTTGATCTCACGACAATATTTTTTTCAGTGTGTGTACGTCATACAGTTTGATCTTTGCCACCATCATCACTGAGAGGTCATTGAGTTTTACTTATTCATGTCAAATGCCCATTGCTGAATGTCCCACAAAATACCCATGAAGATAACCCTAAAATGTGTGCAGAAACATTTCGTTTGGATTCAATTACTAAATTGCTTGATCCAATCAATTTTCTAACAGAAATTGTCTCGATCATGAAATTGCTAGTATGAATAACCAATTTCAATGCAATTGGAATTTTTTTTGGACTAATTAATTCAACCATTTTAGTTTTTAATTAAAAGTGTCATAAATCCATTTACATTTAATTGAATCAATTAATTTGTTAATTGCCTACGTCGCAAAATTGTCTATCATTTGTCTAATTGGAATACATTTCCAAAGTCATTAAATGTTTTTTTTTTTCAGTGTATCAATTAAATTTGGAATTGAATTCGTTTTCGGCTTTAACTAAATGTTTGCTGCAGAATTCTGTGTAAGCTATCAGCAGGTGTATTGCTAAATTTTCCGCAAAAAAGGTAGTGAACTCCCTTACTCCTGTTAAAGCCGATAAGCGCGTTTATGAATATTTTTCATTTCTCATTTCCGTTGTGCATTTCATGTCCGCGCTAGTGACAACTACTACTGGAGTTTACCTCATTTATGTCACTAACGGAAATAACTTTTTCACGTTCGATGTTGGCTTAGTTCATAGTGTTTTAGTATCATAGTTTTAGGTAGGAAATACATTTTCATCATGAGAGGAAATTATCTGAAGCTTAATTAATTACAAAAAACAATAATAACTTTTTCAAATAAATCAAGAGTGTTAGTGCGTGTTTAGTCCCATGTTAAGGGAAAATATACATTTTCCGGGTAGTGCATAAACGTATGCATCGTACAAATTGTACCCCATTTTAAGAGGAAAGAAAGTATAAGGTCCTTAACGACAAAAAACCTCAGCTTGACCATGTATTTGTGGTTCGCAGACCACTATTTTTAACAGATCACTATTATTAACCGATTTTGATGAAAGTTGGTACAGTGTTGATAGAAGAATGTGGGAATATAGGTACAAATAAAAAATAGTAGTCCCTTCATTGTTTAGACTGCTTGATGCTGTTATTAAAAACAAAGAAATGCCCAAAACGTACTAAATGTAACAAAAAACTAATTTAAAACTACCTCTGCCAATAATTTTCTTCCTCAAAACATGTGTTTTTTTTACTTTTTATAATTTAAATACTTAAAGAACAATTTTTTTTAAATAACAAATGATCTAGATGCTTAATGTAGGTACAATTCAAATTAAAATATTTTTAATTTAAAATAGATTTATATCACATCTAACATGTGGTTTTTAAACAAAATTGTTTGGTGTGTCAATACGTATGTGTGTCACTGTATTTAATAATACAACTATCTTATATCTTTTCGTTTCAGGTTATTTCCCTCTCGGTTCGGAGCATTGCCTAACTTGGATTTGTTTGGATGTCCTGTTTTGTACGGCGAGTATTATGCACTTATGTACAATATCGGTGGATCGATATTTGTCCTTGCGTTATCCGATGCGTTTTGGTCGCAATAAAACACGCCGTCGCGTCACTCTCAAGATAGTATTTGTGTGGTTGCTTTCCATTGCGATGAGTCTGCCATTGAGTTTGATGTATTCCAAGGTAAGTTTGCCAGTAAAGAAGTGGAAATTATTTTAAGTACGATTGAAAACGTACGTTTTCCCAACTGAGAAATAATATTGGCCTAATATGAATGATTACGTCACATAAATTATAGAACAGTGAAAGAAATTTTACTTAGAAGAAAGTTCATAATCTTGGCTCTAAAAATATTTCATCCAACTTAGAGCCATTAGTGTAGGGGCTATAGCCCCCCTACGCTAAACTGCTAAATTCGTTCTAGAAAATTTTAATATTTTAATAATTTTTGAAAATATTCGAAGTCAAATATTTCAGACAATCGTTATAATGAATTAAAAATCATAAAACCTTCTAAAAAATGTATTATGGAAAATATCACAACATTTTTTAATTCACCTTATAATAAAGAAACGAACTTACAAGTTAGAAGACAATGTTAGGAAATAAAATTATATATTGCCCTCGGCAACTGCTACCACAAAGCAAAGTCGTAAATAGGTTTTAAAATTCTGGGAGGGGCTAATATTTTTCTGGGTGGGTCTAAGCCCCCGCCCCAGAGGCCTTCCTACGCTTAGAGCACGAATATTGTCGTGATTTTTTTCTTAACATGAAGACAGTTTGTCATTTTCAATAAATAATTTTTTTTCAAGAACAAAATTTATCCCTAGCAAAGTACAAATATCTTATCTGAAAATCAAAGTTACATAATCTTTGTTATTATGCCAATATTTTTTCAGTGAACATTTTTATAATTTTTTCTCTTGAAACACCAAAAATTATTTTTCGTTTTGTTACTCAAAATTCAGAAGTGTATGAATAGCAAAAAATCACCTCATCGATGTCATCATCTACATCCATACAAGCCTGTATGTATTACCTAACTAATGCGTGTCCCTTCTTTGTTCTTTAGAATCATGCCTCGGTGCTGGTTAATGGCACATGTCAGATACCGGATCCCGTATACAAATTAGTCGGATCGATAGTCTGTTTTTACATACCGTTGGGCGTCATGCTGTTGACTTATTGCCTCACTGTCAGGCTATTGGCTCAACAACGACAGAATCTCGGTGGTCACAATCATGCTGCAGCGCCAGGCTGGGCCAGTGGATGGTTGGGTCAAACGCCAGCTCTAGGTAAGTCTACACGCATTGTCTTGTCTCTCCTCTATTCTCTTGTCAAGTATGGGATGTGGCAAGGGATGTAAACATTTGCATTAGTCCTATCCCTTGTCAAAAGATGATATTGCCGGTGTACACATGCATGTACATCTAGAGTTTATATGGAGCCCTGGATGGGCGTCTTTATCTGTTTGTGTTTGATAGCCCACAGCGTGTTGTGGGTGCTAAAATAAACTGTGACTTGACACTTCCGTCGGATATTCCAACAGGTATAACAATCTTTTAATATTTGTTTTATTTGTACGGATGAATTGATGAAGTGATGGCTTTTGTTAGGTCCGGAGTGACCAAAGGTTATTTCACACCCATCTCTGGGTGTCACGAAGGGTTTGCAAGAAATAACATGACATAGATGTGGTACACAGCCATGTGAGTTATGATTTGTTTTTTATCACTGCTCCTTTGGACATTCTGGTTCTAGCAAAAACCAATGACTTTGCGATTTTTTCAGCAAGGAAGCAAGATATGGAAATAAATAGGAAACTGTGGGAGGACAAAAGGAAATAAGCCATGAATTTAAATACTTTCCAAGGGAAAAATATTATATTTCCATATTCATACACAATATTCCCTACCATATGTTAAATTTTCCATTTTATTGGAGACAATTAGATTTAGGTCTTTAGTCCAGAATAAAAAGTAACTATCCAGCTGGGTCGAAGTTTATGCACAACACGCCAGAATATGATGATGAGTTGATGTAATTCTTGAGATTTGACTTTTTTGGTCCATCTTGAATATGGACACAAAAAGTTGGTTTATATTCTCGAACAATTTCAAAACTTGATTTCTTGAGCATCCTAGTTACGAAACTTGGTACGTGAACTTTGTGGACCATGTATGTCCATAGTTCAATATCATCGACCCCTATAGTACATTAGAATATTTGCAGGTTTTGCAGGTCTACTGTGTTAAGTTCATTTTCAATATTCGGAATTTGATTTTCAATATTGATTTGTGCCCAGGAATCTTCAAACCAATACTGTCATTATCATGCATATTTTATGGTGGCAGATTTGACCTTTTGTTCTTGCCGGAGGCCACTATTATTATCATGGTCGATCTTTAATATTCATCCGGGAACTTTGTCCATTTTTATTTATGCAGAACGTCGGTGCACTTGGCGTCGCTTATTGAAGACTGGTCATAATTCCAATGCAACATCAACCACCCTACATGCACACTCTGCCAATTCCACAGATACAGAATTATCGACTTTGGACAATCATGAGCTATGGCTACCAGAATCTAGGTAAGTTTTACAAACCAGGCCAACAAAGCTACACGTAACTACAATGAGAAACTCTCTTTATACCAAGTGTACCAGAACCCACACCAACCACAATGACAGCCCTGCATCAGTTCGGTGCCGAAATGTTAAAACTCTCTAGAGGCTTGGAGTCGGTGGTGTCTTCATCATCGACAGCTTCGCCCACCAAATCCGAACAGTCATCAGGCTTTCTGCATAGCCCATTGCATAAACAGCATTCGCTGCAATCCTCCGGAAATCATCATCATCTCCACCACCACCAACTGCAAAACTTTCCAATGCACCACCAGCTTCCGATGCAAGCGAGTTTGAATTTCCAACAACCATATGGTGGCCATCATCTAAAGTCAATGCTCCTTCAGCAGGCCCATACACAGCATTCCCATCACTCGTATGCGAGAACATACTCGCCATCATTAGCAAGTGTCCAACACTTTTTGCCCAACATGAATTTCACACAGGATTTGAGGGCACAACGGAAACGGTAAGTGCACAATATCACGGAAAACATATTAAAAAGGGACTTTTAAGCGAATTCGAAAGCAGAGTGGGAGGGAGGAACAAAACTAAACGAAATACCAAAGCCACAACCCAAACCAATACCCCTCAATTCCAAAGCCAAATGTGAAGACTAACAAAACGGGTTGTGGGATGTTGCTGTTCGTCCAAAAGTAAATCCCACCACAAGGCAATTTCGTTAGATACTTTTTTCGCTTCTATTTCCAGAAATAACATGCATACGGCACTCAACCTTCTATCCCACGTAGAAGAGTAGGTGGTCGATAAAGGACCCTAGCTAGAGGAGCCTGTTATGTAATGCGTTAAATTATTTAAATGATTTCCCCCTGAATCACCTCGACCGCCGAGCCGGAGGCAGGTTAAAATTTAATTTTGTCTCTGTTTGGCTACGTCGGTTGTTTTGTCAAACAGAATTGCTGCTCTGTTGGCTAAAAAGGGCTGTCCACTGCTAAATTGAGAGTCTTCTACACAAATGAAATTCCATCCAACCAGTCTAGAGATTTGATGGCGATATTGACCTAACCCTCCTTTGGATGGAGTAGGCTGGCTAAATGAGTTTCGGCTTCCAGAATGTTTATTCAATTGTTCTTCATGAACTCATTTGAGGCGTCATCCACTGCGCTTTAATGATTTTTCGCTCCATAACGATTTTTGTTATGTCATGACTTAATGGGTAAATATGCCTACGCCACCACCCATGCCCGTAAATGACAATGGCAAGTGAGTATAAAGGAGTCCATTTCTGTTACCACTTAAGTTATTATTGCTCTCAATACTTCAATGACTCTGGCCATTCATATCTTCGAATTTGTGTGCGAGTTCATAAAATATGGACAAATAATTACAATGGAAGAAATTCAGAGGTCATGTAGACTGTGAATGTTCCTTGTAAGGGTCAGAGTTATTAACGACGTATCCATGAAGACAGCCGTGTCCAATGCCCTAACTGGGAGTCGTTAACTTAACGGAAATGTGACTTGAAGACATGTTCATATTTTCTACCCGAATAGCGCTAACATGCAAGCGATATCATTTGGCGAAGCCAAAGGAAAATATTAAGGTATTGGATTATTTTTTACTTATCACGCCATTAATTTGTAGTGGTTTGCGATGTAAATAGGACGTGTATTTATAACCACCGAAATTGGGGTACAACATAAAAGGAAGGATAAGCCTACTCCAAAGGTATATGCTTTATGAGTTTCAAAACTTGTTTTGTTCTTTATATCTGAGAGTTTTAGGTGAAATTTCGCCTACAAGAAAAAACACATTTAAAAACAAGTAAGGAAAGTCTAAAGTCGGGCGGGGCCGACTATATTATACCCTGCACCACTTTGCAGATCTAAATTTTCGATATCATATCACATCCGTCAAATGTGTTGGGGGCTATATACAAAGGTTTGTCCCAAATATATACATTTAAATATCACTCGATCTGGACAGAATTTGATAGACTTCTACAAAATCTATAGACTCAAAATTTAAGTCGGCTAATGCACTAAGGGTGGAACACAATGTTAGTAAAAAATATGGGAAACATTTAAATCTGAAGCAATTTTAAGAAAACTTCGCAAAAGTTTATTTATGATTTATCGCTCGATATATATGTATTATACATTTAGGAAAATTAGAGTAATTTTTACAACTTTTCGACTAAGCAGTGGCGATTTTACAAGGAAAATGTTGGTCGAAATCAGAAAAACATATATATGGGAGCTATATCTAAATCTGAACCGATTTCAACCAAATTTGGCACGTATAGCTACAATGCTAATTCTACTCCCTGTGCAAAATTTCAACTAAATCGGAGTAAAAGATTGGCCACTGTGGTCATATGAGTGTAAATTGGGCGAACGATATATATGGGAGCTTTATCTAAAACTGAACCGATTTCAATAAAATTTGGCACACTTGACTACACTACTAATAGTACTCCTAGTGCGAAATTTCAACCAAATTGGAGTAAAACTCTGGCTTCTGGGGCAATATAAGTCCATATAGGGCCAAAGATATATATGGGAGCTATATCTAAATCTGAACCGATTTCAATAAAATTTGGCTTGACTTGACTATAGTACTAATTGTTCTTCTTGTGCAAAATTTTAAGCAAATTGGGGTAAAACTCCATATCGGGCGAAATATATATATGGGAGCTATATCTAAATCTGAACCGATTTCTTCCGAAATCAATAGGGTTCTATTCTGAGCCAAAACACATACTTGTGCCAAATTTGAAGTCGATTGGACTAAAACTGCGACCTAGACTTTGATTACAAAAATGTGTTCACGGACAGACGGACATGGCTATATCGACTCAGGAGCCCACCCTGAGAATTTTTGCCAAAGACACGATGTGTCTATCTCATCTCCTTCTGGGTGTTGCAAACATATGCACTAACTTATAATACCCTTTTCGACAGTGTGGCGCATGGTATAAAAATGAACCTCAATATGGAATTAAATTTCTGTTTGATTGTTTGTACCCCATTCATCATAGATGTTAAGGTGTCGTGTTTATGGGAAACACAAAAACTGGACATTTTGATAAATTACCCAGCAAAACTTTTGTGGCCAAATAAATTAACTAATTAACTTTTGTAGATCTGCAAATGAAAAGTAAGAAAAAGGCAAAAACTAACGGGGACCAGTACTTGATATCCTAAATAAAGGGTATAGTCACAGTAGGTAAATATTTGACGAAAATGAGTGTCAAACATTTTTCCAGTATAATTTTCGAAATACCTGAATACCGTTTTTTGAAAATACTCCTAACGTTATGTTACATATCCAATATGGGCGAAAAAGCCGGTTTACTTGCACCCAGAAAAAATGGGCTCTAATGCCAACTGAACTTTATTTTAGTTCATGAAGGTTAGTTGATTTTAGTTAAATTTTGCACAATATGTGCAAATGTTCCTTATTTGAATAATTTTTCGCTAACTTCAATGACGTGAACTAAAAATAAGAAAAAAAAGTTGTATACAAATTTTTCCAATTTAAATTTCAATTGAGTTTTAAAAAATATTCAATTAAAAATTTAATTGATTCAACAAATTTTTTAATTGAAACAAAAATCAATCACAAAAAATAATAGTATCAATTAACTTTTTAATTGGATCAATTAATTTTTTAATCGGCTTTCAATTCTTCTCATTTATTACTCCGAATGTTTAGATACCTATTAACCGGCGTAGTATCAGGTCGTCAAAAACTGGATCGTCAGATTAAACTAGTTTTGTCTTGGAAATATGACCTCTGTCATGTTTGTGTTTGTCCAAAATTAACAATTCATGGCTTAGTTTCTTAATCCATTGAATTGTGTGTTGAATTAGAATTTTTATTTTTTGTTTTGCCGTTGAGCATCACATCTTTTGAGTGGCATCGTATCGTGACATTCAATTCCACCGAGAGCACAGATTTGTTTACAACAACACTGGCGCAAACATTCATCCTTCATCATGTAACAGTGGCATCCGTTTCCATAGAGTGGGGGAATTTGTGCCATTCAATTTGTTTCAACTCTCAAATTCATAGCAAACACAGTTGTATACATTGTGGCCAGGACCATGGAGAAGGACACCAAACGCCTTTGGCCAACTGGCTTACAGTACCAACGATGTCAATGTTTGCATGAACAGTAAGATAAACTTTGTGAAAAATGTCTTGCAATTTCTTTAGCATAGATTTAAAGAAAATGTAAGCAACACCATTTCGAATATCATTATTGATTTTTTTTTGATATGAAAATATTTCATAAGTATTTAGGGATAACTATTTTGAACGGTATGAACCCGTAAAACAAAACAGCTTTCACCACTCAATTTTATATATATATATATATTTTTTTTTGGTCAAATAGCTGTAATTTTGCGCGATTACTCTGTATCTGGGCATTTGTAAGTACCGTTCATTTAAGATTTTTGAGTTAATCATTGATCAAAATGGAAAATACTAGAATCTATGCTAAAATCTAATGTATTTCCGTAATATGCCGTTGCCAGATCCAATAAATAAAACATCCCTGAGCGAAACGTTTGTTTTATTCGGCTTTTAAAATGACCTTGAAAGTCCATTAAAAACTTACGAAAAACGTAAACTTTTACACACAAACTTTGCACAACAGTGCTGCCGCTACTACTTCAATCGAAGTATTTTGCTTCATTTTCACAAAATTTACTTCGTCACTCTTTCTTCCAAAAATCTGCTTCACTTTTTGTTCTGCTTCAAATTTTTAAATTTTTACCCATATTACCTAATTGTTTTTCCTATTCCTTTAATTACGATGAACATAGCGGTTTTAATCACTGAATTATTAACCGATGTGGACCAATTTTTGCATTGCATTTGGTACATGGTGTTAGTATATGGTCTCTAACAACTAGTTAGAGACCATATACTAACACCATGTACCAAATTTCAGCCGGATCGGATGAAATTTGGTTCTCTTAGAGGCTCCGCAAACCAAATCGGGGGATCAGTTTATATGGGGTCTATATATAATTATGGACCGATGTAGACCAATTTTTGCATGGTTGTTAGAGATCACATGCTGAAACCATGAACCACATTTCAGCTGGATCGGATGAAATTTGCTTCTCTTAGAGTCCCCGCAAGCCAAATTTGGGGGTCCGTTTATATGGGGGCTATAAGTAAAAGTGGACCGATATGGCCCATTTGCAATACCATCCGACCTACATCAATAACAACTACTTGTGCCAAGTTTCAAGTCGATAGCTTCTTTCGATCGGAAGTTAGCGTGATTTCAACAGACGGACCGACATGCTCAGATCGACTCAGAATTTAACCACGACCCAGAATGTATATACTTTATGGGGTCTTAGAGCAATATTTCGATGTGTTACAAACGGAATGACAAAGTTAATATACCCCCATCCTATGGTGGAGGGTATAATAAAATAAATCCTATTGTTTTGTTTTCAAAAATGTATGCTACTTCAATTTTATTCAATCTACTCCACTTTTTCCCAAAATCTACTTCACTCAATTTTTCACTAGCGGCAGCACTGGTGCACAATAAAGTCACACTATGGTAACATTGACCGCGATATCGAACCTTAGCTGGTCTACTTGACCTATAGTACGTTATAGGCTCGATATTAACCAATTCAAACTCGTATCTTTAGAAGAAATTGTCATTTGTGAGTTGCTTTCATAAGGGATTCTTCGTGTATGTGTTGGCCTCATCAAATTCATTATCGCATCTACTTTTTTCAACTCTTTCCTTTTTTACTATTATTATTAAGTTTTTAAAAATCGAATATTCAAATTAAATTATATCTGTATACAAACCTATTAACTTTCAAAACAAGTCAAGCCAAGAAAGGGTCTCTCGTAATCGAAGGCATGTTATAACACAATCCTGTTCGAATGTGCTAGCATCTTTAACAATAACAAGTCCCTTTAGTAATATAACCTTAATATACAATCCCACACACACATACATTCATTCCAATATGAAGTACATAACTGCATATGTATGCAAATGCTTAAGGATATGTTTGTGCGATCCTATAAGCTTGTAGCCCGGATACCGGAACGCAGGCAAATTTGCATTGCTGCTGCAAATAGAATAAATTCATAATGGGATTTTTTACTAGCATTGTTTGTTATTTATGTACCATGACAATGAGGGGATATCCGAATAATGTACGGGGGACAGACAAGAGTAAGCAAAGAAGAATATTTCACAGAATCGAATACATCTGGTTGAGAATAACTACAATTCCGTAGTAGTGTCCTAAAGTGTTCTCATTACGAAAAGAGAAAGTGAACAGAAAGAGAAGGTTTTTGCTGGTATACTATTTAATCCGTTTAGGCAAAGGAGTAATGCAAACACTCAACTCTCGTAAGTCCATTATGGATGTGAACCATTGTCTATTCACTGTTGTCGTAGCATGCAAAATAGAAATTGGTATCTCCTTGAAATGGTGTTTACCCACTCCAGCATAGACGAGTTGTTTCACATGATACCGAGTATTACTTCCTAATTGCCGGATGGCTATTTATTCCACTTCAAAAGATTTCCAAGAACTTGCCCTGCTTCATTTGATGCCTTTGAGGTAGTATTTGTTGGCTGTTAGATGGTTGTTGTGGCTTTGGTTGCTTTTTTATTCGGTTCAACTAGCAACAGGGAACAACAATGTTGCCTGGTCATTTTGGAGTCCAATAGCCATACCACTTATACTGTCGTTGCTCTAATCCATTTTAGATCTTTGTCGGATGTACAGGAAAACCGAGGCCTATTGTATGCTTATACCAAAAAGCGAAGAGCAACGATGGCTGCTTGTATTCAGCCACCAAATACGCCAACGACTCCTTCAGACTGGCGAAGAGGGCGGTTCTACAGTTTACCGCAGGATACACTGCTAGGGAGGCAATCATCACTATCGTCGATGTCGCTTCACAGGAACTGTTCAGAGGATAAAATTTCAGCCCGGACTAATGCATCGCCGTCCAAGAAATGCCATTCAGACACCGAAATGGAAGAAAATCGAGAGAAGCATAAAAATTGCTCGGCCAATGAAAATGATTCCGAATATTTGCAATTACCGCCTGTTTGCACATGTCCATACTTCGGAAATCGTCCCCTGGCAAATTGCATTAAACCAACAGAGGTGAAGATCATACCGACTACATTCAAACTCACAACTAGCACACCGTGTGATGTCGTCAGTACGCTAGATGAGAACAATCTAACTTTGACAGCTACAAATACAACTTCCAGCCTTAGTCCGCACACGGTGTCCATTTTGAATGGTAATAATTCCTGCAGCACTTTGACGGTTGAGTCCAGTAACGATGGCTGCTATTTGGCAGCACCTCAAACGCCCAAGAGGAAGTTGAGCATTTCAAAAACTGCCTCGATTGTCACATGGGATTCGGGCAGACATCGACGAAGAGGTTCAAGCTTTGGGGGAGCTCGTACCTCTTTACTGTTAACGCCCACCAAGACTGGCGGTCTAACCACCTCAACGTCGGCCACTCCCTTGAGACGGTCGGCAACCTTAAGGAGTCACAACAACATGAACTATACAGGAGGCGATATGGCCACCGCCACCGGCATGAAGATCAAGTCAAAATCGCCACACTCTTCACCCTGCCTACTACAGCGTAATCAGACAGTGCGATCCCATCATTCTCGTAACTCAAGTGTGATTTCGAGAAACTCATCGCGTCATGGCCGTATCATTAGGCTCGAACAGAAGGCCACAAAGGTACTGGGTGTGGTTTTCTTTACATTCGTCATACTCTGGTCACCATTTTTCGTATTGAATCTCCTGCCCACTGTGTGCGGTGACTGTGAGGAGAACATAGATCATTGGGTCTTCGACGTGGTAACATGGCTGGGTTATGCTAGCTCTATGGTTAATCCAATTTTTTACACCATATTCAATAAAGTATTTCGGCAGGCCTTTAAGAAGGTTCTACTATGTAGATATTCCAGTTCATCAAGTAGTTGGCGACCACACAGGTAGCACACCCCACCGCAGTCTTTAATAACCAAGAAAAACTTGGCGGTAGATGCTAGTCTTACATCAGTAAATGGCAAATCGCACCAGACGGATCTTCTGACGAAAGGTATTCGTTGGCATGCATTTACGAAAAGCTTTAACAGTCGCAGTAGATGAGGAAGAATAAGGTAAGCCAAGTAAAAAGATTAAATACAATTATTAAATAGTATTTTAAATCTTCCAATTAAAGACAAACAAATATATAGGGACAGAGTTCCACTCTCGTGAGTGAAGTAACTTGTTGACATGCTGAAGCGATTTGTTTAGTGATTTCCTGCCTAAATGGTGAAGGCAACATTTTGGTCTTACTGTAATCTGGCTTTTCGATCAGAATCAAAACCAAAGTGAAGGGAGCCACCGTGGTACAATGGTTAGCATGCCCGCCTTGCATACACAAGGTCGTGGGTTCGATTCCTGCTTCGACCGAACACCAAAAAGTTTTTCAGCGGTGGATTATCCCACCTCAGTAATGCTGGTGACATTTCTGAGGGTTTCAAAACTTCTCTAAGTGGTTTCACTGCAATGTGGAACGCCGTTCGGACTCGGCTATAAAAAGGAGGTCCCTTATCATTGAGCTTAACATGGAATCGGGCAGCACTCAGTGATAAGAGCTTCTCTCAAATGTGGTATGGCCTGAATAGTCTAAGTGAGCCTGATACATCAGGCTGCCATCTAACCTAACATAACGTTAAGGCCAAAAATTTTTAATCGATTTTTTCTCAATAATTATCAAAAGGTTCTTAGTGTTGTATATACAAGTTTTTGTGGATAAAATCGTGGATGATTCATTCCATTTCTTTGCGATATTTCGTTCCTTTGGGATGCCCAAGTGTAAACCCAAAAGATATGGGCTACCTTTGCTCATTTACGTATGTATCACCTGTTATGGTTCCCATTCTTTCTAATGCTTAAGCCTACAAACAACTCTAATGGTTTGCATCATCAAATCCAAATGGGAATATAAAGACTTCCATTATTACCAAGCAAATTTAAATAACACAAGCAATGGCCATTGTCGAAAGTTTCTTAAAGTTTTGCTACTCCTAAATGCTAATACACTGCCTGGCCATGCCAGATTTCGTAGACTTATTGCCACACATCCTGAAACTTTTTAATGCTAATACCAGTTGTTGGTCATGGCATTGTTGCTGTTGTTCACATTTTGGGGTCAACGGCAAACAGTTCACTTCACGGTACATGATGCAGGACGAATCCAAGGATACATAGCATATCGGCCTTGATTGATATCTGACGCTCTCATTGAGTCATTGAGTTTTGCTATCCACTTCAATCGAAATGAGACAGGCGATTATCTGAAGGGATGGACTACGATTTGACATGTTCGAGTATACGCTAGAGTACCATTTAAGAATTGGCTGAGGGTGGCATAAAGTCGATAGCTGAAGTCCGCACAATGAAACTTTTCCTCCAATGGCAAGACCATCGAGGAAAATCCTATTCCCAAATCCTCTCAATACCATTTGCCTCTCGCCACCCAATTCCCCCCCTGCTGCACACAAACATCAAGAAAGTGTGTAATAGGAAAAGTGTGTTTTAAGTTTCTCGGCTAGGGAAGGGAAATTCGAAAGCGAGAATAATTTATGGCCCCATAAATCTTTGAACAATAAATCAATATTTTCATTAAAGACCACCAAAGGTATGTTCGTTGTGCATCAGTTAAGGCTTTGACCCATAATTCTCTGAGTTTGGATTTTATAATTATGGATTTTGTAATTATTATCCTTGTATTGATTACAGAATTACCATGCTTTGTATTTCAACGATTGTCATAGTGTCATGGCAAATATGTCCAAGTATGAGACGTTTGGAAAGAATGCTCAGCACAGACGTAAATGTGTAAAAAATTGGGTTACAATTAAAAGCTATACTGCAAATTTTTATTTATATATCTTATGATTTTTTTATTAATTATAAATATTTGGTAAACTCGATCTTTACATAGGTTATTCAGTATAAAGTCAAGATAAATGTCATGTCTAATAATTTGTTTACTTTTTTATTTCAGCAATCTGTTGCTGAATCATGTTTATCAAGAACCGATATCAGTCAATTGCAAATGGCAGGAAGATGGCTAATACGGCGGATACCGGTGACAGGCATATCCGGAAATGCGATAGTCAATGTCAATAACGATTCTTCGATTGCTATAGATAAAGTTAGCATTTGTGGAATTTTTGTAAATACTAAGCTAAGAGTTGTAGAGAGCATAGAATATGTGTACATGTAAATAGCAATATGGTATTATTGTTTTTAAGTTACTCTTTTATACATCCCAAAATATGATAGTCAGATTATTTTGTAGAGAATTAGACATTGAACCTGATACAGTTATAGGATCCATTACTTTGTTTGCATTGCTAGTGCACAACTTCCTTATATAATGAACGCTTAAGCAAACCTCTAATTTCAGTCATATCCAATCACAAATCAGTGCCGACCATAATCTCCCACATCTTTAGTACGTGGAACACCTTTAAACCCTGAAAAAAAAAAAAAACAAAGTCAATGTGATGCTCTATTCAGCATAGCTATCATAAAATCATAAACTATGGAAGCCAAAGGCTTTTGGGAATATTAACGTACATTCCATGTTTTCCATAACCGATAAGAAATTTGAATAATCATTTTCGAAAGGAAATCATCATTGCATTTGTATGGAAGATTCTCACTCTCACCATAAGTAAAAAATCTCCAAGGTTTTGTATAGGAAATTATATATGATTCAATGGTTATTAAGGACTTTGAAATTTCGATCAAAGATAACATTCGATTTCATTAGGGAACGGATGCGATGATTATATGCTAGACATTCATGTGTGGAATTCGTGGAAAGGGTAATTGGAAATCCGTTTCCCATTTGAATTTTTATACCTAATACCAAGTGTTATAGTCGAAACATTACATAAATAAATAAATACCTTAACACTAGTGGACAAAAGTATAGCATTTATACAAACTTAAACTCCGCTTTGGATTATAGGTAGTTGCGCAGAAAAAAAAATTGTTCGCGAAATTAAGTGATTTCATTATTTTTTTAATTGAAATAGCTTCAACCACAAAAATGATAATATCAATCACTGAATTAATTAGAAATAAAAAATAGACTTGAATTAACTGATTGGTTACAAACCACAACTAATTTGTTATTGTTATTGCATAATTATTTGACCTTGGGAGTAAATATTTTTCTTGTAATTTTATAACCGTTGATACATTCTTATGAAATTTCCGATTATATCTATTTCGATATTTATTTGGACTTGCCTCAAAATGTAATGAGACAATGATTAGTATGTTTATAGAAACTATAATTATTTGCGAACAAAATTTGTAATTTTGTAGACTTTTAAAATTTTTATTAATCCCAACTAAAATAGTTGCCCCACATGGGTTGTCCATTTAAACTTTGTCAATTTGACAGCTAAAATACAAAAAAAAAATCTATTTTTTTATAAAGTTTAGTTGGTTTCTGGTCCTTAAAGTCAAAATGTTATTGAATCCAAAATAGAAACATTTTCATCTTTACTATTCAGTTTCGATTTTAAAAATAACCGCTGTGCGTATACTTTTAACCGTTAATGTGAATATTTGTTCGTGATTCCTGTTGTTAGCAATTTGCCGTTGAACATTTAGGATTTAAAAAAATGTTCGTTTTTGTTCTATTTTTTTGTTTTCTTTGAAGTTACCTGTTTATGAAATAGATTTACATACAAACACCCATACAAACGCATACGCGTGCACACATATGTACACTTGAGCGTCTGTAAGTTTGTGCGATAAGTTATTGTATTTATGTAAGTAGCAGCTTTTCTTTTTTTGTTACTGTATTTACTATCTGAAATGAAAAAAGCAACAATAACAACAAACCATCTCTTTTTGTACAATACGAGGATAAATGTTTGTATGTATTTATGTATAGCAATGAAATATAGAATCAACTTGAAATAGCAACCCACTTTGTCGTTTTCTCACTTCCTGATTCTGCCTCAGGACACAGGTAAGTAAGTCAGCTCACAAGGAAGTATAATAAATGAAAAACTAAACGTTTTCTTTCAAGACGGTGGTTATCATGAAGTTATTATCCGATTGTTGAAACAAATGGCCAGAAATGTTTTCAAATAAGACCTACAGATTAAAAAAAAAACAAAACAAAAGCCTAGAGATAAGACCCACATGACACATTGAATGGAAAGACAATGGGGAAATTTTAGAATAGTTAAAATGTAAATTAATTAAAATAATCTAGTTTTGATTTTGTATTAAATTTATTTAAATTAACTTAATGCAGTGCAGTTTATTTCATCTTATATTTCTTTAGTTAAGTCTTATTTTATTTCATAATTAAATTATATTGAGAACAATTAAATCAAATATATTTTTGAATTAACGACAATATATAGTCGAAATTGTTATAATATAATTTGCTTTAATAGCTTTTAGTTTAATAATTTAAATTGAAAATGCAATAAAATCTCCCCAAGAACGAAAATCTACGAGTCCTCATAAAATACTAATAAAATAATAACAATATTGATATGACAAAACTATTTGACCACATTTGTGTCAACCGGAAAAATACTTCCAAAGGGGATCTCTACAACATCAACGTGAATAGAACAGATTAGATGTAATAGAGAAATACACATCAGTCATGATAGTAATATCACAACAAAGACATCATTCATAAAAGTCTGCACTCAAAAAAAAGTTTACTTGGATCCAAAGATTTTGACCTTCCCTTAAGGATTTTGGTATTGATTCCGAGCCAAAGATGCGCCTTCTTTAAAATAAAGACATCTTTGACGGACCTCCCTGGCTTTAAATCTAGGATAAATAAAATTAAAATTAAATACAGATCTCATTCATCGAATTTTTATCCTCTTTTTGCGATATATTAATAAAGGTATTTATGTACAAACAAATTCCAATTTAAAATCCAAATTATGACAGGTACTTCAAAGTAAAAACAGTTTTCATAATGTTAAAAAAAAAACTTTAAACCAAAGATGCATATCCTTAAAATAAGTCTTACCCTCTATTTGAAGCGATTTTATCTTAAATTTAAAGATGCAATATGTCAGTTGAGTTAAAGACGATTTCTTTAAATTAAAAATGTTTTCTTTATTTTAAGGAAAATTTGCCTTACTTCAAAGATTTACAACTTCAGCAGAGAGACGGAAAATTTCAAGATTTGTATCCTAAATTTAATGAAAAAATTTTTGAAGCAAGGATTATAAACTTTCATTTAATTAAAATGTCATTATTTTAAAGAATTTTGTCCTTAACTTTGGGTAAATTTCGATTCCTAAAATTTTAGGAATCATATTAGGTCAATATTTTTTTCTATGTACCTATAACCAGTATTGTTATTCTCAGTGGAAGTACGGATTATATTATAATTAAATTTCATTTATTTTTATTGATTCACATTAATTTGTTGAACATTAATGAGTTAATTGATTTAATTTTTACTCAATTTAATTGTTTTCATTTTAGCCTAATAGTGAAACAAGAGACAAAGCATATTAAGAAACTTCATTAATTGAGTAAATGAAGAGAAAATGCCAAGACACAAATTAATACAACTAAACATGTTTAAGTCCGTATCTGGCTGGGAGAGATGAGTCAATTTGGTTCTTATATGCTAACTTCTAATGGAGAAAACATATAAGAATTATCGATTTGAGAATCGAACCATATCTAACTCCACTGTGCGATTTAGTTTAATATAAATTAATTTATTTAGTTTAATTTAATTTAGCAACTTATTGCTTATTTTAACCTAACCTTCTTTAGAACCGCGTTTAAGTATAAATTCATTAAATTGATGTGTTTGATAAGTTATTAAATTAATAAACTCTCAAAAAATGTGTAATTTTTCAAGGATAATCTCACGCATATATGTTTTATTTCATTACCCGTTACATCACTTGCCATCATCACTTACACTACTTGATAGGCCATCGGAATGTGCAAAACTCATGTTATTCAATGTCGGAAATGTTTAACAACTTCGCGGTGCCCAACTACGCATTTGCATATCCGAATGGGTGTGGATTTATTACTGAAACGGCTGTTGGCAGACAAAGATCAAAATTATTTAAACAGCCTAGCGGAATGCTTGGGCAATGGCGTGCTCGCGGTTTCTAGTTTTCCCCTTCCCTTCCCATAGGACCACCATACAACAGTTGCCAGAATAGCTGCTTGCCTATCAAGGAGAAACCTAGGCAATTAAAATTACTCCAGTGCGGAATGTTATGGTCGGATACACTATAGACGCACGCACATCCATCACAGGAAAGCTGATGGCGTAAATCAAATTCCTCAAATGTTCCAAATGAAAAACACTTTATTGATTGTTTCAAATTAAAATTTTCACCGCCTCTGTGGTTTGTCCCAAACATACGGCTCCAATATTCAAGAGACCTCTAAACGACTTGCAAGCGTTAATATAACATGAACTGTGTTTAGCCAATTCCAAGTCGTGGCCACCAAAAAGGATGGGAGGAGAATGGAAGACATCAAAAAATAAAAAAATAAAAATAAATAAGGTACTTCCGTATTCCGTATTTGTTTAATTTCATTAAAGACATAAACATTCGCATATACTTGATTACGTTTCTCTTCCATGAAAATCAGATTTGTTTGTGTACACGAGCCGAGATTTTGTATAAGACGATTTGGTTAAAGACTCTTTGCCAGCATCAGAAAATCTCTTCAACTGCCATGAGAAATCAATATTCCGTATAGTTTCAATGTCACAAGAAATTTCTGGCGGTATTGACCAAATAAGGTGAGCTAGATCTCATAGTCAGGTATAATATTTAATGGTGTGAGAAGTTATCAACTCGTAATGGGGAAAATAATGACCAAACTTTGTTTGTTACATAAATTCCGCTCTCCAAAAAGAAAATCAAAAAATATTTTCATAAAGTTATATTATATAATCAGAGATTAAAATATATATCTGGCAAGTGGTGCCACAAAACAAAGCAAGCAAGCAAGAATATCGTCTTATTTGACCTGGCCAAGTAGTAGGTTTGTGCCACAATTCAACAATAGTTACAATTATGTCTAAAACAATATGAGAATTCTAATTTCAGTCACTGTAAATTATTAAGATGCTGAATTTGAAGATCGATTTAAATTGACGGTTATAACGATATTGCATGGTCCGCGATTTTCAGTTCGTTATATGCAAACATAGTAAAGAACAAATTATATATTTACTCATTTGGAACTTAAGTGAATTTGGTGCGTTCATAAATTTGACTTTTGCCCTTACTTCCATATTCCCCTCGACTAATGTGTACTTTGGTTTAAACAATAAGCAATTTAATTTATTTGTTTTTGGTCGTTATAATCTTGGTAATTTTTAATGAAAATGTCTTAGAGGGACCACAAATACTATTTCATAGATTCGGAATAACCGTGTTCGTTACAAACGTAGTGATTTATATGGAGAATTTGAGAAAAATCAAATGGGAAAAACTTCATAGTAGGGATGCTAAAATGAACTAAATGATGATAAACAGTTAGACTTTACCGTGTGCGTATCACGTTTATAATTTAGTGCCAATTTTTTATTCTTTTATTCTTATTTATATGTTTACAGTTTTAACCATTAGATTGGATTCCATACCATTTTCTGACGAACGATGAGTTATCTTTTCACACCAATCCTGGTTATTTGTCTGAATGTTTCAAAGTGTTTCTAAGTGATTCACACATAGTGTCTATAAACGGGAAGTTCTTTATTATTCAGCTTAATATAGAATTAGGCAGCACAAATTGATATGGACAGTTTACCATCTGTGGCATTACAATGGATCTACTAGTATGAGTGAATCTCAACTAACAGAAATTAAGCTTCCTAGAGCTGAAACCCTTATGTAATTTCAAAATTTCCTCCATATTACTCCAGCTAACCATTGTATTAGATCCACAGTTTTAGTTTGCTTAAATTTTTCAAAAATATTTTGTATTTAGACATCGGCGGTATTTCCTTGCATATGATTTGTGTGAGTTATTGTCTATTATTCTTATGTGGACAATATTAATTATTAACTTGTAATGGAATAATTTATGAGAAAAGATTTTTTTTTTTCGAAAATTAAAAAAAAAAAATAAAACAAAACAAAACAAAAACCATCTAAATCGAGTATATTCTATGTGAGTTTTTCGGATTTCTCTTGTATAGCTTGCTGTCTCTGCTAAAACAGGAATTTGTTAGAGCCTTTGGGATTAATTGATGGATTTCCGTTTGACAATGTCACAATATCATTTAGTGTCAGTACAAAATCGATTGGCTTAATCCTCAAACAATTATGTTATAACAAAGTCTATTGATGAATATGGAAATTTCTGGGTTTATCTTCTTCCGCAGACATTTCAATTTAATTGATTGGTCAAAGTCAATGTAGCAAATGACAATAAAGTACATTTTTCAAATGTTTATATCTTTTACTTGATACTAGGATTACAAGAAGTTGTATGGATGTGTCCATTATCCATTATTAGTGTAGAGTGAAGCTTTTCAAAATACATCTAAAAATGTAACAAATTGAATAGTCCCACAAATGAGTTCCCATTTAGCAACCCCCTTTAAAAAATAAAACCAAATGAAATCGAAAACAAACTCCCTAAGTATTCTGCAAAACAATCAAATATAAATATATCCTCCATGTAAGAGCATATGGATGACCTCATTGTGTGTGAAACAGGTGAAGAAATCATAGTCACAATTTGCTGATTCATACCTGCGTATGAGCAATCAAATATCTCCAGTGTTAATCATACGTCACCATGTATCATACGAACCATATGAGCCTAGTTTTATACCAGCCTTGTGCATGTGTTTTTCTCAGAGATTAAGAGAAATTGGGCAAGAGGTGGTTATAATGTTAATTTATGGCATTATTTATCCTCGGAGATATGACATTCTATTCTATGGCAAATGCCAAATAGCATTGTTAAGGAAATTGGATATTTTTGGCTCCTTACGGTCTGTTGGGAATTTATGGGTTTTGTAAAGGCAAAACAACATTGGGGATAGCTATTTACACTCACATTTGCATTCAACAGATGGTAATTGTGTTGTTCCCATACATCCAATTCGGACAAATAGCATATGGATCATTAACATTTCTCCAGTAGATTAATCCATTTCCTTCAATTGGCAATTCGATCGCCTTGGAAACAAGACCAAGTAGTCTAATAGAGAGATATACAATCCTACATTTTTCATCTACATGGTAAACTATCGGCCAGATAGGGTGAATAAATCAGACAGCCCTTATTACAAGATTACCGCACACTCATGTTTGAATTGGTTGATGGCAATGAAGTATAAATCTCCAGTATATCTGGACCATGTTGACATTATTCTACAGACATCCTCGGCCAAACACACATATGTGTACACCCAAGCTCACCCTTATCAGAATAACTTCATTGCCCGGAAGAAGACCATTAGTAAGAGTATCAGAAATAGTACTAATTTGCTAATGAACTCTTTGAACTGTTTCAGGAGTATAAGCAAACGTCCGACAGGAATCACTTATCTACCACATTCGCCTATACACAAAGGCTTTGGGCAGGCAGAGACCATTTAAAAGTTAAGAAAATGGCATGAAGTCGTTTGCTTTTTAGAAATAATTTTCTAATTTTCTGTTTGTGTACCATGTGTTTGAGTGTATGGATGCCATTATCTGATTTTCCACAAGTATGACATCATAGGCAAGGTAAAAACTCTGTGGGTCCCACTCTAGACATATTAGTCGTATGGCAGACTGCATCAACGAACCAACCAAGCGAGTGGCCTCAAGACTTAATGAGTTGGAAAACTTTACTCTTTTTTCTTTACAATATGAACTTGTGTGTGTGTGTGTGGCGGAAGCAAACAAAACAACAAAAAACGTTTTCATTATTATGTACGTGACTGGAAAAACCGTGAGTTTAATGACACCCACACAAATACACTATGAAGGTAAACTGCAGGGCCTAAGTTTTTAGTTTCTTGGCCTTTGCCTTGTACGACACACGAAGGGGAAACCTGACTGAGTAAGTACATAGACATGTTTTATGAGCATCAAATGCTTAATGAGTTTATTTAATTTTTAACTTCAACACAAAAATTCGAACATTTCGTTGTTAATTGGATTTTTCCCGAATGCTGGGGTCTCCCCATGTACCACTCGACTTCAGAATGTGCCTACGAGAAATGTTGAAATTAAGGATATTAAAAGAATCCAGATATCGGTATTCATGTGACGTATACCAAAACAGAGTGTTGTAACCCAGAAGATGAGATTCAAGTTTTCAGGAAATTGGAAAATACTTTTATCCACATAAACATTTTCCTCTTTTTTACCACATCTATTTGTCGTCATAGGAAAATATCAAAATTTAAATATCAGCTAAATTGCAGCTTCTGTAGTATCAACAAAGAGAACATTTTCAGGATAATCGGATTAAAATCGTGGTAGCTGAATGGCCATGAAATATGAGGACAATAAAGACACTACTGGGTAAATTTTGTAAATAACAATCGGGAAATCCGTATCTCTGGAGGATTTATCAAAATAGAGACCGATATAGCTCATCTTCAAATCTGGGTCAATGGAATCATTATTGAAGAATGTATTAAGATTACAATAGACAGACAGATAAATTATTTTTCGCATTCCATTCTGATTTACTTTTCTGCAGCGAATCGAGGAAAACACGTTCTTCTTTACTTAAGACACCATTTTTAGGAAAATTGTTCAAGGTTTAAACATTAAAACAATGTGCCCACAATAATAATGGTTTTATACATGGCTGGTATCCTTATCCCATCCCATCACAGTAATTGGGTATACGAAATATCTAACATTTCAATTGCATTTCTACTTTCCATTTTCACTTTTAATTTCCAGGACAGAAAGCAGACATTTTTCCAATTAATGTTACATATAACCTTAATCGTAAAAATGTCTGCATTAAGAGCCTTTATTGCTCTCGCCCACATAATCCGTCCCTAAGGCTATTCCAATGTTTATCTATGTAAGAGCCCAAGCATGTTTATTTATCTTTTTTGCCCATTTTGATATATGATTCCTAATGTTTCCATTCAATTAATAACTTGGTCGATTATACCTACTAGAAAACAAAAGGACTCGAATGGCACCTTCCATTTATATTGCTCCATGGAGAATTAAAAGTTTAACTAAATATTTGTATTGCTGGAGGAAACAAGAGGTGGAGACCCACGCTTAACAAATTCAAAGTTATCGAATTCCTTAAATCCAAAAAAATTGCTTTACTCGAAGAGAATAGGTATCGCAAGCTACATGTATCGCAAGTGTTTCATATGAATGGGGGTTTTAATGCATTAGTGGTTCATATCGCCACTACTATATTATTTGGGGTTTGCATAAATTTTCATAGTAGTGTAAATATTGTGACACTTTTCTACTTCCTTCACAAATGATCAAGAAAATAAAATAGAATCTCTTAAAGTATGCCATCAAACATACAAACAAACTCTATATCTCAATACTTATAAAACCATGACTGCTAAATTTGTATATAGCAATACAAAATGCCATTCGTATTTCGACTACGATTATGTTAGAAATGCTAATCGCACATCGAACAGAGTTAGTCTTGGGGCTCAACCGTCATGCAGTTTCGCATAGCTGACTTTCTCCCATCCTCAATAATTTATTGATATTTGCATCTGTTAAATTTGGTTGTAATTAAATTGAAGCGAAAAAGCAATTTTATGTTAATAATAAACATTAAATATTAAAGACATCATACGGTGACAGTAGCTAGAGCGTGATTTACATAAAATCATCTGAGGTGAGTATATGAGTGACAGCTGAAACCAAAATCGTCTGATATTGACGATATGCTTCCATGGGTAAGCTCCCCAAAAGTAAGTGACTACTTATTTTTCTCCGCCAGTTTCTGTAGCAAAGTGAGAAAGGAGAATGCCTGGGTTACTACCTGCAAAATCCATAGAAAAGAAAAATACATTTTCTCTATTAGCAGACATACAATGCTCGCGATGCGTCACATAGGAATCAAACTTTACCGAACGTAATCGTTGAACATCCATAAGATAAAATTTGCCAGCTGTTAGTTTCATCATTCGTTTGGAATTGGTGAGGAATATTAAAATGTCACTTTTGTACAGGTGGCCATGGATCCACCATTGAGAACGCCAAAATGCTTCACCAGCACGAATACTGTGACTACTCAGCATTTCGCCACAATATGTGAACATCAGCAATTCCGACAGAGTCAAAGCAAGATATTGAATCAGATTAATTGTTCTCATGGTTGAACGTTCACCCTGTGTGTGTGTGTGTGTGATTGAAAGATTAGAGTGATAGTAATTGTTTTAATATTAAATGGTTACTCCCTTACTTACCGCCACACCCACGAATGCCAATAGACATAACTGAAGGGTTATCTGAAGTGACTTAATCAGGCAATATGGATTGAAAAGCTTTTCCAGTGTGTCACAGCTCTGCAGGATAAACTGATGTATGTGTACGCATTCGATAAGTGAGTCATGAAGAGCCTGTTTCATACTGCTGTATTTTGTCATTTTCGATAGTGACAGTTCTCTCAAATTTATGGGATGTTCTTCTAGAAGGGCATACTGATTTAGTTCGTCATCTTTTGCACTGGGCAAATCCAATTGAATTTTTCTTTTCCAAACCATATTGATGAGAAGAAAATTTAAATAAAATCAAAATTATAAATATTTAATTTATTTCTAAAATCTAATAATATTCATTTAATCGAAATAAATGTGGGTATTGTTCACTTGATTTTGAAGCCAAACATACAGTATGGATAGACAACAAAGCAACGAATGGATTAAGAGGTGTCTACTCTCTTTATTGCTAACATTGACAATAGACACGAAGAACTGCAACTGGGTTGTAATCAAATAAATATAAGAAAGCCATATTATAAAAAAAACATAGTAGTGATGCCTCTATAAACTATAATATATTAATGATGCCAACAGTATTCAAAACATAACGAAGGTATTTTAAAGCTCTAAACACTATGTTATATCTCTACGCCACACACCCAGAGAAGGAATATGATCACCTCAAACATGTTTTAAGAGCAAAATGTTATTTTTGGGTGGTGACCATGTAACATGGTTTTCGCAAACATGTTATTTTCTCGGAAATCATGTATCTGATCTCGGCAAGCAGGTTATATTTGACGAGAAAATAACATTTTAGTGACAAACATGTTACATGGTCACCATACAAAAATAACATTTTGCTCTTGAAACATATTTGAGGTGATCATATTCCTTCCCTGCGTGCAGGCTGCGACAGCTGCTTCACATACTTGAAAACTGAAATGGCAACTCTTGAGTGATGTTGCACATTTTCTATTTTTTAAATTCTTATGTAAATTAAACGTTTTTATTGTTTGTTTGTGTTGTGTTGTATATTTATTGCATATATTTGAAATTCAATTTTCTTTATATGCTAATTCTAAAATCGCGAAGACGACAGCCCCTGTTTAGAACAAATACGTTTAGCTAATCATATTTAATTTTTTATTGATTTTTATTTAAAATTTAAATGCCTTAGTTTGGTACCACTGTATTAGTTAGTTATATTGGTTTTGCTTAGATCTTTCATAAAACATACCTCCAAGGTTTGTGAAAAGGCATAAACGATATTATCACATAGTTACGTACAGCTTTTCGGTTGTGATTTTCTTTTCTGCGATTCAACAACAGTCTAGCAACAGATTAATCCTGTCCCAAGAGCTTATCACTATTTTAATGTATTTGGATTACTCCCGAAAACTGATGTTAATATTTTATTTATTTGGTAAAAGTGTATAAAGTTCTTCGTATATTTGATGACCCCAACTTAGGATATATATGCCCATGTTTTAAGTAGAAAGCTTATTCAAAATAAATACTAAATTGACATCTTCTCGAAATTAATATTGAATACATTTTTTCTAATTTATTAGAGACTGCAGGATTTTCGTTTTAATATCAACATTCATATTTTGTATATCTTTAAAATTTAAAAAGAGATTTCTTGGACAATTAAGATTGGGGAATTTCATTGATTTTGTTGATGAAATGAAATTTCCACATACAAATGTATACAGGGTTAGCTATACATGTTTCAACACTGGCGATAGTACATTTCCATGTACCGTTTTAATTAGCATCAATGTTCAAACGAAGTTCTGCTGATTTCGCACGAAATCTTTGTGTTCACAATCATATTCGTATTAGTGTAAGGGCATTAAAAGCTCAATAGCATGAGTCAGCATATTTGTATCACAAACACTATTGGGGACTTACCGCAATTCGTTCATATCATCTCTGGCCAAGAGTTGGGCGTGATAGGTGACATTCTTCAGACTGCAGTATAGAACATCAAGCTGTCCCAACATGATGAAAACCACCGATACAAAAAGAGCAGATCCATTACCAAAAATACAACCCATTAAAAATTGACACCATAGTTGAATGGCATAGATGATTTCGTAGAGCCCCGGCTTCTGTAATGTAGAAAGTGTTCCACCAAACCCAGTGCCCAGACAATGTGAATATTATACAAACCAATGGATCGAATGGATACCAGCAATTTAAAGGTAAAGTGTGAGATCCCATAAGCAGTGGGGCTAATCCCCAACTAACAACTCCTACAATGCAGGCTATCAACCAATATAGACTCGTTTTATGAGCCAAAAAGATGGAGCGTTTAGCACTCACAAATGTCAATCCAGCCAATGAATGATGTTGATATCTTCGATTGACCTGAGTAATGAACTCAACTAGAACTGTGGATCTATACAGCCAGTAACACGTAGCAAAAGTCGCAAACGAATATATTATGGCCAAGGTAAGAGCATCCGTGATATCTTCCAACACTCCATCCTGCAGCATATCGAATGTGGTCTTTATAAATAGTACGGCAATATGAAAATTCGAAAACACACAAAAACTACAATAGCTCAAAGCCAAGAGTCGACACCATGGTTTCCACGATGAGGAAAAGTATATCTCCATTTTTATGGGCACTTGGCCCATGAACTTCATAAAAAACATCTGCAGAGTAAAAACATCGTCCAGCCTTTTATCATCATGCTGTGAGTAACAAACATCACTGTCACCTCCATGAAAGTCCCCCGGTGACATTTTATGTCTGGCTCTGAAAACGGCAAACTGATGATATATGCCACCTCTGAGGGCCATTTAAATACAGCAGTAGGGACCAGATGGTGTCCATCCACAATCAGTGGTGTGAAAAATTAATTAGTAAACTCTCGCATTCAGATTGGACTCACTTTAATGGAAAAATCACCTCTTCTAGAGGGGCAGACATAGGTTCATTAGGCTTTGCACGACTTGGTTGCAGAAAAAGCTTGTAATTGGTTAATTGTCACATACTTGTGTACACACTCGCTTCACTGGTTGCAGTTCAGCCATAAATCTCTGCTCGCCAATGGAATAGGATGGCATCGCAAAGTTTTAAACTTTTTGTTAACCACACCGTGCATTTTGCAGAGCCACTAATCCAACTGGCAATGTAATTTTGGACATGTTCTAATTTCGAGGAAGCCAATTAACAACTTTTAAAGTTTAAAACTTTGTAGAGCATGCCATCCCATCCAGGTAAGGAACTATTGAGTGAAAGTGGCCATTTATACTTTGAGCTGAGGGTGAAAGGGAGATAATTTGCAATAGATTCACGAAACATAGCTGGCAAATGCCATTAAATATCACTTTAGGCATTTTTAATCCAAGGAGACGCGAATGATGTTAACTTGGTTAGCAAAGTCATGACGGAAAGTAACTATCCAAGTTCTAATGTCGTGGTGATGAATACATATAGTCAAGCCACATCGAAACCATATTTCTAGCCACCAGAAGTAAAACTGCCTGCTAAGGACATTAGTTAAGGATCTAGAAACATTCAGACGATAACAATTCGGCTGCTAGGAAACTAAGGGCTACAGACTTCACGCAGTCTAATGACAGTAAATTGGAAAAGAACATTTTTATCATTTTGGTACAAATTACCTTAATTTGTATAATTCTTTGTTTTTTTTTTCGATTACACTATTTTTTATATAGCACATTTCCTTTGGTAAACGGTTTTATTTTCTTTAAAGGTAAATAGGAGGAGTAAATTTCATTTCTGAAAAATATTTTTTGTCTGTATGTTATGTACACCTTTTTGACACAAGGCTTAATAGAGAAGTTTTGCAAGCCTTATACCTTTTCTTCGGAAATATGACTCGTTTTGACTTAAAAAGTGCCCCCTGACTAAACGGGTGTATACTTGTAACTCAATACTTACCGTAGAGCATTTATATCCTCCCCGAACAGTAGTTGGGCATGATAGTTGAGATTCTTAAGACTACAGTACAGCACATCAAGTTGCCCCAGCATTATCAAGACCACCGAAACGAACAGAGCAGAACCATTGCCAAATATACAACCCATCAAAAATTGACACCAAAGTTGTGTAGCATACATGGGTTTGTATAACTGCGGCTTCTGAAATAAACATCATGTTCCATAATACAGAGAATTGAGGGAAAATTTCGGGGATGAACAAACCAGAGGATCGAATGGATACCAACAGTTCAATGGCAATGTATGAGAGCCCAACAACAATGGAGCCAATCCCCAACTAACAACTCCCGCGATGCAGGCTGTTTGCCAGTATTTACAAATTTTATGGGCCAATACTATAGAACGTTTAGAGCTTACAAATGTCAATCCAGCCATTGAATGATGTCGATATTTTCGATTGACTCCATTGATAAACTTGATCAGAGTTACAGATCGGTACAGCCAGTAACAGGTGGCAAATGTCGCAAATGAATAGATTATAGCCATGGTCAGAGAATCGGTGATCTCCTCTAACTCACCACTTTGCAAAGTATCAAATGTTGTCTTTATAAAGAGAATGGCCATATGCAAACTCGAAAGCACACAAAAAATACTATAACACCAGGCCAAGCAACGGCATAATGGCTTCCAAAACGGTGGAAAGTATACATCCAGTTTTATAGGTACTTGGCCCACCAATTTCATAAAAAACAGTTGCAAATTGACAATATCATCCACTCGTTTGCTATCATACTCCGAATATATCACATCACAATCACCGCCATGAAAGTCCTTTCGAGACATTTTACTCCTAGCACTAAATTATCCAAACTAATCATATGGGCTAGCTTTGAGGGCCATTTAAATAGAGCCACACACATTCTCACCTAAATGGTGTCAGTGGGTGTTCCTGGTATAATCTCAATGGGTCAACTTCCCAGCGGGAAATGGAAGCGACGTGGAATCGATGATGGAAGTGCTGTCCGGGTAGCTATAAGGCCTGGGCGCTGCATTACGTGTTCATTTCAAAATAACATTGGATTGGATTGGAGACCAAGGCCTTGCCTCTCGCTTCTATTCGTATGCCTTCTAGAGGTGGTGTCGTCGATGCCATGTTATCAGGCCTTCATACTAAGTACAAAAATCATGCCTTCCAAAGAAGGTCCTCAAAAAGGCCTGGACAGGAAGGCATAAAAGAAAGCGTGTAAAAATAAATATTTTGAAGGCAAGGTTGTCTATGAACTGAATATTTGCCCTCATGCCTTTTACGTTAGAACTTAATTTGACTTACTTTTCCTATACAGTTTATTTTATTTTTGAGATTTTAATATTTACCTCAAGTGTATTTTTATTTTTCTGCTCCGTCGGGATTTGAACCGGGGTCCTCGTTATTGGTAGTCCTACACTCATCCACTGGCCTACGACACATTTATGTGATGTGGGAGCCAAAAGGTAAACTTAAGCTACACGTTAAGTCATTCCGCGTTCCCTTCTGTTGGAAGTGAACGTAGAATGGGTATCGGATCTTTTATATGTTACAGAGAATGTCTTCTAGAAGGCCAAAGTTAGGAGTAACTAGACATAAGCAAATTAATAGCTTGGCAGGCAACAAAGAATGAGTATGGGATCATTGGTGGGTTTGAACAGATTCTACCATAGGCAAAGTTATAGATTTTTGTTATTATTAATTTAATTATTAATTATTTAGAAAGATTTATGTTTATTTATTTAACCGCACTATAAAAATAAATAAATACGACCGTAATGTCAGGCAGGGCGAGTCTTATGGACTAGCCACCATGTATTACGAAGAAAATTCTACTAAAGACAAGGTATCTTAAAACCTCTTAACATTGCCTTAATGTACATGGAGGTAGATTAAATACCTATATAAGCTAAATCAGTTCTTGGTCAGTTAACATAAAATTTCCTATTTCGATTGGATCGTACCAATCGAAATACCATCCGACCTACATAAATAGTAGCTACTTGTACAAAGTATCCCGTCGAACAGTGACCCCCAAACTGGTATTAATTCAAGGGAATAACCGATTTACATGAAATTTGGCAAAACGTTTGCTCTTGTTAATAGTAGTATCTCTGTCAATTTTCAAAGAGATCATGTCAGGTATATATATATAGCGCCCGTATATATAATCGTCCGATTTGAGTTTATATCCCATATTACTCAGCCAATTTTTGAAATTTTGAACAAACTTTTGTTTTTTTTTTGAGTGGCAAGCACTTTTACTATGTTTAGTTCAAACCTGATCGGAGTTATATATACCTCCCCATATGTACAGGATGGCTGATATGTAATACAACAAGTGCTATACTTTTTTTTTATGCCAACCACCATAGAATGGTGACGGGCGTATAATAAGCTTGTCATTCCGTTTGTAACACATCGCAATATCGATTTCCGACTATATAAAGTATATATATTCTTGATCAGGGAGAAATTCTAAGACGATATAATCATGTCCGTCTGTCTGGCTGTCTGTCTGTTGTAATCACGCTACAGTCTTCAATAATGAAGCAATCATGCTTAAATTTTGCACAAGCTCGTCTTTTGTCTGCAGGCAGGTCAAGTTCGAAGATGGGCAATATCGGTCCAGGTTTTGATATAGTCCCCATATAAACCGACCTCCCGATTTGGGGTATTGGGCTTATAGAAATCGTAGTTTTTATCCAATTTGCCTGAAATTTGAAATCTAGAGGTATTTTATGATCATAAAGAGGTGTGCCGCAAGTGGTGAGTATTGGTCCATGTTTTGGTATAGCCCCCATATAGACCGATTTCCCGATTTTACTTCTTGGGCTTCTAGAATCCGAAGTTTTTATCCAATTTGCCTGAAATTGGAAATCTGGAGGTATTTTTGGACCACAGGTATGCCAAAAATGGTGAGCATCGGTCAATGTTTTGGTATGGTCCCCATATAAACCGACCTCCCGATTTGGGGTCTTGGGCTTATAGAAACCGTAGTATTTATCCAATTTGCCTGAAATTGGAAATCTAGAGGTATTTTAAGACCATAAATAGGCGTGCCGAAAATGGTGAGTATCGGTCCATGTTTTGGTATATCCCCCATATAGACCAATCTCCCGATTTTACTTCTTGGACTTATAGAAACTGTAGTTTTTTCCAATTTGCCTGAAATTGGAAATCTAGAAGTATTTTATGACAATAAAGAGGTGTGCCGAAAAGGGCGTGTATTGGTTCATGTTTTGGTATATCCCCAATAATGACCGATCTCCGGATTTTATTTCTTGGGATTATAAAAACCGTAGTTATTATCCAATTTGTATGAAATCCGAAATCTAGAATTATTTTTGGATCATAAAGAGATACGCCGAAAATGGTGAGTATCGGTCAGTGTTGTAGTATAGCCCCCATAAGAATGATTCCCCGATTTAACTCCTTGGGTTTCTAAAAACCGTAGTTTTTATCCGATTTGCCTGAAATTTCACTTCCTGAGGGTATAAAAGGCGCACCGCTCATGAAAATTGCTTGAAACTCAATGTAAAGTTTCCAGATGTTACTTCTCGGGTGAAAATCAACAGATTTAAGATTTCAAACAAAGACGTTATTTTACCATTATCTTGCACACTTACAAGAGATGTTAATGGTTCCTCTTAAACAAAAATGGTTCTTACAAATCCAGAATCTGATATAGTCTTCATAGGTAAAATCTTTAAATTTATCTCCGAGAAGTGTATTGGTTGAACTGCTCTGCTTGATTTGTCCTCAAACCCCCCTGAAATTTCAAAGGAAATCCTAATATTTGATTCATGGTGGTGGGTATTTAAGATTCGGCCTGGCCGAACTTACGGCCGTATATAAAGGGTGATTTGTTAAGAGCTTGATAACTTTTAAAAAAAAAAAAAACGCATAAAATTTGCAAAATCTCATCGGTTCTTTATTTGAAACGTTAGATTGGTCCATGACATTTACTTTTTGAAGATAATTTCATTTAAATGTTGACCGCGGCTGCGTCTTAGGTGGTCCATTCGGAAAGTCCAATTTTGGGCAACTTTTTCGAGCATTTCGGCCGGAATAGCCCGAATTTCTTCGGAAATGTTGTCTTCCAAAGCTGGAATAGTTGCTGGCTTATTTCTGTAGACTTTAGACTTGACGTAGCCCCACAAAAAATAGTCTAAAGGCGTCAAATCGCATGATCTTGGTGGCCAACTTACCGGTCCATTTCTTGAGATGAATTGTTCTCCGAAGTTTTCCCTCAAAATGGCCATAGAATCGCGAGCTGTGTGGCATGTAGCGCCATCTTGTTGAAACCACATGTCAACCAAGTTCAGTTCTTCCATTTTTGGCAACAAAAAGTTTGTTAGCATCGAACGATAGCGATCGCCATTCACCGTAACGTTGCGTCCAACAGCATCTTTGAAAAAATACGGTCCAATGATTCCACCAGCGTACAAACCACACCAAACAGTGCATTTTTCGGGATGCATGGGCAGTTCTTGAACGGCTTCTGGTTGCTCTTCACTCCAAATGCGGCAATTTTGCTTATTTACGTAGCCATTCAACCAGAAATGAGCCTCATCGCTGAACAAAATTTGTCGATAAAAAAGCGGATTTTCTGCCAACTTTTCTAGGGCCCATTCACTGAAAATTCGACGTTGTGGCAGATCGTTCGGCTATTCATGATGAAATGTCAAAGCATACTGAGCATCTTTCTCTTTGACACCATGTCTGAAATCCCACGTGATCTGTCAAATACTAATGCATGAAAATCCTAACCTCAAAAGAATCACCCTTTATTTGTTTTTAATTTTATTTTTCAAAAGCAAGGGAGAACAAACTATAGTAACCATGTAGAGATAAAACTGCACATATACAAAACAAAAAAACATAATTGTAAAAAGTTTATAATCTTAAATTAAAATCTATTTTATTTAAATTTAGTACGCGAATCTTTGAAATGTTCGTGCCTCTATCAAAGTTATAGGACCATAAAGTGAGGCCAATTTCACTTAATATAAAGAAGAAAAAAAATGTATTAAAGATAAAAAAAACTTCAAAATAGGCTAATACTTATTTGGAGGATTTTGCATTTTTGGTTAAAAATTTATTTGAAAATAAGAAAACATTTGTTGCATTAAAAGGTATTTTACAATTTGGATTTTTATTCGAAATTTATTTATAGTTGTATACCTGTGTTGATATATCGCAAATCATGAACGAAAAAAATATATATATGAGACCTGTATCCTAGCTTTAAATTCACAGAGCCTAGATCTAGAGCTAGTTAGCTTCCAAAAAAGTGACTTTAGATTAAAAAAAAAACAATATCTCAGATTCAATAACGAAATCCTTAAGGAAAGGTCAAAAGATTTGAAGTCAAATAAATTTTTCTGTGTATATGCTCTCACAACAACATTACAAAACTGTATTATAACAACAACAACTAATATAGAAGACAAATAGAAATATCACGATCAAAACAAACGTATAAAGTAAAACCAATGGAAAATATGTGGGTAAATTGATCTACAACTAACTATATGTCCAACTTAATCCAAAAAAAAAAAACGAAAATTGTAAGACATCGCCAGAAATACTGTTTCGAATACAAAACGTGGAGGGTATAAAGATATATTCTATTTTAAATACACTGAAAGGCGGGGAGGGATACTAATTTCCAAATTTCTGGCAAATGGATGAGAATAGCGCATTACATGCTCTAGAACTAAAATCAAGAACTATATCTAAATATAAATCATCTTGCGAAATAACAGCAAATTCTAGTTTTGAGGCAAATCTGTTAAAAATATTGATACAAATGTTTGTTTGATGATTATATTAAAAAAAATTGAATTTTCGTTCTTATAACAACAATGTAGGTCCTTCTTTTTCCAATTCCCAAAGAAGGCACAGAATAATGTTTGCGGGCATTATTTAGAAAGGAAGTGCAAGGCATTTTAGCATGCATGATAGGAGAAGGCATATGGGAAGGTGTTAAGGATCCCAAAATCATGGGTTAAGAAGGCATGATTTTTGCGGTACTTCGCAATTTTCCCGCTGGGTTATTTGCCTTAAAAAAGGGCTAATTTTTAATTGAAATATCACCTCTAAGAGAGACACGGACGCACTTTCATTTCACTATGTGGTAGTTGCTTGGCTGGAAAAATGTGTAATTGCTTAATTATCAGATACACTCACTTCTCTAGTGTCCTTATATTCGTAAATCTCTACCATACATGGAATGAGATGTTATCGAAAAGTTTAATTGTTGTGTGGAAACTTTGTGTTTACGCCCATTGCATTTCCATCTAATTAATCAAACTATCAATATAATTATCAACCTCTTGTAAATTAAATGTCGAATCTAATTAAAGACTTTATTCAGAAATTAGACAAACATTCATGAAATCCAGGTGAATAAGAGTCGTAAGTTTTAATGCAGCTGTAGAGACCTGTAAACATCCGATTGTAATGTATGAAGCGTTATAGTACATTTCACTTGCAAACTGGTTTCTTCCACAAGATGAGAACATACGGATGCCATTGGAGATATGTATCATCATCCCATCATTTTATATTTCGCAATTAATGTTTGAACTGGCATTTCTGAGGGTATCGCCGTTTGGACTCTACTATAAAAAGGAGATCCCTTGTCATTGAGTTCAACATAGAATCGGGTAGCACTCATTGATAAGACAGAAGTTCACCACGTGTGGTATCACAAATACCGATCTGCCACTATTCCTAACCTAGCCTACACTGACAAAAATATTTACGGGATATTAAAGATTACGCAACTTAAATTTTAGGATGCGAAATTTACAAAATGTTAAGGACAAATTTCTTCAAAATAATGAAATTTTAATTAAAATAAAGTTTTTAATCTTTGCTTCAAATTTTTTTTTTCATTAAATTTAGGTCACAAATTTTGTAAATTCGCATCCCTTCGGCTAAGTCCCATGTCTTTGAACTAAGGCTAATTTTCCTTAAAGTAAAGAAACACATTTTTGATTTAAAGAAATTGTCCTTAAATTAACTGAAATATTGAAACTTTAGATTTAAGATATAAACGCTTCAAATATGGGATTTAGCGTCTTTGTTTTTTTTTTGGAATTAAGAAAACATTTTTTGTCTTTGAAGTATCCGTTATAATTTGGTTTTTTAAACCGCGAAAAGAGAATGAAAATTTGATAAATGAGATCTGTATCCCAATTCTAATTTTATTGGTCCTGTATTTAAAGCCAGATAGGACGCTAAAACATTTCTTTATTTTAAAGAAGCCGCATCTTTGGCTCGGAATCAATGCCAAAATCCTTAAGGGAATGTCAAAATCTTTGGATCCAAGTAAACTTTTTTTTTAGTGTACACCGTATTATAGTATTGTTATTGTCTATGTATCAACTATACAGAGTGTTTACATTCCATACACAAATGTCAATCGCCGTTTGTGTTTAATAAATGTCGGCAAACTTTTTATTAACATTTAAATCCTCAGGGTTCCTGAAAACATGTATGTTCCATTCTGAGGTAATCACAATTGTCCATTTTATATCATTTCGTTGAAGAAATGAAAAAGAAAGAGAGAGGCAGAGTGTAAAGTGACATCTGATAATTATCCATTGTTGTCTTTGGGCGAAAAACTGAGGGGACTAGATGGTCTTGATTGCGCCACTTGTTTAGTTTCAGCACTTGTTTGCTTCTAATTCAGTTAATATGTCGAAAGTGACCAATTGTTATCGCACCAAATTGCCAAACGCAAAAAATGAACCTCCCAAAAAAGAAATTCTCAAGTATTTTATGACCACTAACGAACATGGCCTAAAGCATCACAATGAAGCTCTCCGAATGGAATCTATTTGATGATAGGTTTTTAGGGAGAATTAGTAGTAAGGAAATGGCACAGTGATCTAGAATGGAATTCCGCAAAGTGAACTGTTTTATTGCAAGAATGAACTACTTCGTGTGAAAATTGAACTAAATTATACTCCACAGTTTGAGCGTTGGTAGAACCAAGAAAATTTAATGACCTGGTGTACTTTTTAACTGCACTTCACAAAATTCACCCTCTCATCGAAGAAAAAATGAACTAAAAGTAATGAAAGAAATCATTTATTCTTATTATTTTTGGGAATCGTACGAAAATTTCCTTTTGCTTTAGTTCATTTTGAACTTATGTGTACGTCATTGTACTCTATTCCCACGTTTAGTTCATAAAATGTTTGAGACATATTAAAAAAAACACAATTTCATTGGGCTGTAGAAAATTTCGAAAAGAAATAAAACTTAACTACAAACAAATATTTTTTCCAAAAAATAAGTTAAATTTAGCGGTATTTTAACTACGGTTTTTTGGTGAATGTATTTAGAGTTTGGCCATGCCGAATCTTATGTCCCCTCCACCATGAATTGCGTATACAGTTATACTAAAGATTGACATCCACAATCAAATTACTGGGGTTGCGGTAGGTATCTTAAAACTGGCCTTCTAAATTATAAGTTAGCCCATATGGAGTTAAAGTTAGATAAAAAATTCAGATTAAATATGATATGATAGGAACCAATTTTTGAATGACTATTAGAAACCATGTCCTAACATCACGTTAACATCACAAATTTCAACCGGATCAGATGAAATTTGCTTTTCTAAGAAGTTCCGGAAGTTAAATCTGCGGGATAAACCAACAATTAAGGTCTCACTTCATACACTTACAAAGGGTTTTATAAGTGTGTGTTATTCTCTATATTTTGAATAAGTTTATACGTTTATACAACCAGAGAAGAAATATGATCGCCCCAAACGTGTTTCAAAACCATAACGTTACATTTTCATGGAAAATATGAAACATTAAAAACATTCAATTAGAAGTTTGTTGATATTTAAAACCATTTATGATTAGAAGAAAACCAAACATTATTTTCTACGAATATCATAGATTTCGCTTGTTTTCCAATTTGGAACACTGTACACCATAGCAACGAAAGCAGACTATTCCGAGATTTGGGACTTTTATGCAATTTCAGTTCGCACACATACACACATAGACGTGAAATTTGCTCCATTTGGTCGCATGCAATTTAATATTTACAAAAAGTTTTGTGAGTTCCCATCGACCGCCATACATTCTCGTACATGGTTCAATGCGACCCTTAGTGAAGGCATGAAAATGTCAACCAAAGCAAGGCGATTCATTGATAGTGGCAAATTTGTAACTTCTTTTTGTGCCATAGATTCTGGCATGTCAAAACTTTTCAATTTAGCCCAAAATTAAGTTAACTTATTTAAGTACAACACATGGCCATTGTTGTCAACTAAGATACTTAAGTGGCTTTGCGACACATATTTCTACATTGTGTTCTTTTTTTTTCACGTAATACCCCTGCTCTTCCACGTTTATGTGACGATAAAATAACTTTCTTCAAGCAATTAAGCATGAGTGGATATGTGTGTGCGTCTTTTTGGGTGACAGAAAATGCGGGGCACTTTTATGGGACATTTCTATTTCAATTAGAAGATAAACTTAGTGGTGCTAATTTTTACTATTTCAACTATGTTATTATGAGAAAGTTTAGCTGTTAAATAGGTTTCACCAAAATAGAAAGGGATATAAAGACATCATAAAGGTTTGTATTTTTAAAAAGGCACTGTATCCACGTTGTCAACGAAAAAAATTATATTACTGTTACAAATTTGTGGCTTTGTGGCTAATATATTTTAATTTAAAACATTTGAACTGTAATGTAACAACATTTTAATTTCTATTATTTACAATCTACCTTAACAAAATCAACAAACATTTCTAAAACCGCACTGAAACAACAGTGAACCCACCAGGAAGAAAAATTTTGGTTAATTTTAGAAAATTTAGTTTATTTTTAGAACATTTTAACTAAACAGTATTACAAACGCTGATATCACGCCTATATCACAAGAATGAGTAAATATTTTTCGACAAATTCAAGAAAAATTATTAGTCATAATTAATTTTTTCACTTGTTAAAGAAAATTTTGTAGTTTGAAGGAAAAAATGGAGTTCAAAATTGCAAGAATATATTTAGTGTCATACGAAGTTCAAGATGGGCGCATTTGTAGTAAAATTTACAAATTTAAAGTATTGCTCTGATTTCAGCTTAAACCATAGACAATAGAATATCGATAGATGAGCCATTTCGCTCCGCGAAAAAAATGTGCCAGTTCCAAAAATTAATTTTCTGACATTTCGTTTGGTTTTTTTCGTAAAGCGCCAGTCCCAAACATTAATTTTCCGGCATTTTCTTTTGTGTTATTCGTAAAGAGAAATGCTGCTTAAAATTAAATTTCGTATTTTCGCGATTTTGGTCACAATTTTTTGTTCAAATATGAACTTTTAATATACTATTTTATTTATAAATCCACTGGTGCATCATAAAGCTTCTAATTTTGGGTAAAATTGGCAAACTACAAAAAGGAAAACGATAGAGAATGTAAGCGTGCTCTTATTTTCTTCGTTTATTTTTAATCTTCGGAACTGTCAAACATCGTTTGACACGGATGAACCATTTATATAAACAACCGATTGATTGTCAAAATTGTTTTTTTCTGGAGGTTCGAGTATAATTTACAGTGGGTTTAGTGAATTGATGAATTTATTGTGATAATTGGTTGATAGTTTCGAACTGAACTTCCTTGCAGAATTAATCTCATTATGACATCGTTTATACTATCAGGACCAAGAACTCAATTATTTTGGAGAATTTATCTCTGTGATGTGGATATATCAACTAAATGATCAATCATCATAATAGGTCATTGCACTTAATAATTATTCATTTGTATTAAAAAAACTTGATGCTATTCATAGAGTAAAATAATCTAAACAAGGTCTTGTGACGTAAATTCTCTTACAAATTTAAGTCTCACATATAATACGGTTTAACTATAAAATAGTTTGTTACATTATATGATTAATTTACACTACAATTGTGGCTAAGTACTCACGACCCAAAGCAATTCATATTGATGAATATGTAAGTGAATAATTAAACTTAGCCAGGGTACGACAAAATACAATCAATCAACCTAAACCTTCATGGTACATACACATCGCTCTATGTACAATAGGGTGGAATTAAAATAGATATTTTAAAATGTTATATAACTTATAATAGAACAATTGGTAAACTTTGCAATTAATAAAACAAAAAAAACGATTTAGTACTGTACTAGACTATTACAGTACAGTAAACGAAAAAATGAGAAGATTTGTAGTTATATGGAAGAAGGATGCATAGTGCGACCAAATATAAGAATGTAAATTATAGCAAAAATGTTAATTTGCAAGATATTTATCTTGGTTTAAGTATATTGATTTCGAACCAAAGGTAAAGATTTTTTTCAAGATATTTATGATTATTTCTAGGTTATATAAAATTTATGTGAAATACCTCATTTATCAATATTTCAATGTTGTGTTTGCGAAATATCGATATCAATGTAGTAATTAAATTATAATAAATGTTAGCCTATAGTTTTTATTTCTACACTGTTAGAAAAATATGTTTTTCATATGTTCCGATATAAACAAAATGTTTTTCGGGCACAGTTTTTACACACAATATATTTAAGTGCGAACATGTAATGTTCCTAAATTAACACTAAATGTTTGGGACGCATTAGAGGTGTGCATGTGACACGAAATTGTCGTGACTCACAGCGTGAGTGTGCGTGATTAACAAACCAAAATGTCGTGCGTGAGCGTGAGTCACGAAAATAATATCTGTGTGCGTGCGTGAGTAACGAACTACACTCACGAAAATATTCCTGCTCACTAACATAAAACGCTTAAGAGTTAAGTAAACTATTACTCACGTGCACACCTCTAGAACACATATGTTAATATGTTGGAAAATATTATGTTTGGGGCATGAATGTTTCATAAAAATAATATGTGTGAATGTAAACATATATAAATTTACAAATTTCGAGTAAACATATATATGTTGTGATATTTTATTCAGAGAGCGACAGAGAGAATGTATAAAGAAAGAAATAGAGATGGAAACCGGGAGGGTTGACGAAAGATATCAACATAACACAGCGAGAGAATGAAAACAGAGCAATTTCTACACTGAAAAAAAACATACTCGGTTCCAAAGATTTTGTCTTTACTTTAAAAAATTTGGTATTGATTCCGAGCCAAAGAAGCTGAGAATACAAGTAAGGATACTTTTAAGACACAATTTTCTTTTAAATTTAGGTTTTGTGTACTTGCTTCTAGGAAGCAAATTTTAATTTTTCGCTTTCTCAGCTTTTTTTCTTCATATGCTATCAAAGTCCTTTAAAAACGAGTTAACGGCAACTTTATTTTCCAAATTAGGACTCGACTTCCAGTAGAAATTATGCTATGTTTGAAGTAAAATACTTCTTTAAAATTATGTTTTGAAAAACATGTCCTATATTTGAACGATTTTTTGCTTTGTAGTCAAGATGTAAAAAGACAACAAATTTAAAGACAATTTCATTAAATTTAAAGAATTTTTCTGAATTATTAAAGTCAAGTTGACCTTAGCCTATAAATTTTTTCTTTCATGTTAAGAAAACCATTTTTAAGTCAAATCACTTAATTATAAGGACAGTACGACTTCATTAAAAAGTTTATCGACTTTTGGACAAGGAAAATAACTTTATTTTAGAGAAATGCGTCTTCTATGCTAAGCAAAATTTGTATTCGTATTTTAAAGACATGAAATCTTTGACCTCACGACAATATTTTTTTCAGTGTATGAAACCGCTTGTATGTTGTTTCGGAAAACTGTTCTATGATAAAGCCGAACATTTGATATGCTTAAGTCTAACATAAATATTATTTAATTTCCATATTAGAATGAGTATTCGGAGTAAACAGACATTCGGAATCAAGAGAATAGACATTTGAAAAAAACGGCATGTGTTTTCACATTGAGAGCAGCATTTTACGTATGTGTGGACATGTGTTTTGTTTATCATTTTAGCATTATGGGCAAAATTTTTTCTTGTTTCGTTAAAAGAAATCGGAACGTACGAGGAGTAAGTCAAAATATTCAGGCATAGGAAATTAAAAAAAAAAAAACGGTGGAAAATTACAAAGGGATCTTTATAAAAATAACGAAAGGGCACTATACTCTTTTTAGAGATGGGACAATAAAATGAAAAAAAGAGGAAATAGTGAAAAATTAAACAGTAAAAAGTATAAAAACAAAGTTTAGTTCCTCTTTATTAATAAGTAGTCCAAGAGGAGTTGACGAACACCTTCAAATACAAAAGCGGGCATTAAGTTCGAGTTTTGCAGCTAAAACAATTGAAAAAGTTTATTTTCTATAAAATGAATTATTAAAGAAAAGTAAAAGCGTCATTTTAGAGCAAAAATGCCAACGTAATACCGGCCTTAAAGGTAAAAATGACATTAAGTACAAAGCACGATAAGTTTTAATGGTGTTAAATGCTACTAAAAAACTGTTCACGCCTAAATAAATTTATGTGTATATTAAGAAATTATTTATATATGTTAATACTCGACTCCACATTCTTCTTTTGTTAGAGTTTTTGAATTTAAAACTTTTATATTTTTAACTTTGAAAATTTTAAACTTTTATACCAAAAACAGTTTTTTGTTACAAAATTTTTATTTTCCAATAAAAAAAAATAATATTTTATCCAAAAGCTCAGTCCATTTCGTTTAT